>NC_134183.1:11557776-11900179 GCF_964188355.1 Buteo buteo
ATTAGATCCCTTAGAAATTATCTACAGATATGTGGGGAATCACAGCTTGGAAACCAGATAGCTGTATTTTGTATTCTAAAGAACAGGAGCTCAAACCTGCCAGACTGTTCCACAAGGTGTTCAACTTTAACCTATTCTTTGTCAATTTTTTCTGACACATATGTAAAAAAGTGCAATAAAGTCAGGTTACTTTTTCCTCCTAATTATATAACTGCCAATATATATTCGTCTCAGTTCACTTCTAAGTGTAAGTTAACTCTTTTGAGATGGCACAAGTTGTGTATTTGTACAGCATCTAGCACAATTCATTTCTGATCCTAGCTGAGCTTAGAATGCTCTTGTAAAACGAACAGTTCTAAATGTTTTGTTGGGCCAAGATTGGCTTGGACCGCAAGGTTAAGAGAAATTCCCCTTCTATGTAATTTTTGTTTGTTGGACAATCTGAGGCCTGGTGTTTTCTTTGATGCTGTTTAAAGACATATTTGACTCTCTTGATGGTGCAAAACTAGCAAACATCAACATAGCACTCTGCCAGGGAGACGTGCAGGATAAGGACAGGAGTCCAACCATCACATCGCCACTCACTGCGGTGAAAGTGTCACATGATCTCAGTGTTGCTGTGATCATCAGTTCTTCCAACTATGCCGTCTCAGTGGATCTAAACATGTACTTCAGGTACGTTTGCAGCAGAATTCCTAAATGAAAGGTTTGAGTACAACTAACTTTAAAAAGTGCCTAATCTTGGTCCTATAATAGAAGAGATGCTTGTTGCTTTGTTTTGAGTTCTGGCTCTGTGATAGGGTGGAAGTTTCATATATGTTTAAAGATTGTCCATATTATTTGCTCCAATTTATGCTTTGTGACTTTAAGAAATAGAAAAACTTTGTACTGAAGTTTGTATTTTTTCTAGGAAGATTAGGATACGTGCTGTCAATTAGTGCCAGTGGTGGTTGGTAGCACATTTTAGAAATACTGTAGGGTATGGGATTGTTAAACTATTCTGATACAGTTTTACTGATTTTGCTTGATAAATTAGGACTAGGTTGTAATTTAGAGGTGTTGTCTACCTCAAAGGAAATAGCATCATGTTTTGATGGCTTACCTGGATACGTTTTTGTGAATGCTGTTAATCTGAGAGAAAACCGCTTCGCTGATAGCTCCTGGAGGAGTTAAACATGAAGGAAAAAAAAAATCTTAAATCATCTGAAGGAGGTGAAATTTAGTATTTATTTCTTTACAGACAGTTCCCGGGGCATTTGCTCTGTAAGAGAGATGCTGAAAATCTTCCAGTGAAGCCTCCTGAAGGACTTGATGAGGATGACCTTGCTAGTTCTGACTATAGCATGGAGCTTTTGTCATTGCCTTTCCGCACAGACAGGTACATAATGAAAATACTTTCTAAAACAGGCTGGGTTCTACCTCCTTTAGATCATTGATTAAATAAACTGATGCATTTTTTTTAATTGTAGTTGCGGCGAGTAAAATCAGCTCATTTTGCTTTAAATGTTTTGAATGTTAGGACGATGTTAGGAAATGGGCTGAGACAACTTTACGTATGTCATTGAACAGCTTCCGAATAGTAATTACTGTTTAGGGTGTTACCTTTAGTTTGAACCAGTATTGAGAGATTTTTGTATTCCAAGTACTTTACAATTTGTTGTGTGTTTAGTGCAGACGAGTGCATGTGGACTTCAATATATTTTGTGTTCATGTAAAACATTTTAACCATGTTGTGACAATTAGTAATAGCGGTATTAATACTAATAAAATATGTTAATTATAACTTGGTGTAAATAATAAATACTCAGTCCTGGAATTAAATGCTCAGCTTCATGGGTGTTGTCAGCTAATGCAGGTGTGATCATTCAAATTGGCTGCAAACAGTATTTAAATAGAAATAAACAGGACCTGTTCAGGTTAAAACGCAACATGCTGGATAGAATCTATAAGCTTAAAATGCATATTATTTAACTGAGGAAACTTTGGAAATTTATTTATCTGCATTGTTCTTGGAGTAATACCTGGTATTATAGGTAACTTCTTTCTTCCCTCAGGTCCTGGAAGGCACACTTATCCTCCCTATCTGACAGAGTAAGGAGAAGACGACCAGGTTCTCCAGATTTGGTGAATGACTTGAATTTACCTTGGTATCAGTTTTTTACCCATCTTGAAAATCATGATCCTGAAATCTATGAAAATTCTGAGAAGATGGTGGCTTTTATTCCACGGGCTGTTACGTGGGCCCCTTCCAAACCATTACAAAGCGGTGGTACAAACCTCAGCGATGCAGGACAGCAATGGAAACAAATTCCCATAGAAGCACCACAAGAAGTGGTGAAACTGGAGTGTAAATTGGTAACTGGAGTTAAAGCCCTGTTTGTAGTATTAACAAATCACAAAGGTTTGACTCTTGCTCTCTGGGATTTTGAGTCGCAAGATGTGACGTATTACCACTTTGACAAAAATAGTGTTTATGTGGATTGCAGTGAAGACATGCCATTATGTCTACTTCTGACAGGTGAGGGTTTTTTTTGTATAATTGTTCAGATGTAGGCTTCTGATAAAAGCTTTATTTATTTATTTATTTGGTAGTGTTCTTCCTTGTCTGCCTGGCTGCTGTTGGCTAATTTCTAATGCGTTCTTGCTGAGAGGAAATCCAAATGGAGCCACTGCAGCTTTGTGTCATTATTTTGGAAGAGAGGCAGTACATACAAATGTTGCTGTGTCGCAACTTGCTTATATATTTCTAATTATGGTTTGATTCTTTTATTTAGAGCGTGGTCTCTCCTTAGTTCTGTTTGGTTTAACTCAAGAAGAGTTTTTGAATAGATTGATGATCTATGGCAGCGCTGGAGTCGTAGATTCTGTTTGTCATCTCAATGGATGGGAACGATGTTCAATTCCGATACATGCGCTAGAGGTAAAGAAATCTGTTTCATGTCTTACAGATAACAAAAACACTTCTTTAAAGTAATGATTGCAGTTTAACGATGTTAATGGTGATTTTGGACACAAAGTATGCCTCAGTAACCTAGGGGCAAAAAGTAGTGGTTTAGTTACTAAATAAAAACCCCAAGTAACCCAGGTGAGTAACCCAAAAGAAGAAACACAGCAACAAATTTAACGCACATTAAAAAAAAAAACTAAGCAGTGCTCAAAAATCCCTCTTAATTGGACCCAAAGCATTTTTGCCAATTTCAGCAGCAGATTTTGTCCTCTTGCAAAATGTCAAATATTAAAATAAATCCTTGGAACTAGATTTTTGTTTTTATCATACCACTCTTGTGAAGCCAAGAGGAGAACTTAAAGCTACTAAATGTTGCTTGGTATCCCTTAACAGTAGCTGATAAAATATTTTTAATGTACCAGACCACAGAACAAATCTCCTTGTGTGTCTGCAGTTTTCCAGTGATCTAGTTCTACTTTTAGATGACAGAGATCCTTGTTTAAAAAATATACTGTTCCATAAGTCTGAGATTCTGCAACAGTCTGTCCACACCATCATTCAGTATACTGTCAGTCTATGTTTTCAGTTGTGTTTGGAGGGAGGGAGCTTAGATGAAGACATTTGGTAGGGTTCTTTTGTTTTTATTTGGAGGGTGTGATGGAAAGTGAATTGATGGGGGGGAGTGTCACAGCAATTTTTGGTTGCTGTAAGCTTATTCCAAGTCCTGATTCTCACAGTACTTATTTTATATCCCAAATCAAACTCTATAATAAATTGCTGCATTAACATTTTGCCTCTGAATATACAGGGCAAGGTTTCTGCAAAGCCTATTAAAGGAGCATGGCAGGTACTGAACAGGTCACCTTGTTAATTCAGGCTACAGGTGTTGCATGCATAGTTTAAATGTCTTCTTTTTTTCTGCATGTATACTTTGTCACTGAGTATGAAGTAAAAATACTAGCATTAAGTGCACAATATATATTTTTAGAATACATGCATATTTGTTCTGCTGCATGTTTGTCTAGGCAGGTTTGGAAAATCGTCAACTAGACACAGTAGACTTATTTTTAAAAAGCAAAGAAAGTCTTTTCAATCTGTCTGCATCCTGCTCTGGACCTGAACAGTCTACTGATAGCGCATCCCAGTCTTACCTGAAAAGTAAGTAAAATACTTTCAGCTATGCGGAGGTTTAAATTTAATTGCCTTTGTATTTATGGCTGTGCGTTTGTAAAAACAGATTGAATTGCCTGTGTTCATGTATGTTTGGATGATGCTGTATTGCAACTCCTCTGCTTCTGGAAAATAGGAGAGAAATGGTGCATAATGTGTTGGGTTTTTTGTTGTGTTCTGATACTGCCATACGTATTATAAGCACTTTGATGGCATGTTCCATATATCGTTTGACACATTTTAGAAGATTTTTGTAGCGTGCCTCTGACTTTTAACTTAGATTTTAAATTTATGTGATCAGTCATATGGTAGAATGCAGATGTTTTAACTTTTTATGTAAATATTGCAGATTTGGAAGAGCTGAGGCCAGCTTTAAACTTGCTTTGCTCAGCTGTCAAAGAAAACGATATGGAGCCTCACAGTAAACACTTTTCTGAGCAGCTGCTAAACCTTACGTTAACTTTCCTTAGCAAGCAACTTGAAGAAATTTTTGTGCACACAGAGGGTAAGATTACTCATTTTGAATCATATGTAGTAATGTAATGTGTTGTTGCTTAGGTAAGGAAGAAAACCTAATTTTTTTAATTAAAAGCCTAAATTTGCCTAGAATTAACAACAATAAAAAATGCTAGTTAAGTGAATGAAAGATTTTATTTAAGGGGAGACGAGAAATTAATCTGAATACAATATCTGTGTTAGCTCAAACAACTATATGATCAGACAGGATCCTGTCAACAGGTTCATTTTGGGATGTGTAAGAATGGCAGAATGGGACTTTCAGGCTATTGCTGGATATTTGATGGTAGTGCAGTTAAATGGCTTGAGTTTAGCCCTCAGCTGCTTGTTCTTTTCTCAATGCTACCACTTGAAATATTCTGGCACAAATATTTATGTGGCTGCGGAATGGAATAAACTAGTTTAAGAAACTGATACAGCTGAAAAAATAGCCTACCAGGTTATTTTTTATCTGGAGCACTTCCCAGTCTGATTTACTGTGTGGCAACACAGTCACGCATCCCATTATAACCCAAGGGGTGGCACAGAAGCAAGACGCAGTGTCTGATGGGGTTGTAGACTGGATGTGGGAGTGCATGTCTCCTTACACTGGCACAGTTGCTGAAATGTTGCTCTTTGAACTACAACCCCAAAGGTACAAGAATAGAGTAACAGCTGGTATACTACTGAAGTACTAAAATGACAGAATTCCAGAGGACAATTTTGCTTTGCTAGAGAAAACTATGGAGAGTGGTGTGACATGTCCCAACGTACAGTGTGCTGTCCTGCTGCTTGGGTCTGAATTGCTGTCTCAGTGATGCTTTTTAGTCTGTGGACCAACAGGCTATACATGTTAAAGCAGAACTGATTTTCTTTGATAGTAAAAGGTGCAGACCATTAACTGTTATTCTTAATATTTTTTTTGCTACATGATTTTTAGTAGTTTTTGTTTCTTACTACATGAATGTTATGTTTAAAAGTCCCTGCATTTTAAGTGGGACTTATCTGGCTAATTGGTTGGATTAATAAAAAATCTCAGTTCTCATTTACTTGTCCCTGAAGGGGAAAACACATCAATGAGGACAGGGGGACCTCTCTGGAGCACTGGTAGGATTGTGGCTGTATCCTGACAGTATGCTGATGGTGGTGGACAGTATTGGTACTTGTACAGGTCAAATTGCAATACAGAGCTGATGTGCTCTTTCCTCTGAGGTGTGTTCTGTTTATTAGTCAGGAGAATGCATTCAACATTGATAAGCATTAAAAGTGCTGTATTGTTCATTTCTGTTTAACTGATATCTTGGATGCTCTTTACAGAACCTGATGAATACCTGCAGAAGGGTGCGGATATTTTAACTGATTACATTATTAAACTTAGAAAATTTCTGAGAAAATATCCTCGACCACAGATAAATATGGTACACACAGGAAGTGATCTTGATGAAGACCTACCTGTATTAGAAGAAAGCCACATGTGGGAAAAACTGACACCAGAGGTAAAAATGAGTAATCCTTTTTTTACTATTCTTACTAGATATATTTAAGGAAATTATTAACATGGAAATGTCTTTAAACTATTGGGGGAAAAAATCAGTATAGAGATTATAAATATAGTAACACTGAAGATTAATAAGTTTGTTCCTTTTTTTTTTCCCTTTTAGGAAGTCATTGCTGAGGCCATCTTAAGCAACAAAATGCCAGAAGCCCAGACCTTCTTCCGAATGCATCAGCATCCTGCTCAAAGTCTTCAAGAATTTATTCAGACAGGTTTGAATCTGGTCTATGACCGCCTTCTGAAGGACAATACCAGAGAGGCCTCAGAACTTTTAAGAAATATGGTGAGAGGTGTTCAGTAAGCATGTTCTTAACACTTCTTTATGACTAACAAAATAAATGAATGCTAAGAGTATGGGGAGCATTTAGGTGTCCTATGGATGTATTGATTCTGCCACGTACATGTGTTACAGTGAAAATTAACTTGTTTTAAAAAACTGCTGTGATCACTAATGCCTTCAGAATGCTGAGGGAGTCTGTTTATAAATGTGTATTGACTGATGTCATGATCAGCAAAGTGTAAAGGTGATTCTGGTAAGTCGGGTATTAAAGGGTACACATTTTGTATCCAGACATGCTGAAGATATCACACAGATCACTGGGTTATTATGACATCTTTAGTAACTGTTGAAGTGAATATCACAAGCACGTTTGTAAAAGGTTGTGTGCTTTGGAAAGAAAGCAGGTATATTTATTCTGTCAACGTACTGCTGCATTTGTACATTTTGCATACAATGAGTATCTTCTTTTTTGTTAGGGCTTTGATGTGAAGGAGGAATTGCATAAGATATGTTTCTACACAGTTGATAAACATGTACGAGATCTGTTGGTAAGTGTAGAAAAGGTTTTTTTTGTCTAGTTGATATTCTCAGGTCTGAAGTCTGATGTGCATTTATGCTGAGAGAAAGCATTGTATTGGACACACTTTCAGAGTGGGAACAAACAGGTTTTGTCCCTGCATCCTTGCAATGTAGTTGCTGAGACAAGTCATTGACATGCCTATGTTCTTTTGTATTTGCAGTTAAAGTAAAAATTTGTTAAAAAGTCATTTCTTTGTTCTGGCTCCGATCTAGTCCTCATCTGCTTTCACATAGTATGAAGTCCTGGACCTCTTGTAATTGAAGTGTATTGACCTAAATGCTTCCAGCATTTTTTCCTACAGTTGGTTAACTCTTTACACTTGCAGGATCATTTACAACTTCAATATATTAAAAGTAGATAACAATTGTAATTGGAGGTAATACTCTAATTTGAATTAAAGGTGAAAGTTTTACAAGAAGAAAATTATTTTTCTGAAAAAGAGAAGAAAATGATAGACTTTGTGCAACAGGTTGAAAGCTTTTACTCGGAATCCTTCCAAGAAAATAAAGAGATTCAATCTCTTTCCAGGTAATGTGGGTTATCTGTTTTAATTATTAATTAATAATGTTAATAGGATTTAAAATATGCTGGCTTCTACATTCTGTATTATTTACTGCACTAACAAATACAGTCTTCTGTAATTTCATTAATTTCACACTGGTCTTCATTTGCAAAAATAAAGGTCAGTGTGGGAACTGATTACGTTTTTCATTAATGTAACAATTGCTGTCATGTTCTTTCTAGACTAAGTCATGACATACTATTGTCAGTATAACAGAGGTCTTCTGTTCATGTCATCATCACCATAAATGAAGTATTTTTAATAACAAATTATATTATTAGAATTACTAATCCAATGAAACATGTTCAGATGCAATGTTTAATCTATTTTTGATATATGATATCCATAATATAGCAAATTAAAGTAACCTAGAAAAATCATTTTACAGTTAAATAATTGTAAAAATGTTACAATACATATCATTTGCTATGTCAGTTTGGGAAAAATGAGGTAATTCTTTGCCCATTGCTCTCATATGCATTCTCAAACTTTTAGCTGAAGTAAGTCCCTCTACCACTTCCAGAACTGTCTTCAAAATGGACTAGCAAAATGTGTTGACCCTTTCATCATCTTCTATTTGTCAGATTGTTTTTTAAGAGAGTACTAGAAAACGTCCTAATGCAATACTTCATTGCAGTTTCAAGAACTGGAGAAAGGAACAAGACTTTTCTAGACACACAGCTGTTCTAGACTCGTTATTGAATTGTGATAGACATCGGGTTCACAATAGGAGAGTCAGAGTGATGTTTAACTGGGCTCAGTGGTGGGATGAGCTTATTCAGGAAATGATTCTTCTCCCCAGAAAACCACGCCAAGGCAAGTATTCTGGTACTAAGGACTTAAAAGAAATTGTGAATTAAAAGTCTGTCTTTGACGTAGTATATTGCAATTGTGTAGGAGTGGCACTGATGTAACTGAAGTTGTGGTACCCCAGTAGGTCACTTATTTTTTTCAGTGAAAATCGGTAAACAATGTGATTTCATCCTGTTCCATTCTGGCAGGGATCTGTGTTTTTCCTGTAGAGAGAAATTTGGAACTAGCTGAAAGTGACTTGTCTAATGCATGGCCACTTGTTGTAAATGTCACACTGCTACGTTCTGTAAAGCTTATGATACTGTAGTATTACATTTAGCTTTTCCAACATAAAGCTCTAACAAGCTGTAACAGTATACTCAATCTCAGCATCGTATTTGCAACTGTTCATTAAGAATATGTACATGTGTAAAGAAATGTCAGTATCTTCCTAAGTAGTGTTTGTTTGTGCTGGTTTCATCAGTTTGCCTTTTTGAAATACAGAACTCAAGACATGTAATCCTGAGGTTCTTTGGATGCACTTGACAGCCCAGCATGATTGGCTTAATATTTGTTCATGGATTGAAGAATCTGGGCCCAACCAGACTTTGTGTGGACAAGCTAACTGGCCCTCTCTTACTCCAGACATTATTGACCGGAACATGTTATGTAGTAGCTATATGAGAAATGATATATTAAACAAGCTGGCTAGGTATGTGCCCTTAATGCATTATACTAACTTTCTATCTTATGTGAAGCCAAAATTAGATAGTTATAGAAGTACATGTTAATAAAATCTTTGATATGTATTAATTTTTATATTGTATTTAGTGCCCTTTTTTGAAACAGCACAAATCCATTAATAAATTTAATTTTAGTCTTGTACTTGCACTTTCCATTATCTGAAAACAGTAAGAAACATGAGAGCAATAGAAATCCTCTTATCAGCCCTTTGATCTTTCATAGGGATTATATTCCTGATGCCCATTTTAATACAAGGAAGAAAATTCTAAACACATAACATTTCACTCCTCATGCCTCGTTCTCTGCAGTGAACTGTGGTAACTACAATATTGTCTGAACACTATCAAACTTATTTTGGCATGTTTGCCTCAGTAGTGAAGTCATCCCCTAGAAGGAAAGGTCTGCTTTACAATTGTGAACTGAAAACACCCTTCAGAACTTGTTAAAGAGATAACTGTCTAATCTGTGTGTATGCTTTTTCTCTTTTCTGATAGAAATGGAATTTTTGTCTGTTCTGAGTTGGAAGATTTTGAACTTCTGCTCCAGAGACTGTCTTACCTTGGGGGAGTACTGCAAAATCCTCACCCTGTTCCAAAATACAATGCTGCAAGTGGTTTGGACTTCCATGCTCGTTTTGTCCTTCACTGTTTAGAACATAATTTGCAGTATCTGTTATACACTTACTTAGATTATTACAGGTATGAATGCTTTTTGTCCCTCAAATGTCATGCAGATTTAAATAATGAAATACAATTTTAATAGTTGGCAGTAACAGTTTTCCTCGACCCTTCCTGTTTGGCGAGAAACACTACTTGGGTCACAACAGTGTCATACAATGAAAAACTGTGGGGCAGTGTTTTAGGTTTCATGCTGTATTTTGAACCTTTATTCAGGTTATCTTGTCAATATTAATTTGTGTGTCAGTGATCAAAGGAAACAATTATAGTTGTAATTAGTATAATGTTGTAAGAAATACAATCTTAAATGAGCCAGGACAACTTGTTTCTCAGAAACGCTCTCACTTGAGCACAAGTATGAGTTCATTCTCAATATGTTCACAAATAAGGAAATTGCTGATTTCCATCTAAATTAGGATTAGTTGGGGTTTGAAGGAGGAAGCAATATTAGGTATTGGAACTGCATGAATACCTCCCACTTAATGAATACTTTGCAATTAAAATTTCTTAGCTGTAACTCCAATCTAACAGTGTAATAGTTTGCATAAAATATGTAGACTATGCAGAGTGGTACCTGTGAGTCATGTCCCTTCTTTGGGAAGTGTTTGTGGTTGTCAGGTCTGGAAACTATTTGATTTATGGAAGCAAGCAAGCTGTGCTTAAAGGAGGGAACTGTCAGAGATGCCATATCAGCTAAACCTGTACATCTTGTGGAGAAGGGTGATGTGATTTGACTCTTTCATGAGAATGGATGAAATAAGTCACTGTAACACCAAGTCAGATGCTCTTAATTTTTAATGCAGTGTTATATTGGGACAGAGGATGGCTACAAATACTGTATTTTCACGGTGCTGCTACTCATCTTATTTCCAGTTTAACTCCTTCAAATTGCTCTATTTTGGATAACAAGGAATTGCATGAAGCGCATCCCTGGTTTGAATTCCTTGTGCAGTGTCGAGGGGTTGCCAGTAATCCACGAGGTAGGAGTCTGGCCTTGCTCAAAAGGTGGTCCGATATTTATGCTGCTAGGCGAGTATTTGGCACAGCTAGGTTTAATTCTCTGCTCTGCTGCAAACTTTTTTCACCGTGGCAGATCATTTACATGTGTATCAGTTCCTCATCTCTAAAATGTGGATTATAATTCCTACTTAAACTGTACATAAAGATTTGGAGGCTGTACATATGTGAGAATTTTTTTGTGTATGATCATCATTACCTCCAATTTTGTTATATTACCAACAGGCTGAACAGAACGAGAATTCATAAGAAAATGCATATACTATTAAAATTAAAGCTTCCTCTAGTTCTTGTGGTGCATTTTGACTTCTCTGCCCCTTGGATTATGTGTTTGCTTTTTTTTTGTTATTGTCATTGAAAATCAGCGACTTTGTGCCCTTAATTCATTTCAATTTTTAAAAAAGATTTCATCTTTTGTAGAGTCACATGTTAACAAATGATAAAAATAAGCCCAAGTGAAGCTTTTTCAGAAAGTGTGATCAGTATAGGATAAAGAATTGAACCAATACAATGCTGAACTGTGGGACTCAATCCAAATCAATCTGTGTAGGTAAAACTGGTTTGAAATCAGGGAAAACTTAGTGAAACTTAGAACAGGTTATCTGTATTTATAAGTAAATTTAGAAAAATCATTATTAACAACAAAAAATAGAAAATTCAGCATTTTTCGTAGTCATAGAACAATTTTAGTGCATGATTTAATTTAATATTGCTTTTGCATGAAATTAAATCTTACTTTTTTTTCTTTTAAGATCCAAAGATGATTTTTCAAGCTAGTCTAGCAAATGCTCAGATCTTGATTCCTAGTAATCAAGCCAGCGTGAGTAGCATGCTACTGGAAGGACGTACACTATTAGCGCTTGCTACTACAATGTATGCACCTGGAGGTATTGATCAGGTACTGTGTGCAGCAAATTATTGATAGGCTTTTGGAGAAGTTCTCACATGGTGTTGAAAACTCAAAGGAATACGCTAATAAAAATAAATATGCTAATGCCATCATATAATTTCTTCTCATGTGAAAATCTGTTTTCATTGTTCCATGTTTCAGTGTTAGTTGACCAAATGAAGCGAGTAGAGCAGTTTGAGGTTACATGATTTAGAAATAGCAAGGCACAGTGGCTGTGAGTTGGAGTATTTAACTCCTTCATAACAGTGACAGCTGAGAGTGTTTATAGGCACTTGTGTTCCTCAAATAGTTTTAGTTTGGAAAAATATTTTCAGTAAACTTTTTAAATGGTGTGCCTGTATTTGTTAGACAATCATCCCCTTTTATAGTCATTTGTAGTTTTTAAGTAAATGAAGCAATGGGTGAGTGGACTGCTCTTCTGCTTGGATCTGTACAGGTGTTATTTAGCTTCCATATTTTTATTTTTAAAGGCTGAAAATCTGGACACATGTCAAAACCTTCAGCTTATGGGTTACATTGTGTTAATCAGTTGTATTGTGCTATAGAGATCAAAAAGCACATTATAAACAATTATACTTTGAGAAGAAAAGTGCTTGGTGAACCACATGTTGGAACAGAATTTATTAGTACTGATAGCTTTTTGATAAATACCACAGTAAACTAAAACATCAGGTGCAGTTGAAGATATGTCTAATATAACTTAAAAGGATTTTGCAGGAAAAAATTATACTTTTGGTGTTGTCACCATATGTCAGATTCCCATGAGGGTAGTTTGTTTGGTGCATTCAAAGATTGTTTTATTAATGTCTTAATGCAGTTTCTTCTTCCTAATGAAAGAATTTTGCTTCCTTGCAATGTAGGTTCTTCAGAATGAAGATATGGAAAAACCTCTAAAGAAAGTTGATCCACAGCTCTTAAAAATGGCATTGACTCCTTACCCCAAACTCAAAGCTGCTCTCTTTCCCCCATGTACTTCTCATGGAATTTTGCCACCTGACATCTCTCTCTACCATCTTGTTCAGGTACACAGAATGCTTCTCAGTAGTGCTTTTTGGCAGAACAAAAGTAAACTGAGAGAAGTTTGTTTTCAGCTAAAGCCTGGAGGGTGGGCACCATATGTTGTTTCCTTGGAATCCCTAATTTGGAGCTAAAGTTTATAGCTTCATTATGAACAGTTTTTTAAAATGGTATCTAAATACTGTGAGTCTGGCTTCCCCCTGCTCCCCCACACATGTAAAGACATCTGCAGTGTTTAACTTCAGCAGTCCTGGAATGTCAGAGAAGTGATATTCTTGTAGTGTTCAGTGGGCAGGTTGTTTACTATTACGAAAACTCAAATGTTTTTAATTGTCTAAGGGAAATTGAAATTTAGAATTAAACAATGGTGTCTCATGGAATGTCATGACACATTTCTGGGCAAATACCTTTTACTTCAGATCTGTGGTATGAGATAAACTGAAAGTTGGAAGAAATGCTACAAATTATTATTAGGAAAGTATTAACTTTGCTAAGATCACAGTTTAGCAAAATACTTAAGCATGTTCTTTCCCTATTTCCTTAGACCAAAGTCTAAGCCTTTCCTTGCATTTGTTTGCGTTCTGATCCTACAGAGTAGAAAAATATGTACTTTTGAGAGAGAACTGCACAAGATACATCACTGCTTGATAGCAGCACAGGCCATTCCTGATTGTCTGCTACTATAGCTCCCTAAAATGTTCTATAGTCTGTTCTGATGTGAAAATCTTAAGCTGTCTCAATATATTTTGTTTCTAATCTTTCAGTCATTGGTGCCCTTTGATCCCACTAAATTATTTGGCTGGCAGTCAACAAATACTCTTGCTGTATCAGGTATGTTTCTTTTCAAGTTTTATATGATTTTCTAGCCTGAGCACCTAGGATAAAATACCTACCAGTGGAATGATTTGGCAGATAAACTTATTCAAAAGGCTATTTCTTTTACCAAAAAATAGTGTAGTTTAGTAAAATTTTGTTTTGAAATTAAATCCTAGATAGGTTGCCTTTTTCCATTAAGCTTTTCACAGGCAGATTTTTTCCTAAATGTATTATGAGATAGAAAAGCAGTATTTTCTTTTAAAAGCAAGTTGAGGGCCTAAGAAGTGATCTAGAGTTCTGATTTTACAATGAGAATTGAAATTTCAGTGGGGTTTGGGCATGCTGAGATTTGAATTAGAACAAGAGGAGAGGTATTTGATTGTCATCTCATGTTTTGTAGCTGAAAGCCATTTCTGTGTTTAATTCAACTGTTCATCAGCTCATAATGATGATATTCTTTCTAGATGCATCAAGTGACTTTCCTCATTTTTCATCCCCTGAACTGGTGAACAAGTATGCTATAATGGAACGACTGGATTTTTTGTACTATTTGCACCATGGACGTCCATCATTTGCTTTTGGTACATTTTTGGTCCAGCAGTTAGTAAAGAGCAAATCCCCCAAACAGTTGTAAGTCTCAAAAATGACGGTCGGATAGTTCTTTTGAAGTTATAATCTAGCACATGGAGTAACATTAATCCTCCCCAACAGCCAACAAGTGGTGACTATTGCATCACTTGAAATACTAGGTGTCCTAGGGGTCTGTTCAGTCTAGCATCAAGTAGGATAGAAATCAAGCATCACCTAAAAGAAGGTGAGCTTTATTTTGAATTACCTAAATAAAATCTGCACAATGAAAGCAAGGAATGAAAAATGTTCCAGTCGTATCAAACACGGGTAGGCTTTTCTTCTAGGGACCTGAGCCTCTAGATCACTGCGCAGAAAAAAGATGCCCCTTTTCTTTGACATTTCCTAAGGATGACACTTCTTTAGTTAAATTAATAAGACAAATAATGTACTGGAGATTGAAGGAATTAGATTTTCTGGCTGAAGCTTCAAAATCATGTGTTCAAAAGGATACTGTCAAATTACACATCTTGCTTGAATATAGTAAATTTACTACTAAGTATACTCAAAATTAGTAGGAGTTACATCAGAACAAATCACTTTTTTTCTAGAATATCTTGTGTATTAGTCACTATTTGTTTCTTTTCATCATTTCTATACAAAACAGTTTCTCTTGTGTAAGCAGCTAAGATTTGGGCAAAAAGGAAACATATGTTAACGTAAACTGAAGCACTTAATAGTTTAAAAGGTGGTAAAGCATGCATCGTTTTTTCAGTTACTACTGTGGAAAAATTTCAGATAGCCAATGAACCAGCCACTGTAGAACCCTTTAGGGTACGTTTTCCCTTAACACAATCTGCAAATCAGTTTCAGGTTCTTGATGCTGCAGTGCTTGGATTGTAATTTCTGCAATGGGACTTTTTGCACTAAAACTGCTGACAGGTGTTTTTTATTAATTATAATATCAAATGCATTGGCTTTATTTTTTGTTAAAGTTTATTAAATTGTAAACTCTGTGCTTATCATGTGTGAGGCTTTATTCTTGTACCTACACTTTTTTATAAATAGGAAACTTTGGGTTCTACATATCTTTGATGCTAATAAAGTCTGTGAGTTTAGTAAACCTTGTAGGTACTTCTAAACATGGGGAATATTCATGTTTGAAAATTGGTTAAAAATCGTATGTGTTAACTGGTGTTCTTTTTGTTTCAGGATTCAGCAAGCAGGAAATGAAGCCTATATTTTAGCTCTTTCTTTCTTCAGTGTACCTTCAGTAGGAGCAGCCTGTGTGTGTTTTCTAGAATTACTCGGTCTCGACAGCCTCAAACTCAGGGTCGATATTAAAGTTGCAAACATAATTTTCAGTTACAGAACCAGAAATGAAGATTCTCAGCACAATCAAATAAGAGAATCTTTGGGTAAGGGTGTCTTTTGCTTGTTTTAAAATAGGGTACTATGTATTTATTTGGAAGGGAAGCAGGGATGGATTGAAAGATGGTGCCTAACTTCTCAGGAATGCAGTAAAAGCACCCTGTCCGTTGAAGAGCTAAGAATTTTGCTCTTCCTTTATTCCTGCTTCTTACTAATTTTTGCCAGACTTGGCATAGTTATTGGAACATTTACATTAATATGATTTGTTCTGCTTGTTGATTCTGGTACTTCTGAAAATATTACCCTTACTCTAATCCCAAATACCATCTCAGAAATAGTAATACGTTCTTTTAAACAGTTGAAAAGGTAACAAAATTGGCTGATGGTGAAAAAGCAGCAGTAGAAGAAGTTCTTATCTCCTTAGAAGAAGCCTTTTGGGATGCAGTTGAGCATCAAGGAATAAAGAAGTGAGTAAAACATGATTTAAAGGATTATGCTGGCAAATTGAGATTGAGCACTGAATTTTACAATTTATATATTCAGATAATATTAAAGAGATCCATGTGTGTTTTATTGCAGTAAACTGAATATAATTGAATTTAGAATATAGTCTTGGTATTTCAAATAATAGAGGTAATAGATGTATATTGCCAAGAATAAGGAAATGCAGTCAGCATGTGAGACTCACTGTTGCACAGAGTTCTTGCAGCACACTTGAAGTGAAGATTGTTGACTTCTTTTCAAAGCCTGCATTGTCAAGATAGGACAATGTACCTGCCTTGGTGGGTGGGAACATCCACAGGGTGTAGTATGGAAGCTTCCCCAGTGGAATGTGACCTTACCTGTAGTGAAGTCAGTGGAAGTGCTGGTGTTGCCATTTGCAGGCAATGGATCGCAGGCCACGTAATGAGTTTATGCATTGTTAACATCTGGTGTAAATACCAGTTTATTACAGCTGAAGCTCTTTAAATTCCTTGCAGGACATCTAGTGACTCTAGAAGGCAGTGGTCTTTGGTAATGCAGTTCTGTAAACTCCATAATATCAGACTGAGTACATCTTACCTAAAGGAATGTGCCAAATCCAACGACTGGCTGCAGTTCATCATCCAAACCCAGCTGTATAGCTACCAGCCAGATGAGGTAAGCTATCTGTGTATGATTTTAAAGAAGATAGAGTTTATCACAAATGTTCTTTGTCTGTGATGTTCAAAAAAAAAAAAAAAAGGGAAGGAAAAAATAGATTTTTAACAAGAGACTGTCACATTGTGGAGACAACATAAAATTGAAGCTTCATCACTTTCCAGGAAGTTAGAAGTTTCAGGATGCTCAATATCCTCTGGTTATGATAGACCTGCTCTTACAGCCAGATTTCCCAACTTTTCTACTTTTCTCTGCCTCTTGGCATGTGAAAAGCTAACACATGACAAAGGAAATTGACTCCAGAGGGAGTTGACTGTTCAGCAGATATATTATGCCTCTAAAAGCACTAGAGCTAACTATTAAAGGAGAAGATTAGGAAAAAAATTCCGTGTTTGAAAAATCTTATGTGATGTTATTAATCAGTAGTGGAGAAAACAATTTTCAGAGAGCAGTGATTTGAGTGTCTCTTTGAACTGAATTGGATACAAAAGTAATTGCTAAGAAGAAACTTAATTTTAATTTTAAATTTAGTTAAAATTGTGACATACTGTTTGTAAGTTTAATTTGGTTTTTAAAATCATTTAGTTACGGGTTTTTTTATTGGAGAGTTGCCATATGTTCAATGTAAGTTTAATAAAGTCACTCATCTTTCCTTTCAAAACTTACATTGATTTTTGTGTAAAGATATTTAAGCTTTTGAGAATCTAAATCTTCCATTTTTTGTTTTAAATGTAATTTAAAAATTAAGAAAATATTACCAATATGGAAAAATTAAATGCAATTTGGGAAAAGTAATGTGAGGAAGCTAAATGGAGAATTCCAGGTAAGATGATACTTAGAAAGCCTAGGATTTTAGCTTGGATTCCTTTGTTGCTGTCTTGAAAAGAAAAATCTGTAATTACACAAGAGCAACTAACTAGATACTTTTCATGATATGCTGTTAGTAATATGAGAGATGTGCCAAAAATGAGTGTCTCCAAGAAGCGTTTCAGCTTCACATGAAAGGATGAGCTTCAATATTTTATTAGAATAATTCACACCTACAGAACACTTTTTCCTCCCTAGGTTGCCAAAAAATGGTCTAAAAAATAAAATTTAAAGAATGTTTTATTTGTCTTTTCTGTGTATTTAATGGTTCAGTCCTTCTTCCCCTTTGTTCTCTTTGGATCTCACTCTGTATAGATGCTTTGGGTTCTCTTTTCCTAGGTCATTTCTATCCTTCAAGATTTCACTCCCATTTTGCAAGATCACTTGATGCTGGCATTGGAGAAGTTACCATTTTTGTGTCCTGATGCAGAGAGTCCTGAAAAGAGTGCTGCCAGTGTGTTCAAGAGCAAATATGCAGATAGTCTCTTTCAAATCCTTTTTCAATGTCAGGGAAACTCGAACCCTTCATGTTACCTTTTGACTGAAGGATTGAGAGAGCATGCTCCCATTCTGAGTGTTTTAGCAGCATGTTTCCAAGTGAGTATTGATGAAGTTATTTATCTTTTTGAGGAATAAATAATAAAAAAGTGATGGTTGTGCATAATTATGTTAATGGTAGATATGTAGGTTGCATTCATAGAGTTTTTTTCTCAGTGTTTGTAGTAATTGTGAATAGTATGACACATTTCCCCAAGTGATGTATAATAAGGTGATCTTTGTCTCTGGTGGTTATAAAACAATCATTTTTGTCATTTTACAGGATGCGAACATTATTCATTGTCTCTGTGTTTGGATAATTACTGCTGTGGATGATACTACCAGAGCTGAAGCAACAAGCCATATTCAAAGTTCAGCAGAAAATCATGAATGGGATCTTCATGACCTATCAGTTATTTGGAAAGTCTTTTTAAGAAAGCAAAAAAGTAAAACACTTCTGAATGGCTTCCAGCTCTTTTTAAAGGTAAGGTAATAAATTTAAAGGTCTTTTTAGTGGTATACTTGAGTGTATCTCAAGTCATCTTGGAGAGGAGATGTCCTATAGGTTCCCCCTCTGTCTTGCTCTTTGTGGCCTAGATAACCTGGGTGTAATCCACTGAAAATCCCAGTCAAGTAAGAAAATTTTTTAATGGAAATTCTTCCAATTATTACAAATTCGCAGATTATATATCAACCTTGCATGCAATTTTAATAAAATAGAACTTTATTGTTCTGGTACTGAGGAAGGAAAATTCTACATTTATTAGGTACTTTTAGGAAAGAATTATAACCTATTTTTGTGTCTTAAAGGATTCCCCTTTACTGTATATACTGGAGATGTATGAACTATGTATGAACTGTAAAAAATACAATGAAGCTAAAACAAAACTGGACAAGTTTCAGGAAAGTCTCACAAAAGTAAGCAAATTCATTTTCTCTAAATGTCATTGCCTAGGTCTTCCCTTATTAGAATGTGATAGGCATCACATGTCATATATGAAAATAATGAAAAAGGGCATGCTTAGAATGATCTAGCAGCTGATTTATGAAGCAGTAGGTTTCAGCAGATTCTTTTTATTGCTGGCACTTGATGGAAAAATATTTTTGACAATTCAAAACCCGCAGTGCATTTTTCTAAATCATTTTGTTTTAAGTTGATATGGGCAGATTGAAATACAATGTCATCCTCCTCGTGTGAGCAGTTTACAGTTTGAAATACAATGTCATCCTCCTTGTGTGAGCAGTTTACAGTTTGAAGGTTGGCATTGACTCAGGTAGGACCACTGTTGGTAAACTGAATTATTTGTGGTGAGTAAGTGTGGGGTATTCTCTATTCTATATTGACCAGGGCAAGTCAATAGTGACCTGATAAACCAGTGACTTACAGGGAATATCTATTTAAGAAAGACAATTTTTTTGAATATGTTTCAGAGTTTCTGAGAAAGTCTGTGATATTGCTTTAGTTCTGGTAGTTGCGTAGACTTTTCTTTGACAATGACTTAGTCAACCGAATTACAGTTTGATTAAAACACTGATTTAGCAGTTGGTTTTAAGAGGACCAAAGTGTTTTCATCTCGCATTCCTTGTTTGTCACATACAGACATTTTCACAAATTATTTCAGTTCTTTCATTTCCACCACAATTTTCTAGTTCCCTGAATATCTTGGGAATTAACATTCCATGTCATGGAATAACTAGATAAGTTTCCTTTCCCTGTGTGCCACTCAGATAGTGGATATGCTTCTAAAGTATACAGCAGTATGACAAGAGCCATTAATCTAGCAATTTATTTTATCTATCCATTTCTGATCCTTCTTGCATCTTTTACCTCTTCCATGATTATCAGGAGTAATTGGTGGTCACCCTGCCGTAAAATTTACTACTTCCAGATCAAAGTCAAACATACATCAGTAATGGATCAGTGCCCCCTTGCAAATGACAGTTCGTTTCTTAAAGAAGGAGGTAGTTCTGGTACACCTTCCATTTCCAGTGTGATTCCCACCAAAATGCAGAATATATTTGCAAAAGAACCCCCAACATTTAAAAATCTTTATCTACACAGCTTAAAACTGAAGATGAAGCAGCAGCTTCAGAATTACCTGTGCAATGGTTGGAATCACAAGCATTGTTTCTTCTTGAATTGATGATGCAGCAATGTAGAACGGAATATGAATTAGGAAAGCTCTTACAGCTGTTTGCTGCAGCAGATAATCTACTCAATGGTAAATACAGCTTCCTCTGTTAGATGATATTACTGCTTTAATCTAAATGCCACATGCAATGTTTTTGGAGTGACTGAAAATGTTTACTTTTAAGTGTATTCATACTGTTTTATTTTTGTATAAGAATATATATAGCCAGACTTGGTCCTTATGGTGAATTGCAGTTGGTGAAAATGTAACTGTGTGTAACTCTGTCTGGGAGAATGATTATGTGCAAGTGTTAATGACGAGTGCACAGATTATCTGCAGAAGTATTTTAGTTATGGATTTAGACCTTATTTTCAGTCCCATGAAAGCTTTAAAGTGTAAAATCTGCCTTCCTCTGGCAGGGTTGCATCCTGAAATAAGTAGCAGAATTTCTTCAGATTTAAAAAACAGCTGCCTTTAGTTGTTTATACTCTTTTAAAACAGGTCCTTACATGAAGAAACTCTGTGCGCTCAGTGAGACCCTGAAAGATTCCTTCATATCAATTAATCGCTCCATCCTAACCAGTCACAATATGGAGACATTTCAGAGTGAGTGCAGATCAATTCTGGAGCAGCTACAAGAGAAAGGAATGTTCTCACTGGCTCGGGAGGTAGCAGCACTAGCTGAATTGCCTGTGGACACCGTAGTTATGCAAGAGGTAACTAGTATAGTTAGATAATGATATTCACCTCTTAATACTCCTATTACCGACAGTGTTGAGACTGCTGCTTCTCAGCCTTCCTGAAACACAAACTTTTATTCAAGTCATTTTTATTTTCAATGCGTGTACACCAAACAAGTGCTGAGCTGAAAAGGACAGTATAGCTTTCCTTATTCTTTTACTCTTTTTACTGGCTATGCAATCAGTTTTATTTGGTGAGAAAAATAGATGGATTTGTTGCATATTGAGACACTTAATCTAAATTCAGTTTTTCAGTATGCTGGCCATCCAGTGTGATTTTTCTTTTTTGGAAAGAAATTTGTTAAAAACCTCTCTGAATTTTGCAGGTTCTAAGAGATCTACATCATTTAAGAGACATTGGACAGTGGCATCAAAACCAGACAAGAATTGAATTCTGGAAAAAATGTAATGAGAACTTCATGAAAAATTCAATCTCCAGCAAAGCTGCATCTGATTTTTTTTTTGATCAGGCAAACACAGTATTTGAATCTTTAGCTCATGAGAAGATAAACAGCTTTATGGAGAGACATTTGTTGCTTACCCTAGCTGGTCATTGGCTAGCCAAGGACGACTCGGTACCACTGCACAAAATAGAAGAAATAGAGAAGCAGATCTGGATTTGTCGCATCGCACAACAAACTTTATCCACGGATGAGGGGTCAGGCAAGTTGAGATTTTCCTCCCGTGTTGCAGCGAACAGGGATCTTACCTTTGATAACTTAGCTAAGGAGTTTTCTTTTTCAAAGCTACCTGCTCTGAACACATCAAAGTACTTAAAACTGGAGGGTCTTTTGTTCAGAGATTCTCAACGGACCTTGACTAACGAGGAGGAGGAATCACTCAAGTTTCTGATCGGATGCCTTCTTGATGAAGGAAGTGTCCATGAAGCCAGCCGTGTTTGTCAGTATTTCCATTTCTACAACAGAGATGTTTCACTGGTATTGCATTGCAGAGCTCTGGCCTCAGGGGAGACTGAGCTAGACAAATTACACACAGATATTCAGACTCTCCTCATAACAAGGGAGAAGACATCTGAAAGCAGTGCGTCTCAGCAAAGCAGAGTCCCAAGCGGTAAGTAACACTAACCAATTCAGCCACTTGACAAGTGATACCATAGTTGCGGTTCCACTGGATTCTTCCTCTTTTGTTACAGTGTTAATTTCCCCCAAAATTCCTGCAGAAAATAAGGTCTTCGGGACAGTGGGTTATCTCCTTGATTTGTAAATCCTCTGGTGAAAGGAATTTGAAGCCTTGTAATATACGTTGTCTGTATGTGCTTCAGGGAGGGCGTTTCTGTATACAGTTTCTATAGTCTCTTAACCATTCATTTTTTATAGTTCACAATTCTGTTCTGGTAAAGTAGCACTGAACTTCATCTATGTTCCTGCTTTTTGAATACACACTCTAGTAAATATTGAGTGTGTTTCTGGAGCTGAAACAAGGAAATGCTTTAACTAACATATTTTTCTGAATTCTTTGTTATTATAAAGGGTTTAGTGGTTCTTAATAGCAAGGCTAAGGCTGATAATGTTTATATATAAAGTACTCTGTGCATGTTTATGAAGTCTGAATGAGAAAGCTGTCAGCTGGAACAATACTTTCTAATACTAACTTGTATAACACTTAATAGAAATAGAAGAGAATAAATGAAGCCTAAGCCATCAGAAAGACTGCCGAACCCTTACACTCTCTCATGCTTAGGATTTTTACATCTGAGATATTATTGTGGATATTTTGGCTCATTTGTGTTCTGTCATATTGTTTGTACCCTAAAACTTATTAAAAAAAAAAAAAAATCACAGGTATCAAGAGTTCAGTTTTCAAAGACTGAGAAACTATTATGTATTTGCTACAGTTATCTGGAGTCTTGCTCCAAGTATAAGGCTTGTTGATGTTACCTGTCTTTATGAGAAAGGAATTTATATATAAATTTTTGTTTCCAGCATCAAGCTTAGAAGACTGGACACACATTGTGGCTCCACCTCTAGATGACCAAGTTGTTATCAGTCTGAAGGCTCTCATAGATGAATGTGTCCATGGGAGAAACTACTGCAGACAGGTTCTCTGTTTATATGAACTTTCTAAGGTATGTGTCTAATAACATGATTGAAGAAACAAGTGGTTTGTATCAAGCTGTGCTGTGGAAGTTTGTGGAGAAAGGAATAAAGAGTGGTGAAAGTACTCATCAAGTGCCTGAAACAAGCTTCAGAGGGTGAAATTACCAAGCTTTTGTGTGGAAAAATGGCCAGATGCTTCCTAGGCATGAAGTGTTGAAATGACTCAACTTCCAGACTCCCCAGGCCCCTACCTCTGACTCCACTAAGCCAGATTTCAGCCTGTGTCTCTTTGATGTGCATTTTTTATAATCTTTAAAGCATATGTTGTTCATCTAGCACTTTGCTTTAGGCCTTTGTTGTGGGATGCCTTCATAATCAACACCGACCCAGAAGCAGACAAAGAGATAGCAGCTGCCTTAGAAGTTTTAGCACAGAAGGGCTCTGCAGGCTCCACACAGTGTCAGCTCTTTACCCAGAGGCTGCTCAGAGGAATGGCTAATAAGTTCCAAGTGGTTTGACCCAGACAGCAATAGGAGAAGTAGCAGATTGTCCTTTGCTGCCTCTCTGCTCTTTGACCTTCATGATTGCCAGCAGCCCACCTCTGCTTCTTCTCCAGAGGGTGCTGCTGAACACTTCGTTCAGGGTACAGAACCCCTTTCCATGTCATATTTTTGGAAGGTAGCATTAGTTTTTTTCTGAATAAAAACAAGCAGTGCATGTGCTGAAAATATTAGACTCTTCTTTATTACAGAGGTTCTTAGATTTTCCTACAGAATTTTTCATGCCTCGAATATTCGGAGTGAGTACTTGAGATTTGAGCTACTAAAAAGTATTCATATGATTGGCTTGTTCCCTTTTATACTGTCCATATACTTCTTGCCTGAAGCTGGATGTCCATATTTTTTAATTAAGAATTGATCATTGAGTTTATGACGTACTTTTTTTATTAATTTGTGAATGTGTAAAGTTGTAATGTGTTACAGCAGAGTATGTACAGAGCCTCACCAACTCCTCTTCCAAATGTAGCAAATGTAAAAACTAGTATATCTTTTTTGCTGAGAGTTTGTGGTATGTAGAGAAGAGGAAAAGGAACCTCATAAGTAAAACTCAATGCAGTAAAACACAATTCTTTGTTTGGGAGGAAATATTCCTGTCTTTCTTCTAGGTATTTTAAGTGTTAAGGTTTATATTTGGTTCAGGAAAGTATCTCTGTCCGTGGCAATACTCTGTCTGTGAGTATTAAACTTCAAATACAAAGTATTTACATGCCATCCTGATCTGGAGAACATTAATACTGAAGATATACAGATGAAGCTACTGTTAACTGATAGAAAGACAGATTATGTTTGCATTTTTTGAAACAGTTTTGTCTGCTTCTCCAGCACTCCCCTCTTGCATCAGCTCATCATTAAGATGTACTGCAGGTCAGTATATGTTCTGGACTGGAATTTTTGCTGTGTAGAATCCTTTAAGTGTATGTGTATTTCTTAGGAATTGAACTGCTCCTACAGTGAAATGTCAGCCCACGACCCTGAAAAAGTGCTTCGAGCAATTCTGTCGTCCCATCAGCCAGACAGATGCAGGAAAGCTCAGGCATTCATTACCACACAGGGTCTCCAGCCTGAAACTGTGGCAGAACTAGTGGCTGAAGAAATCATGCAGGAATTACAGGCATCTTCAGAAGGGAAAGGTAGTAAAGAAGCTTGATCTTGTATTTTAGCGGTTTTGGTTTCTAGGTGTGGTATTTGTGTATCTGAAAAACAGTCCTTGCTCTAGGGATACTTGAGTGCTAATTATAGTCAGTAATGTTTGGGCAGTTCTTGTATGAGTTTTGTAAACCTTGTATACTTTATATAAGGTTTTATACAAATGTTTATTTTTAGTTATTTTTGTGTCCAGTGTGGTGTTGCAGTAGTTAAGGTTTTATTTTTTATGTACGTAAAATTAATGGTTTTAAAAAAGAGGGTTGTTTGGGTTTGTTAATCATGACCTTTGCAGCCCCACATCATCTGACTTGGAAAGACTCGTGTTCATTTCTTTGTGTAAAGCATGGCCAAAATATCCCCCCCCCCCCTTTTTTTTTTTTTTTACTTTGTGAAATGAGGGATGTTCCTCAAAACAACTTTCTGGGGGACTTTTCTATTTGAGTCACTTCTACTTTGCTACAACTTTAACAACAAAGTTCCGTGAGAAACAATGAGCCATCAGATGGAGATTTATGAGTCCAGGTGTGCTCTGCAAGGGATGGATTAGAATGGTGTTGTGTAAGGAAGAGGAAAATGTTCTTTTTCTCAGCAGCAGCAACCTACTGGATTTGTGAAGTTACAGGTGTAATTACAGTAGCAATACAGTTGTTCAGTAGGATTTCATTGGATTGAACTGGCAAAGAAGTAATATCTGATTCTTAAATTTAAGCAGTAAGATCAAAATTGTCTTTAGAATTGTAGTTCCAAGTCCTAAGTCAGTCTGGATGAAGTTATATTGGTTTCTTTGGGTTTTTTTTTTCTGTTAAGGTAGCTAATCTCTCCTGAACAATTAGCACTTGTGACATAACTCTCTCTCTCTGTGGACACAGGACAGAAACAGGTTTTGAACCCTGCAGCTGAGAGTCAGGCATTCCTACAGCTTGCTAAGCTGTGCCAGGATCATACATTGGTTGGCATGAAGTTACTGGATAAAATTTCCTCTGTACCACGTGGGGAACTGTCTTGCAGTAAGTAAATGGCAAACAATACTTGATGTAACTAGTGCATTACTAACATGGCATTACTTGGTTTAAAATAACATCACAAAGAATAAAAGCAATGCTGATGGAAGCATCTATTACTGATCTCAAATTTGATATTAAATTAATAGATCCAAGTAAATGCACAGTAAATAAACTTGTTGCTTAAGTGTGGCAGCAGTTTACTTTATGAACAAAGTACAGATTTTTTTATTTTTTTTTTTGTGCCAACAGCTGGGAAATGCAGTCAGTGAGTTACCTGAACTTTTGTAGTTATATGTTACAGAATGGAGGGTATTGTGACTATCTTCATATTAATCACAATTAGAAATTGCTTTCTTTACCCATTGTTAAACTAAGTTTCTGGATCTTTTGTTAACAAAGTCCATTTTACACTTTGCAGCTTTACATACCATGGAGATGTTGTCACTAAGTTTACAGAACATAGCCACGGTACTTTGCTACCATTTTGCCACTGCTAACCAGTAGTGCCAAACTGCTAGTTTAGACTGTTTTTATAAAAAGATTTATTATGGGTAGCTCATCTCTGAGGAAAATGAATGAGGGTAAGATTTTAGTGTGAGTTGTCTCATATTAATGTGGGCAGAACTTCCAGTGCTATTTTGTTCAGAGTGGTGAGGAAAGAGCATCTTCTAGAACATGTTCTGTAGAAGCAAAAGGATGGCTGAAGTTAATGTTGAAACTGTTCCATTGGAATCCAGCTATAACACTGTAAATCTGGAAAACCTTTGTGAGAAAATAAGTAAACTATCATGTTCTGTGTAATTTTTATGTCCCTAACACATTTGTCCTGTTGTCAGATCTTAACTCACCCCTTATTTTGTCTGGTTAATTAATGTAAGGGTGAATATTAGTATTTTCGTGTATGGCTGACTAAAGTAAGGAAAAGACTCCGAGGAAACAATGTTGGGAATTACCAAATTGTGCTGGAGGACTCTACCTCTCTTTGAATGGAGTCTCTGCTAGAGTACCTTTTTACAGGTAGAGGTGTAATTGGTTTGTTTCAAAATATGTTTTATAGGTTTATGACATTAACTGTGTTCTTTTAAAAATCTGCATTTTTAAATATGTTGTGTACCAGTTTGTATAATACTACTACTTTTCTGAAGTGAATTGCATGGTGCTGAGAGTAAGGTCTGGGACTCCACTGTGTCATGATTGCTTTACTGTATTAGATCGGGCCTTCCACAGAAAATGGAATATGCTAAGATGTGCTGTTTTAACTCATTTATTTAGTGTATAGAATTTACGAATGATTTTTCAAACCAAGATGCAAAACTTGTGGCCTTCCTTTTTCAAATGCGGAGCTGACTGGTCATAGTGGAGTGCTGATGTATTATTATATGTTTGTCAATCAGCTTTTGGTGGAGGAGGTTGGAAGTTTTGTGTGCAGAATAAAATAACATTTCAGAAAATGATCCAAAAAACCCAGACTTTCCCACAGATTGAGAAGCCAGACTGAATGCATACTGTTACAGAAACTGTTACTTCTTAAAATTGCATAGGACAGAACCATAATAGCTCAACTTTCTAATCCAATTCTGCTACAAATTTAACTGAAAGGGTTGTGTATCTTCTGCAGAGATGGCATCACTTCTGGAGAGATGCATAATAATTAACTTCCTCAGCTTGTTAACTGAAATACCTGAGTTGTTCTATTCTTCAGTTATAGAACTGCTGATTTTGGCCCATAATTGCTTTAGTTTGACTTGCCACATGGAAGGAATCACTAGAGTCCTCCAAGCAGCACGACTTCTCACAGATGAACATTTGGCACCTAATGAAGAGTACGGACTTGTGGTATGTGTCTTTGATGCCATATGTGTTTGTTTATCCATATGCTGTATGAAGGGTTCCATGTACACTTTAGGAAATAACTTTGCTCATGAGCAGTGCAGGGGGTGTAGGTGGGTGATGGAATGGAGTCCAGTCTTCCACCTCTGGCTGACTGGTCTTGTCCTGCCTGTACCTACAAGCTAAAAGTGGGGGTTTGGTCTGATATGTGCAGGTGATGATTTTTATGTCACAGAAGCTCTTAGAAGACTTCTCTGGAAAAACAGAGGTAGAGATAGTGGAATGGTGAGGTTGCAACAGTGTAGTAAATCAGAATGGGAATGTCAAAGTAATTCAACTACTGGTGAAGTGGGATGATTTGTATTACTGGGCTGTCATGCATCTTTAAGTCCTGCCTTGAAAGGACTCCTGGAGTCTGAGACATGCCCAGTATAATGGTGTCATTGCTAAAAGGTTCACTGCAAATTTTGTTTGATAAAATTATGTCCTTTCACCTCACAGTAAAAAAGATGCAGTAGCTTGGTTTAAAAATAAAACCTCCGTGGCTCTAAGGGAACATCAGCCTGCCTAATGCGACTCACTGTGCCGTGTAGCTGTATCAGCTAGCAAAACACTCTGGCCTCACGCAGCCTTCTCCCTACCACAGCACTGACTGCTTTGAGAGAGAGGATTTTTCTGCTTACTTTGAGCTTCATACTTAACACTGTTATTTCTACAGGTTCGTCTTCTCACTGGAATTGGCAGATACAATGAAATGACCTACATATTTGAACTGCTGCATGAGAAACACTACTTTGAAGTGCTCATGAGAAAGAAATTAGACCCAGTAGGTGGAGGGGGATAAAGGGGAGAAAACTTTCAGAGAATTGTGTGGGTACATCAGAAACTGATATTTACACAACAATGTGGAATTATCTGGGGATTGTAATTACTGCAGTATAGGAAGTGTTAGTCAACTTTCATAGTAATAAATTAATTCTGGGTTTTATTATGTTTTTTAGTTTAACAAGTTTGTTCTAATTAGTTCAGTGCTGCAATGAGAGCAGCACTGAAAGTTCAAGCTTGGGAATATCACTTAAAGTTTTCATGTCTGCTTTGGTTTTACTTCCAGTTAATGTTTCATGGGTTTTTAAAAAACATAAATATTTATAGCTTTCTTGTAACGTAAAGTCATAAACATATGTCAGTTTGGACATTTGTATGTAAATAAATGCATAGATGCTGGATTTTCTTATGTGACATAATGTAGTTAAGCCCAAGTATAATATTGCCATTATTTTTTAAAATAATAGTATGGAGAAACCTCGAAAAGTTGAATGATCACTTTTTGGAAAATTGTAGCAGAACAGATTTGCTTTTGGGTACCAAAATGTGAATGAAAAAAAAGCTCATCAAATTTTAATCTGATACTCCTTCATCTGACCAGAGCGGGACATTGAAGACAGCTCTGCTGGATTACATCAAGCGTTGCCGTCCAGGGGACAGTGAAAAGCACAACATGATAGCCCTTTGCTTTAGTATGTGTCGAGAAATTGGAGAGAATCATGAGGCTGCTGCTTGCATACAGCTTAAACTCATTGAATCACAGCCATGGGGTGAGTGGAAACAGCAAAACCAAGAAATACAAGCAAGTTTGTTTAAGAAGGAAGACATTATGGGTAACTGTAGCTTTGATTGCCTGTGTTGTC
The DNA here is from genome assembly GCF_964188355.1 of Buteo buteo. Lineage (NCBI taxonomy): Eukaryota > Metazoa > Chordata > Aves > Accipitriformes > Accipitridae > Buteo > Buteo buteo. The sequence continues at coordinate 11,586,978 of NC_134183.1, forward strand.
CTGGTAACATCCATCAAAGTTCCACTCTCTGGAAGGAGGGTCCTATTTGCCAGGCTTGGGGTATTCTTGTACTTAACAGTTTATCTGGCTGCTCTGGTATTTTTCAAAGAATTGAGATTTTTGGCTCTTACCATAATGTAGTGTTCCTGTGGTACCATGTGTGGGAGGAGGTAAAGACACATGCATGTTTTCTTCACTTTAATTGGATGTGATACAGTGGTTTTTATATAAAGTATATATATAAAGTGTTGGGGTCTTTATGTTTGTGCAAGGTAACTTCTAACATCTAAACTTGGCCAGTTCTATACAGCTGGGAGAATGCTGGGGAGCACACAGAGATCTCACTGTGGAGCAGTTAGCCAGTACTGTAACGGCAACTAGAACAGAAGCTATGCCAAATGGTTTATCTGGTAATAGTCAGTGCTCAGATCTACCACAAATGTATGACTTGGATTTCTTTTCAGTTCTTCAGTCTAGGTTCCAGCAATAGCTTTGGCTCATTAACTGAATAGGCATCACTGTTTCTTCGCATTTTTGTAATACAATTTTATTTTTTTTTAGTCTTTTGTTGCTTTCTGAAACAACACTAGGGACAGACTTGGTACCAGGAGGTATTTTTGGAACTTACTTTGTCACCTTTATAAATAATTGGTTACTCTTCCCCCCCCCCATTTCAGAGGAGTCTCTTCAGGATGTTGCAAATTTAAAGAAACTGCTGATGAAAGCTCTGACTCTCTTCATTGATGCAGCAGAAAGTTATTCTAAGGTAAAATGAGGTGGAATTGTATGACTTCTGTACAGCATTGGGAGCACATAAGGAGTGAGCTGAACTGGGAGAAAAAAGCAAGCTGCTCTAGGGAGGGTGTGCAGAATCCTCTCCCAGTGGACAAGGAGCAAAGGAATCTCCTGCTCTGTCAGCTCAGCAGTATCGCAGCAGTCTCAGTAACACTGCTGTATCCGAGAGCAGTACACTGTTCAGGCTTTAACAGCTAGGGTTACAATTAGGTTCCCCAGTTTTAGCGGAGTGACCATGAGCTTAACTAGCAAGAATAGAACAATATAAAGAGTGTTTAAAAACTGGTTTGATTATGATAGAAGTATTTGTGGTGAGTGCAGCTTCATTTAAAACTAATGGAATATGATCAATGATCAACTGCAGTGATCTGAAAGATGAAATAGTAGACAACTCTGAACTCACTGTTGCTCTCAGGAATATTTATTACTTTCCTCTGGAAACATGCTTCAGAAGCTTGCATTTGTCTTTGCTTTATTAAATAGGACTCCTGTGTCCGCCAGTCGTTGCGCTGCAGTCGGCTAACAAAGCTGATAACCCTCCAGCTGCATTTTCTCAACACTGGTCAGAGCACTATGCTGATCAACCTGAACAGACAGAACCTGATGGACACCATCATGTCCTTGCCTAGATTCTATCAGGTAGGCTTGGCTTCCTCATCTGTTATTTTTTCTGAAAATGATTGTTTTAAACAGCAGGTACCTAAGCACTCTGCTCTGGTGAGCATAATGCTCAGCTCTTCCTCGTGGCCACCAAGTCCTGTGACTATTAACCCATCATATTGCTGCAGACGCTACCAAGCTTGGAAATGTAAGCGCAGTCCTGGTGTGGGCCAATGCTTTTAGCAGTCGTTGCTGGCTTGCTGCCATCGTACAGCCAGGACCTTGGCTATCCAGTGGCTCTCATGCTGCTGTGGATCTACACTGGAGCCCTGAAATCTAGTCTACATTGGCATCCATCATTTTGTAAATTTGGAACTAAGTAAGAAGAGGGCTTTTTAAAGAGAACAAACCGCACCCACCCACCCCTGACATCTTGTTTAGGGGTTAAGGAAGATTATTTGCAGTGCTTTGTTAGCCTTTTATTTCTCTGTAATACAGCTGCTCTCAAGAACAGCATCAAGAGATGGGCCAAACAGAAGACCTAGAATAAGTATTCTAAGTGTAGGAATGTTTCTGTGCAAGAATAAACTCTTCCCTGCTCAGTAATTCCAGCATGTGTTCTCTCTGCAGGCGGCTATTGTGGCTGAGGCTTACGAGTTTGTTCCAGATTGGGCTGAAGTTCTGTATCAACAAGTGATCACCAAGGGAGACTTCACTTACTTAGAAGAATTTAAACAACAAAGACCACTGAAGCCTAGCATATTTGAGGAGATTGCTAAAAAGTAAGTAGTTCTACGATCAAAATGGAACTTTTCTACAGGCTACTTTATAGGAGCAACTGCATATTTAATAGCATGCAAGTCTTAGTACTGTTAAAACCTTTTCTGTGATAAAGTGTAGTATAAAGGGACTCAAGATCTATGTTCAGTTTCTTAAGCTTATTGTGGAAATAGCACTGGATCTACCATTTTTATTGAGCTGGATAAATAGGGTGCCTTAGGGCTGGTCAGATCGAATCTTTTTTAAAATTAATCAGAGGAAAATAAACAACCAAGATAATCAAATGTACATGTTGAGCACAATCTTTTTTTAAGAAATGTAGTTCTTATGGGTCTATAGCAAGATAATCTTATAATCATAGTCTGTGAAGCCTTTCTATTTCAATTATATGTACAATTATTTTCAGAGTTAAACAACACCCACCTACTGATGCTGCTCTTAAAAATCTGAAGAAATTGCTTGCTTACTGTGAAGATATCTACACATACTACAGGTTGGCTTACGATAACAAGTTCTACGATGTGGTAAATACACTTCTGAAGGATGCACAGACTGGCTGTTGCCTTAATGATATGTTATCAAACTAGACTCCAACCTCTGTGAAGTAGAGACTGGCTCTGACAAGTACCAGTGCCACAGCTTCTTGCATGGTTAGTACTGATTCTTTAACAGATATTTTTATCAATGACCTGCTTACAGTGATATGCTGCTATGTGAAAGTTACTCCAGAAAACTGGTGGCAGTTGTAAATATTTAAAATGCTGAGACTGTGTTAACCTAAAATTGTGTTTTGTATAATAAATCTTACTGTTTACAAAATACTTGACTAACCAGCGAATTCAGACTGGCGCAGCTGATGATGATCCACGGTGATCCAGCAGTCCTTTAAATTAGGGGAGTGGATGATGGATCACCATAGGAATTGTAGCTAAACTGACAGAAGGCCGAAATGGAATGTGCAGAACATCCAGCACATTGACAATGGAATAAGCAGGAGAATTAGTAAACTCCTTTCAAAGTTTCAGATACACACTAGGATAATCCATTTTTTGATTCCAGTCTGATTAGACTGGTTTTGTTTTCTAGCTTGCTGATAAAGTGAAAGTCTTGTACAACTCTAAACAGCATACACTATATTTGCTACTGTCTTGAAGAAGTAGTCAAGTACAAATGTATTCTTACAGTTACTAAATTTTAACTCCTTTCCATGCTTAGACAGTCCTACTGGGCAGACAGTTGGTATCAACACCCTGTCAGGAGCCAGGAACCAGAGTATTCTGCCACTTAAATGTTTTGGCAAGTTTACAAGGTCAGGGATGATTTAACTGGGGAGGAGGATAAGACTTGGACACTGCTTCAGGCAGAAACCCAGTTTCAGCTTGGATTCTGTATGCTCCCCAAAATAAATGCAGCCTGCAGAGCTTCCAACTAATCCAGAGATGTCACCTCCTGTCCAGAAAAGTGGGGGTGGGGAGGGCAGACAGCTTTTAAGTAAAATTAAGCAATGATATCGTACTATCTCTAAACATTATCCTAGCAAAAATACAATTGCCATAGCAACCCAGTTAATTAGCAAAGAGATGCTAATACTGTCCTTTTGGTTGCTGAATGTTTTCATGCTAGCAACTGCTGCATATGACAAATATTTACTTGCACAGTATTTATCTCAAATCTGCAATGGCAGCACTAAAAGATGTACACAGGTATACACAGTACAAGTCACAGCACCTTTGATAAATAAAACATTTTATGTAAGGAGGATTATGCCTGAGCAGAACCCGATTTAAAATTCCAGTTCTAGTCAGTCTCACAAGACCAAATTAGTCTGAGCTGGCTGTGATTAGTCTAAAAGTTAAATAATGGCTAGCAAGCAAAATTTGGGACCACTAACAATAGGAAGGATCTGGAAGAGCACCTGCCTTGTGGAAGCACACACACATCCCATCCATACTGGGAATAAACACCTGAGTAAACAGCAAGTGGTAAATGCAGGAGGGCTTGTGATAATGGCAGCTGCTAGTTGGAACAAAGTAACTGCTTGCAGGAGTAAGGGCCACCCTAAAATATTCCTAAGGTAAGGACATGCTGCTGATCTCAGCAGTTCCCACAACAGAAAAGATTAAGTTAAGTAAGTTCATCATGGAAATGCTTGGATTATGGCAGTCCTAAGAGTACTTTGTTTACCATCAGCATCTGTAAGGGTCTTACCACAAGAAACAGCCATTTTACAAGAATGAAATCTTGCCCCTCTGACAGCAGTTAAGCTTAAGCTGCAAGTCAGAGCAGAGACAAGACCTAGTAGCACATGCCCAACACACGTTTTACAACTCTTCCACTTCAAGTATTTTTGTTGTAAGATACTAAAAAGAACTGGCCCAGACAGCTGTAGTGAAGTCCTCAATAGTGATTTTTATTAAATTAGTTGCTTTATAAAACATTGCAGATGTCATAATTGTTAACATAACAATTTGCCCAACTGTAGTAACTGTTGCAGTTTGCTAAGCAAGTTTTTTTTTTTTTAAATGAAAGAAAATGGCTGAGTCGTGAAAAGTCTACCACAACCCATGAAAGCCCAAAAGGAAGTCTTGGTTTTTTACACTTAAACCAGGCAATTAACTGTTAAAGAATACCCAACCCATACAGCTGCATTAGTAGAAATTTAGATGAATGGAAACTAAACTTCATACTCAAGACACAAGTCATTTTTTTCAAATAAGCAACTCTGTCCTTGTTCTGACCCACCAAGTGTTCTGTTCAGATGTCAAGCATTGACGTAGTGGGTATCTATCTCAAGTGATGCATTCCCAGGTACAGTATCCTCACTCTGAAGTCAGCAGTTCCCCATCACAATATACTGAAAACCTCAAGCTCTAACTTAAGACAAAGCAATTGTAATACTAAGTGCACACCATGCCCTTGCTGCAAACTGCTTTTGTTCATCAAACAAGTCATTCAAGGAGGTACAGTTAAGGCCATGTCACTGAACTGTGCTGGTAATAATACTTTGCCTTGTTGAAATTCCTTTCCAATTTAGTGGCTGTTACTATAAAATCAAATAGCAACAGTTACCATTATCAGAATTTTGGGTTTTTTAACTGCAATTTATATAGCTTTTAAATGTCTTCATTCTAACCCCTGACCACAGAACAGGGAGCCCAGTGCTTTAGCACAGACCCGTCAAGAGTTAAACCACCAGCACAGAGATACTGCAATTTTGATTGTAGCATTTGGCAGAATTGAAAGGAAGAAAAGTTGTGCTACATGTTTAAGGGATTATGGGCAACAGAAAGACAATAGAAGGGGAGATAAGTGTCACATGAAGTCTTCAAAGTCTTGTACATATTCTCCATCGTATCCTCCATAATCAGCCAGGTCATCTTTCATAGTAGCCTTTAAACCACCTCCAGGCACAACCCCTTTTTTCTTCTTTTTGGCTTTATTCTGCTTAAATAGGAAGAGCATGTTTACTTTAAAATCCACAGTAATTTGTCCTTACTCCAAGAAGAGCAATGCCACATGTCTTTGGGTACCAGCATTCGCATACCCATGTGGTAAATGCACTGTTGTTGCCAATGATTTCTACCCCCGCATTTTGTCCCACAATGCAATCTAGTCATAGTAAAGCTATGGCATTTTCAGGTGTCCCACAGGACAGGAATTTAATGTGGCTTTTATCACCAGAGACTGAATATCTCTTTTTTTTTTTTCCCCAAGGAAAAGGAAGCCCTAAGCAAACTTTACAGAACATTTCACAGTAGAGTAAAGCTATTAAGCTATTCCTTACTGGTTTGGTGCCATTGTAGGTTTCAGTGGTTGACCAAACTAATTTACATGAAAAGCCATGACAGAAAAGTATATATACTTCCTATTTTTTATACTTTTTCTTTTTAAGCTTGCTTGGTTCAGTAAGTCACAGGCCTCTCTCCAAAGTGCTGTTCACATTAAGGAAACAGTTCATCACATTTGCCAGCTCCAGACTTAATGCATCAACACTGGACATAGAGTTTGTTTTGCATTAAGGTGCCCCATGCGTGCCTGGGAAGTTAGAACTGGCATCACAGAAGAACACCTGCCGCTGGAACAGTTCCTGGCTCAGAGGTTTCCCATTTACAAGTCGCTACTCATGTGGACAACACCCTGCCATTTGTTTCCTACCAATCCTTCAATCTGGTTTAAAACATACCAAAAGAGAGGCACTACTAGTCATGTTTTCCACTTGATTTTGTTGCTATCTAATGATTCAATTTATCATTGAACTCCAACCCACCTGGAGTTTTAACATAGATGTATGCTATAAAACACAATGCTTTGTATCACGTAAGCATCAGTTAAGCTATTACATCACCTTTTAAAACTTACCCTCTTCCTTGCCTATGTAGTTATTGCTCCTTTAGTTTGCATGACAGCATAAAAATCCCAGTTACCTTCTGTTCAAAATCCCAAACTTTGCCAAAGATTTAAGTTACTTCCATAGATTGGTATTATATTGACATTTAACTCTAAATGAGGCTGACTTTTGTCTTCAGAATATTTGCATAAGCCATTTTAACTCCAAGACAGCATAAAGTGGAACAAGGGTAGCACTTAGGTAACATTTATGTAAATTAATCAAGGTTTTGACTGTGATCTCTAGATTCAATCAACTCCTGATTACCTCACACAGTGGAGAGGATTTAACGCTAAACCAGTATCCAAGGTTATCTTTTAATCTCCTGCTACTACCTGTAACAGAATCAGCAGTTCAACTCAGTGTTAAACCTATTGCCATTTTCCAGATTAGCCCCTTTAGCGCATGTTGTTATTGCTGCAGAAACACACAGAAGTCTTACCTTTTCTTGTTTTTGTTTTTCACTGCATAGTACTGTCAAAGTATTTGTGATCTTTTTCAAATCATCAATTTCCACTACATGGGGGGGGGGAGAAAAAAAAATATTCCATATCAATATTGTTCTTAGAAAGCAGTTAAATAATGTAACATCAACATTTTCTAAAAACTAGAAATAAGCATTAGTAATAAGTACAGGCAATTACTTGATTTAAATCTGCAAAATACAGACTGGGTAATTCTGGTCCTTATAATCACAATTACTATTTCATATGGTCCCTAGTAAGCAGCTTGAATGCTGTAGAAGGTAAAACTTGCAAATTAAGAGTTAGGGAACACAAAAGTCTTAACGAGGAAGAATTTGAACAGTAAAATATGGATCCAGTAAAACACAGTAAAGCATATCAAAAGGAGCAGTGGATTAACAATAAATTGTTAACAATAAATGGTCCAAGAGGTTGCACATCCTTCACTTCAGAAGATCTGGAATCCATCTGAAATGTAAGTTATCAGCTCCAGTCAGCCAGTGATCACTGTATTTATACAGCACTAAATAGTATCAAGTTACCACTTCATTGAAGGACAACATGTATACAGTACAGGAAAAGATCTCAAGCAATGAGTTTACCAAGTAGTTCAGCCTACCCGAGCAGTGGAAAAAAATTAGGTTTAGTTTTATCTCTGTACAGTTACATGTTGAATTCCAGAACAATTTATTTTGCAGTCCCAGAATTACATGAACTCGATTTTATAATGATTTCCTTCCAAATGAGCTACTCAGGTTACCTGGCTCAGAGAATTTTTTTATCATTGTTTTAGAAATGGCTTCAAGAAAAACATGCAAGATTCAGATCAGCATAGAAACTCACACTTTTAAAAGTGATTGTCTTTAACTGACATGCAGAAAGAGTAACTTGTACAAGCACACAATTTCTAATAAAGCTTGGGAGAACAGAATTGGATACTAATCAGTGAAACAGATTAGTACTTCATTTACTATAAACTACACAGATCAATCTTGATTTAAGATTTACTATAAGAGCATGTTTTCAACTTCAACTCCATTACAATTTTGGTAGCAGTGTATTCTAGGATGTTTTTCGCTTAACTTACATGAAATACATACGTCTCGAACTAATGCTTCCAAAAAACTGGCATAATGTAATGATTTTTCATACTGTGTGATTTTCTCTTTTAGTAGTTTGCCAAATTCCGTAAAGTCATCTTTTGAAGAGGGATTCATGGCATCTATTCCACAAGCGTTATTTACACCTGCAAGGAAAGACAGAGGTATTATAGAAAACATTAGCTGTGATCTCTAAAAGATGACACCAGAGCAAACAAGTAACGTCATTCATATTCAGTTCCTCACCTCCACTGAAGCTTTACAAAACCAAAGCTGAGGTTTGCTCACTCACTTCCCACTGGCTTCTGCCACACTAGAGAGTTACTAGTCTGTACGGAGAGAGATTTTGCTGCAAAGCTTAGTAATTTGAACCAGCTATCCCTGTTCTCTGGACCAGTGTGCACCCCATGAAGCACCTTTCCCCTACGATAAGGAATTCCTGTCTTGAGCTCGTAACTGCAAAATTTACTTGGTTCTTTGCAACTGTATTCAATGCATTCTCCCTGACCCAGAGCACTGTACTCTTTCAGACTCACAGAGCAGAATTTTCACCGAGTAATAAGCTGTGTAATTCACTATAATCAAGGAAACATGCTCTCATGTTTGAAGAATGCTGCTATGAATCAGTATCTCTGCTAGTTCTGTCAAAGCACAAAACCAGAATGATCTGCTTTAAGTCTACTTTGTCTATGCCAGGAAACAAGCTCATTCCACCAACTTAACTGGCTTTCTCAACATCTAGCTTATTGCATAGATTGCCTGAAGTAAAGCATGCATGAGTTGTGCTGTGCCACACTCGTCCAAAGCCTCATTAAATCCATGTTGTAAAGCACCTCCGAACATTGAGACAGCACTTTTTTCTTTTCTTTTTTTCGTTCTATACACTCATCTTTTACCAGAAGTACCAATATGCTGGAAAATTGAGTTGGCCATCTTTTTCCTACAACTCCTATTGTAACATGTTGAGAAAAAGCACCTTCTATTCTAAAATGTTCCTGTGGTTCTTGCAATTAGTCCTTAGTACCAGGACATGCCTCCAGCAGTCTGGATTTAAACCCCTCTTTATTCTCAGTAACACAACCTGCATGTGCTCCCACAGTCAAATCCTGCTCAGTTCTTTTTGCAAGGTATCTACACATAACACAGTTTTATTTAGAGGATACAGCACTTTCGTGCTGCTACAGCTACAGCAACAGCGACTTGTGTGACTTGGGCACAGCACACTTACCAAATGTTTCTTTTGCTAACTCAAGGTCTGACTCCTCTTGTAACTTCTTTAGTCGTAGTTTGTCTGCTAACTGTTCTTCTGGTGTAAGTTCTTTGTGTTCCTCTGGTGCCTCTAACTGAATAAAAAAAGGTATATAGGGAGAATGTTAGATTTCTTACCCTTGAGCAGAAGTAGTAGAAGAAATCATGTTTTTTCCAGTGCCACTTGAATAGCTTACTTCTGCCTGAAGTCAATACACTTCAAGCATGTACAGACCTGAAAACCTTTCCAATGAAGTATAACAATGCCACATTGTTTAAGAAATTGTTCATTTTACAAGAAGTGGGAAGAAACACCTTAGAACTAAGTTTCACAACTGCATGTTTTATCATGTGGTGCATACAAAAGAAACAGAGATAAGCATTATTTCTATAACTGGTTAAATTACAGAGAAATTAAAGCTAACATCCCCCAGATGCATTAAGTACAAGACAAGTTTGTTTTATCAGACTAGTCAAGATATTTACAGGTCTTGTTGAGCCGTGCAAAAAAAAAAAAAACCACCCCACCCCCCCAAACCAACCCAAAGTTGCCCTCTAAATTTTGATACCTGGAAGAAATAAGGACTTACCCTTTTTTTAAGTTCCTCTTGCTTTTTCTTCTGTAGCTTTTCTTTTTCTTTTATTTTTTCTGCTATTTTCTTTTTTTCTGAAACTTTTGGTTCTGTAAAACATTGAACAATACAGCTCTCAAGAGGTCTACTGATTTTTTTCCAGCAACTCTAGAATCACTAATCAAATAGAAAGCCACAGAGCTCAGTTACTGGAATCTGAATACAGAGAGTTAAAAGACATGCTTTGTCAGAAACAAACCCAACCCTATTACGTGGGTTTGATTCTTCAGATACACTCAAGACAAAACCAGTGTCTGTTCTGATGCTGTGTACAGAATCCTGTATTACTTTTAAGTCCTACCTTGTTTTATCTCCGTCTCCTTTACTTCTTCCTCTTCCTCCTCATCATCCCAGTTATCCTACAAAATAAGTTTTAATTAAGATTCTTTTACAGATACTTTCTACTTGTTTAGGTAACAAAAACAAAGAACAGCAGCTTACATATAACCTCTTTAAATGCTCACATATCCATTAATCTTACATATTGAGTGAGGAAGCGGGGAGGAAGTCGTGAGAGCTGTACAAGGGCACAGCTTTTGGGTGTTGACCAAGATGTTTCAGGATGACTTCTTACCGTGAAAAGGGCAGCTTTTATTCAAAGAATCAGAAAGCTCATGTCAATATAGTTACAAAAGCAAGCTCATGAAAAGTCAAATCAACACCCACATTAGAACATGAGATTATTATAATTTCTTGTATTACACATTACAAGATACTGGAATGCCATCGCATGCATGCATGTAGTACAGCCACCGCTGGAAACAGACAACTCGACAGAAACCATTTGAAACCGGAACGCGCTGTCACCACCACCCAAAGACCCACTCCTTCCCAGACACCTGCTCCCCATAGCTGTGCGGCACCAGTGTGCCCCTCTCCCCTGTGCTGGGAAAAGCATTCCTGTGGCTGCACGGGAACTGCGACACACGGATGAACACTAACCCGGATTTGCTGCCAACACAACGCGCAGCAGACAAGGCTGTGCTGCAGGAGCAGGGAAAGCAGCAGTAAGCAGACAGAGGAGAATGCAGGGACCCCAGCTTTGAACAGGAATACCAACTTCTAACAGTCACAAGATCACATTTTTGACCAATGACTATGGCATTTTTTTTTAATAAGCAAAGGAACTATCAAAAGACTTCTCACAAACAAATCACTTAAATCACAGAATCATAGAATCGTTTAGGTTGGAAAAGACCTTTAAGATCATCAAGTCCAACTGTCAACCCAACACCACCATGCCCACTAAACCATGTCCTGAGGTGCCTTGTCTACACATTTTTTGAACACCTCCAGGGATGGTGACACCACCGCTTCCCTGGGCAGCCTGTTCCAACGCCTGACAACCCTTTCAATGAAGAAATTTTTTCTAATATCTAATCTAAACCTCACCTGGTGCAACTTGAGGCCATTTCCTCTCATCCTATCACTAGTTACTTGATAGAAGAGAAGAGTTGTTTGCAGTAACTCTGCCTCCAGTTTTCACCTTCAGCACGTTCAAGATTCGTGGTGGTCCTCAGCCACCGCGCCGCACGCCTCACCGTCAGCCATTGCTCACAGCCCTCCTTCCTTTCAGAGCCACTGTCTCCCACTCCTCGTGGCCACTGACCTGTACCCAGGTGGATGATCCATGGTTCAAAATACTACATGGTTCAACCGAATACTAAAGAAGCATCGTTTTCCACGAAACTGACCTGCTGATGTCATCTGCAGACTTTGTGAGCAGTAATTCTGCAGTTTCTTCCTGACAGTTACCTGGGTAAGGGTTAAGGGAATACATATTCTTGTCCTAATGCCACTCCAAATTCTAGCAGATGGCCTCCGCATGGAAATCAATGCTCTTAAAATTGATCTGAAGTTACATGCTGAGTACCACATGATGTACACACCAGAAGTTAAAGCCAAAAATTCTCACAGGAATCTAATTTTAGTTACCTGTTTCAACTCAACTTGCAAGCTTAAGAGACTACACTTGACAAGCCCTAGTTTACACAAAAGTCACACATACTGTCAATATGCCGTTATAGGTAAGCTTAAAAACCATAAATCCTAAATTTTGTTATTTCCACCTCACAGCAGTAATGCAGGCGGTCATGCAAGCTACTTAGAAATTTCTAAAGGTTGCTACTGGCACAGCAAAATAAAAGACATTGGCAAAAGAACTCAGTATTTCACTGCAATGTGCTGATCCAAGCAAGGAAGACACCTGAGTTCATCTACCAGCTCACTCAAGTTAATTGGCACTTGTAAGGGATTCGGCTTCCCTTCCACATTCCAAGAAGCTGACTTGAATTTGGAACAGCATTATTTTAGGTCACATCTAATTAAGAGTTTGTTACACCCGCTTCTTAAATAGCTCTTTTCATTACTGCTGTATATAGCTTGCTGCCTTATCCCTTGCCCTGTCCTTCACAGACAGATCTTAAAATCAAGTATTTTATGGTGCAAAAACCCAGAGGAAGGGCATCCTGCCCATGATGTAAAGATACTCACAGGACTGAAGGAAGCTACGTCATTAGTAAGTTTGGGAGACTGAACAGAGGGTACGTGGGCAAAGACTTCCACGTGACGACAGACACACTCCTTCCCCACAGCAGACCACATCCCTGCTAGCCACGCCTGCACAGGGACAGCGCACGACATGATGGCAGTTTCAGCCTGCAAAGCTGGGATGATGAAGTGACACAGAAATAGCAGACCCTTCAGAGGGCAGCGTGACTGCCTGCCATCTGGCCCAACCTGCCCCTGAGCTGTTAGGTGGAATTTAAGATCTCGACTTTAACCGGAGTGATCGTTGACTGCCGGGAGCCCACCCACAGCCCCACAAGCAGAACAACGCTGCTGGAACCAGGGACAGGCAACCGCGAGCTCAGCGTCATCGGAGGAATGCTCCTGGTAGGGCAACCTGTGAGACATCACCATCTGAGGATTCACTCTTCAACCTGGTGTGCTATATGCAGGTCTCCCAGCTATGCTGAATACTCTCTCACTCTTCTCCAAGATTTTTTTTGTTTGTTTTTAAACAGCAATAGAACATGATTAATATACTGGGCAGGCTTTTTTATTTTTTTTTACTGGGGGCGGGGGGAGCATCCAATTATACACCTATTTCTGTGTTTTATAAATGCCAGTGAACTCTCTCGGAGGAAAAGAAAATTGCTTTAGTGCTGCATCTTTGCACTGATACTACGTAATTCAAAGAGGACATCTTTATTCCAAAACATATCCACTACAGTAGCTTAAAACTTTGAAGTATTTCAACAATACTTATTTACGCATACTTATCTAAACTAAGGCTATTGAAACATCTTCCATTCCATGTAAATAAACCCTTGATGAGAGCAGCTCTCGTACGATTTCATATGCTCCAACACATGTACCTTAAACATACGATAACGCACATTATTCCCCCCAAAAAACAGAAGACATGACTGGAAAGTGACAGGTGCTCCAGCATTTAGATTCCCAGCTAAACCTGAATGCTCTCCTTCAAAGCAAAATGACTGTACCATGCCAAAGGCTGTCACCTAGATGACAACAAGCACAGCTCCCAGTTTTGGCTTTGCTAAGCACAGAATTGCCCAAGAGTAAATAGATGAAAATTCCTTGGCAGGAGGCCCGTCTTCTGCGAAACTCGTGTTCTGGGTAACACTGGAAAGTAGTTTTGTTACTGATGAAGATGCTAATTTTAAACCTGGGGAAGTCAAAGTTTCCTAACTTAACAGTTACTTTCAGTTCATTTCTAAAAAATCTTCCAAAATAAACTACAGAATCTGAATATATAAAACACATTCCAAAACGTGAAGTATCAACCTTAAGACAAACTAATCACCAGAAAAAACTTTGTGCTTCTATTTTAGACCATGTCATTTTTCTTCTGTGGGTACTTCCCCAAGGTGGACCCTTGCAAACAAGGAATCTAGAGCTGAAGCAACCACCTCCCAAGCTCAGTTCTGTCATCTTTGTTGCTTCTACAGGAAGAGCAAATCAAAGTAAAATAAAACAGCTTTCTTTGCTGGACTGGTCCCTCTCTCTAGATGCAGCTCCAGTACTAAAGCCATAATCCCTTAGAAAGAGTTAAGTAGCTGCATTCCTACTACATGTGGGAAAACAGTATTCCTTTATTAAAACAGCCACAGAAAGCACGGGTGTCTTCAAAAGAATAACACTTTAGAGTCCAGTTCTCTTGGACACATTCTATCATAGCAGAAAAGTTTCTCACTTTCAAAGGAAGGAGGAAAAGCAAGTCTCACAGAGAAAATGAATCTAAGATTTATGTGTATATATACATATACAAATTATAGATATATATATGCATATAGTTACATACTAACCAATCTTTCCAAATGACTGTAGCTACTGTATACAGAGATACCTTTACTTATTTTGCCTGCTGTAATGTGACACCTATGATAACTACAGGGTGCGGGGAAATTATTAAATTTAAGAAGGAAAATGGACAGCCTGTAACTCACAAAAATTTGTTAACTTTTTTTTTTTTTTCAAGAGAAGATGAACTACTTTTTTCATACTATTTATAAAAAGAAAACCACCCTAAGCTCCAAGGACAACTGTGTTAATGTTTTTCAGAGATTCTGGTAACACAGTCAGCAGCCTGAATAACAAACCCAACAAGTCCTCACCCAGTAAGCACCAATCCAGAAAGCTTCATACCTGTGACCATACTACAATGACCACACCACCCCATGAGACTGTCTACTACAATATCTCAGCAGCTTGATTTGAAACAAAAAGGTCTTTTTCTGTCAACCTATTTCCATTCCTTACTTTCACCAAGCATGTTCCTTATATGTTCCCTGGCATCATTTTGCTTACTGTCTGTACGAACACGGAGCAAACTGAGGTTTCTGTGGCATCCACCATTCACTCCCCCTAGCTCACTAAGGGGCAGCTGGAACTAAGTAGGAGAAAACAAGCTTTTAAGGAAGGTCTGCTTTTACAAGCATCAGAAACGAACATCCGCACCTTTTAATACGAATTCCATGCAGACATCACTCTCTGAAACACAGTAAAAATCCGTTTCAAATACTGCCTTAAGTAAACATATTTTAAGTGATCAGGGCACTACCAAATCTGAAACTGCAGAGTAAGGCTGCTGTACTTTCCAACTGTGGCAGCTGGGGGGGGTGGTGTGAAGAAGTAGGAAAAAGGGGTGGAAAAGACATGCTGCCACACGACAGAAGTTTCTGGTCAATAGCAGAAGCACAAATCCAGCACTGTTTTCATTAAATCCAATCCTAATGCCTCACCCAGCACACCATACTCAAAACTGGGAATCTGAAAGGCTACAGGAAGCAAGGGGAAACCAGCTGGCCACAGGAAAGCACCCAGAAGCCTGGCAAGCTGCTGGGAAGCAGCAGGTGGATCCCCCAAAGAACAGGAGACGCCTCTTCGGGCTTGAAAAGCATCCGTCTGTCTGCCTGCCTGCCTTTTTTCCCCTGGAAGACCCAATGCAGCAGGAACGAGCCTCGGGCAGAAGCGCCCGCTCTCAGCTGGGATTAAGGGACGCAGGGCAGAGACCAACTCGTTTTCCACTTGGCATTTTGACTTGTCATCTGTAACCGACCGCTGCCCTTTCGGATCACCAAGCCCCAAGAGTCGCTTCTACCCGGGCGGAGCCGCCGCTCCCCCCCCCCCCCACACACACTTCGCCGCGCAGACCCCCGCCGCCTCCCCGAAGGCCCTGCCGGGCCACAGACACGCCTGCTCCCCCTCGCCCCGGGCCAGCGGATCACCACCGGGGACGCGTCAATCCAGCCGGCCCGACGAGGCGGGAGGCTTCCTCACCCGCCGCCCGGGCCGGGCCGGGCCGCCGCGGGCCCGCGTCCCCCGCACACGCGGCACCATATGGCAGCGGCCCACGGCGGGCCCGGCCCGCTCCCCGCCGCCCCCGGGCCGCCGCCAGCCGGCAGGGCCGGCCCCGCGGCCACGCCACGCCACGCCGCACCGCGAGGGCCCGGCCAGGGCCCGGCCGGCCGCACCTTCACGTCGTCCTCCTCATCCTCGCCGGCCCAGCGGTCTCCGGCCACTCCCGGCACCAGCCGCTTCGCCACCGGCTCCACCACCTCGAAGCTGTCGGCGTCTGTAGGGGAGAGGAGAGCGGGTGAGCGCGGGAGGGAGCGGGCAGGGTCGGGGGGGGGACGCCGGCGGGGCGCGGGGGCCACCACCTACCCCACGAATCCGCCGCCTCCGCCGCCATCTTCCCCGCCGAGCCGCGACCGCCGGCGCTCGCAGCAGGCACGGTGAGGCAACCGCGCCAGAGCGGCTCCAGCCAGCGCCGCGCGCGGGGCACGCCGGGACGACGGCGGACTGCCCGCCGACAGCGCGCTCTCCCCCCCCCCCTCGAGTCCCCGCCCACCGGCGGGCGGCGCGCGCCGCCATGACGGGAGGGCTGGGAGGGAGCGGCGGGCCCGAGGGCGATCCCGATCCCGATCCCTACCCCTATCCCTCTCCGTCACGGGTGGGCTGAGAAAGGGGAGCGGGGCCGCCCTCGTCCTTCATCCTCCACCGCCCCAGGCCCCGCAGGCGCGGCGCTCTTCCCCAGGGAAGGCCCCTTCCCCGCGGGCTCTGAGGCGTTATCGCGGAGCGACAGCTGCGGCGTGAGGGGAGGCTCCCCTGGCCCGGGGCCCGGCGGGCAGATAGCCCCTCTGGTGGGCGCTCCCTCCAGAGGGGATGGGTCTGGCAGTAGCCGATGAGAGAGATACAGGTTGGTTTCTTTCTTGTGGTGGAATGTGTTCACGCAAGGGGAATAAAGCAGGCAGCGTTCTGAATTACCTGTCCCTGGAACCGCTGTCCTGGCATATTGCCCTCTAAAGAAGAGGGAATAAGCTCCGTTACAGTAAGAGTTTTTACACTCTGCATGGGCTACTACCTGAAGTCACAGGTAAGGTTAAAGCAGTAACATTTCATACCTGCATAAGTACTCTGTACAGGGAAGCTGCTGATTTTCACACACTCTTCATACCACTATTGAACAAAGAGCCTGGGGAGTCAGCCCCAAACCTGAAAACTGTCCTTCTTCCCCAGTGAAGACAAAGCTTGGGGCAGACTGGGCTGATTCCTCACACCCTCTGCAGATGACAGGGCTTTAACACAAATTGGCTTAATACCACAAAAAACAGCATCAGCTTCGAGAAGCGAGCCTCAGGCAAGGTGAAGGTTGCCAGCTGACACTTCAGTGACTGCCTTTTCCTGTTCTTGTTTGCTTAGCCTTCATCTTCTGATACTGCAGACTGGCTCGTCTAGGACCGTAGAAGTAACATCGTCTCATTCAAAGACTGGGTTTCTAGGTATGGATTCTTGAAAATATGTAAGAAATGGACACAAAAATGGAACATGAAGGGATAGAAAAAGGGGAAAATAGTTTAAGATTTTTTTTAAAAAAGGAGAAAATCCTATTAAAGTATGTATTGGGGAATTCATCTGGGAATTACCTTCATACCTCGTCTGAATTTATCCCCTTATCTCTGCTGCCATGCCTCCTTTTTACCTTAGGGAAGAAAAAGCCAGAAGCACACTCTTTTCAAGATACTATACCCATTAAAAGTACTAATGTGCGATTCAAACAGAGCAAAAGGCAAAGACTAGGAAAACACCCCAGTTGTTGACCACTAAACTTCCTTAGCTGACTTTCCTTCAGCTGACTCAGATTCTTCTTTTCCTTTCTTGAAATGTTAGCAGTACTGATGAGTTAAACACTTGTTGCTTTTCAGTCAGTCCAGAACTGCTTGATTCTATGAACGTGGCTATTTTAAAGTATTCTGGGATCTGTGTTATTTAATAATATTTAGCAGTAATAACATGAAGATCAGCATCATCCCACTAAGGTACCTTGACAGCATCCCTCTTACCTTGCTGAGGGACTCGCATGCGCTACCTCAGGAGCACCGCTGTGCCATCTTGGATGTCTTCTTCCTAGAAGCATTGTCATTCTGTCACAACACTGAAATAATTTCCAATTGATAGATATACTGGAGACTGGACAAGAAGCAAGAACCACAAATCCAGAAGTTCTACCTAGCAAGGCCTGTGTCCACCTGAACACTGCTCTGCCTTAAGCTGTTTTTTCAATTCAGAGGACTTTGGGAGTGGGATGTGGAAAAGTTCATCTGCCAATACTGTTCTCTGAACATCTTTCACATGGACTGGACTTGTCAGCAAATAATCTACCTCAAATTCTAATAATGTACATTACTGTATTGGAAGAAGGCATAGCCTGATAAAGCTAGGCGAGAAGATAAAAGATCTGATTATCAATGTATTGTTGAGTAAAGAGGTGTTTCAGTGACAGGACAGTGCATTTCTCCAGGTGTACAGCAAAAGCAATGAATGAAGTTGGTCAAACTCCCAGGTGAGGACCCACTTCCCCTGCCGCTGCAGTAACCCACCCGGCAGCCTGGGGGAGGCTTTCAAGCTGGCTGCATTTGGTCACTTCTTATGGTCCTGCTGGAAATGCATTACACAAGTAATTTAATGGAATGATTATATTGCTGAGTGGGAGAGAGAAGAAAAGAAAAAACAGTTGAAGTCTGATGCCTCAATGTTGCAATAAAGTGTCTCCCAATTCCCTAAATAATAGGATAAGCGTATAGTAAAGGTAGGTTATGACTTAATCTAGCTTTCAGGTTTGTGGTCAGCCAGGAAGAAACATGCGTGGCTGGCTGCAGTAGAGCTACGAGCAATAGTCTAGCAGCCAGAATGCACTTTCACAATTTATCCACGTGATGCTGTTTAGGGTGTGATGTTTTAGCCCAGAGCCCTGAGGGATCGTGGCCTTGTGACCACCAGAGGAATATAGGAGAGTCCTTTACCAAAAACTTCTAACACAGTAGCTGACCTTAACCAAATGGAGCAGAAGTGTAAAGATCATCACCTACTCTTGTAGGTGTCCACAAATACAAAACTCTGTCCTGGGACTGAAGACAGACTCGAGGGATGGAAAGGCTGTAGTCCCAGGATACAAACCCACCTGCAAGTCATCACTCTTCTCCATCCTCCTCCCCACCGATCCCAGGGAACGTTTTATTTTGAAACTCTCAGGCCCGTCTTGTCCCTTTAGATAGCTCTGCCCACAAGACCAAGGGAGAGAGTCCTCCGTGGCTCCAGAGCTCTAGTTTAGTCAGAGGTAAGCAGACCTGATGATGTTTGATGTTCCGCATTGTTTGGATGTTGCTGATGGAGCAGGTTAGAAGTGGAGGACACCTTTATCTTGGGATTAAACACCAAAGCCATGATGCGCCTAGGGGCTACAGACCAGGTGCCCCTGAGCCTCCTCCAGCCAAGCTTTTCAGTGGTATGTTTCCTTCCACCTTGTCAAAGATATCAAATACATAAAAGCTGGAAACATTAACTTCACCCAGTTTACTTCACTGCTACCTCCCAACTCTGATTTCTGTGAGAATCTGAGCGATTAAGTGGAAAAGGAGGATATATTTTGTCTGAAGATAATAAATTCAGAAGAACATGTGTCTTTCAAATAAGTGGAAGGATCTATGATACTATGATATGTGTTGGCTAGAAAAAAAAATATTACTTCCAAATTTATCATCCTTTTTTTGTTGTTACCCATTTACAAGGCAATATAAATAAGAATAGAGCATAGCTATAGATCAAATTATGTCCTAAGTTACATCCTCACCAAGTCTACACAGAGTTTCATAAACTCAGTACACTGTGAGGATAATTATGAAACTGCCAAGAACTGTGCAATGATTGGGAACATGTTAATTATAAAAATATTATGTATTTAGACAGCACATTTAAAGTCACTTAAACATTTGGATTAAAACAGTTAAGTATTATTCCCATTGTATAAGATGAGGAAATTAAGGCACAAAGGAATAAAACCCTGCTCAGCACAGCTCCTGAGTCAGAGCAACTAGTACCTTCTAGGAAACCAAACAGTTCTCATTTTGGAGAAGTCTTGAGGTTTCTGTTTAGGAGGAGAAACTAAGAAAAATGAGACAGATCAAGCCTTGTGGTCATTTTACAAAAGATATCCACTGGAATATGTATCACATATTGAAAATCAGACTCAAAGCAAGACCATCTTAAAAGAATCTGCTGTAATGATTTTAGTACATAAACCACATCTATTCTTTTTCACCCTCCAGTATCTGTAGCTTTTAAAACACACAAACATAACAACACTTTTCCTTCTGTTTTAAAGGCTGAATACTGTCTGAGACTGAGAAATGTCTTGCTTTACAGAAAACAGAGTCTTCAGTGAAGGATGATAGCAGCTAAAAATCATAAAAACAGTAGCCAGAGCATAAATATTTAATATAAATCTTTATGGTTCTATATACTAGAAATGATTGCAGAAGAAACACAGATTTGTAGAACATGAGTTCTCTTCCAATAGTATTTTACAAGATTCAGCCTATCAGTACAATGACATTTTTGCAAGTATCAAAAAAATAAAGCAGAACAGTTACATTACACGGTCAAGACAACCAAAATAGTGATGTGCTTCACAAAATCTATACAAGTTAATCCTTAGCAGACCATCCTTGCTTGCTTCCAAACAAAAACGCTTGCTGCCAATGTTTTGGAGTTTTTAATTTTTTTTTTATTTTTTATTTTTTTTTACAAAATTATGACTACTAGCTAAGAAAATGATGCACCTATGCTACTGCTCACCAGCCACTGATCAACTTGTTTAGGATTTAAGTATCAAGAACCTAAGATGCAAATCTGAAATGATGTGGGTTTGATGTAATCAAATCTTTGAGAGCAGTCCTTTAGCATCTTCAAGATACACAGTGGCAACGTTCTCCAGCTGAATGAGTTTCATGTGACTATTTTTTCCAGAAAAATTGTCTTCCCATGAACCTCCACTTAGCTTCCAATCGCCAGCAGCTTTAACTGATCTAAGCCCTGGAGCACTCATTGCCACTTTTTCCTCTTCCTTTATTGTATCATGCTTAGTTTTCAGCTGGATCAGCTCCCGGTGCAGGCTTACCATGCGGCTGCATGAGCACCAGTGCTGGCAGAAGGAAGCAGGTAACAAGTGTGACCCAGGGAGGGAAGGAAAAGTAGGAGAGAAAGCCTCCCAGTCTTCATTCCATCAGCCCAGACTGCTGGGGAACTTTGCTGCAATCCCAGGTTTTCTTGTCAGTCTTCACATTCCGATTTTATACTATTCACAGAATGGATTTTAAAGTCCCTTTTAACTCCAATCCTCAAAACAATCATTTTGCCTGAAGATACTGATGGAACACCTGTGATGGATTACTTCTCCCAGAAAGAGGCATTTGTTTTCTAAAAACAAAGACATTTACCTCATTCTCAGGTGAGGGCCATGAACAATTAGCTGTGCACTGCAGTCTGACGCTCACCTCATTGCCTGTGTGACTGAGATTGCTTTATTTCTTCTTGTATTGGTCTTTGATAACCAGTTTAAAGAAGTTTAATGGCATGAAACATGGAATTGGCATGACTGCAGATCAAAGGTACCATCTGTCGTCTTTGCCACACAGATCCATAGAAGCTCTTTCATGAGAAAAATACTGCTGCTTTAACTTAACGCTCTACTTGCAGTGGAAGACATTATTTTAATATAAGTGATTAGTTTCTCTTTGCACCTGTTGGAACAAACTTGTCCAACTGAGCCAATATCATACCAGTAGGTATAACCAGTTTTTTAAATTTTTTAAATTGACAATAGGTTGTGAATGTTTACTTTCTGGCCTTGACTTCTTGAATTCTATTAAATTCTAATTTAGCTATCTGTACTAGATTCATTTCAACTATGCAAACATTAATTTTACATTGACATTTTAGCTTTGCAAAGGTCTGCTCTCCAGGTCCTTCACATGGAACATACCAGGAGCACAACACAGCGAGGGGACAGAAGAAGGCACGGTTAACTTCTCTAATTCCCCACACTTAGGCGTACTCAGCGCTACTCCGGTCCTCACTCAGAAGCAAGAGGAATGACAGCAAGGGTCGTGCGACTGGTTCAGTAGCCACAATTCCCTGCGATACAGGCATCTTATCACAGGCAGGGGCTCGCCTTAGTTTTCATATAAATTGTGAAGTTATGAATCTCATAATCTACTTTAATATACTAGCGATACGTGGTTGATTCAAAGACAAAGAGGAACAAAGGGTACAATTTGCAATGCGATGCTATAAGGAAGCCAGAACCAGGGTGAAAAAGAAAGGAATATGGGTATTTACTCAGCAGAGTCACAATATTTTTGTGTTTCTGGACAACCTTCCTTACCGAACAAGCAAGCTCTACTGTTAAAGGCGTTTCAGACTGCGGGCCCACATTACTGTTCTGCCGGTGGCAGACGGGTTGATGAGATTTCCACCCACTCCACCTTCTTCTCATCCACTCCTTCCTGGTCCCTCTTCCCATCGGTGCTCAATGCTTTTTCAGCTGCACCAATCCAACCATCAGTACTGCCCTCAAACTCAGACATCGGAAAGAACTGCATTTGGGGAGGGGGGATGATGTGCTACGAAAAGGACACTTGCTTCTCACAGCGAGCAAGAGCAAACTGTTCCAACAGCTCTGCTGCCAGTGGCAGAGTGACCCCACACCGCACTCTATTCTCCTTCAGCACAGCACTCACTTAAATGCATTATCAAAAATACTCAGGTAAGTGCTTTGTTTAAAGAAGATATGTCTCTTTAGCATGCCTTTGGTTGATACCACTCTTGTTTTGGGAGATTTTTAATCAGGTCTTGAAACATTCAGGCTTTCCGATACATTTCAAAAATCACGAAGAAATGTTTTCCTACACAGATGGAAGGTGAAATGAATCAAAGGTGGAAAGGAAGTCAATAACACCAAGTTGAACGCTATTCTAGCTATATAGCAGCTTAAGGAAGAAAAAGAAAAAAAGATTTAACGTGTATTGCCAAAATAAGTATGAAAGACATTATTTTGCTGTCAGAACCAAGAATGCTCAAACCTAGAACAGAATACGTATGGACATGTAAAATTAACACATGATTACCACAATCAAGCAAAAGACCACAAATGAAATCATTAAGAACTTTGGAAATAGGATGTTGTGTTTTCTAAAAATACATAAAATTGGAATAAATGATACAGCTACAAGATTAACGGCTTAAGTTGCGCAATTCTACATTCAAGACTTAAGTAATGCACATAGTTGAGACTCCCCCGGTTATCAGTGTCAATTTTGATGTGCCCAATTTGATCCAGGCTCATGTCAGAGAAACAGTTAAGTCTCACCCTTGAGACTAAAATGTGGTAGATTATAACTTTGCTTCATGCAAAGACCGTTTATGCCAGAAATATTTGACATTTTTAGGAACTTACATTTTGAAGAAGGTAGACTCATTCTGCAGAGAAAGTTCAGAATGATAAATACCAGACTTGCAGCACATTAAAATATTAATATTTAATATGTTTACTAAGCAGTCTCTGTTATTTTTGTTGTGCATCTATGTAGAACTAAATCCCTCAATTTACATTTTGATTTCCCTCACTGATCTGATCGTCACAACACAGATACAGCTGTAAAGTGCAATGTATGCTTTGGTTTCCTTAACTAAAGAAAGCACTTTTAGAATGGTTTTAGCCAAAGATAGGACCCACGTGTTTAAGGACATTATTTGAACAGATGATCATCTCTTTTTACAGTCAGAGAAAAGCGATGAACTACTTAACAAAAATCGTTCTGTTCTGGTAGACTAGTGAATTTTAAAGCAGTTCTATTATGTCAATTACTTGGAGAAATTTGGAAGAATTCCACATTAAACAAGGATTCACTGTTAAACTAATTTAAAAATCTCAGATTTAGATTTACATTTTAACGAACAACTAAAAAATAGTTGGCAAACCATGTAGCAATTCAGATACAAGCTGACCATTTTCAAAATCTATAAATATTTCCAGAACCATCTTGCCGACATAAAAACAGGAAGGAACGGGGATGGTTACAGGGTTCACACGTCTGCGCAAAAGCATATATAAAGGTAATGTTATGTACATTTTATTTCAATAAAGACATAAGACAAACAGCGTAAAGATGCCCAGATGCCCTAAAGATAAATACATTTAAAAGATTCTCATTAAAATGAATCTGTAGTATTTCTTTCCTGCAAGCAAAATACCTTTCTTTAAATACAAAAAAAATCAGTATTCTGAATTGCAAATGTTTTCACTTTTTTGCAGAAAATCTGCCATGATGGTTTTCTTTTTTAATGAATAAGGATTTTCCACAAAACAGGCTTGCTCTACATGCTAATTTTTTTAAACAGTTCAGTGACACAATGTGCTAGCTACATACACAACAGATAATATAGTAAGAAAACACTCAACCTGATGAAAAGTTAAAATCTTCATTAATACACTGGAAAAAGTTGACATAACTCATGCCTTTTAAAATCAAAAATACAAAAATTAAATGTTTTCCTAAAAAGATTTTCCTTATTTTAAGGACTCATTTGAAAATGAAGCTGCATGTAATTTGTACAATAAAATTGTACAAGTAAACAGGTAATATACATAAAAAATTAATTGACATACTTCTCAATTATCAGTTGTCCACCTTTAATTTCCAATACTGTACTTTCTTAACAAGCATACAAAATATCAAACTTCTCTTTAGAAAAAGTGCCGTTCTGTGACATCTTTTACACAAAAACAGTCTGAGCCTGTGGCGTGTTAATGCAGTCGAGAGGCAAAGCATCCTAACTTTTACAAATTATACCTTCCATAAAAAGCCTCCTGAAAAGGAGATTACACACCATTATAAAAATATCAACCTCTTGTAGTAGCTGCATTAGAGAACCAAGGCTGAAAGACTATTTCCATATAGCATAGAAAACCACTATGATAGCAGACTGACTGCGTCGGTGGCGTGGGAGTGTACTGTACCACAGGATTATGCATAGTTACTGCCAGGTACCTTCGCTGTCACACAGAGTTTAAAACTGATTGTAATGCAGAGTGTCACAGGGGTACCATCAGCCCATGCAAAACATCTTAAAATACTGAGCCACTGTGCAGAATACTTCAATCTTGGAGGAAACAGAAGGCAGCAGTAATTGAATTGCATCAAACCTAAGAGGTGACCAAACTAGTTCTCCTTTCAAGATTTGCATGCACAGCATAGTCTGAGGTATTCCTTGTCCATCAGTTGTTTGTGCCACTGCAAGATATTGTCTGTCCAGAGTACATGCCATCACAATGGTTTAAAATATTCTGAATATTAGTAATTCTTATATTCTTCTTATCTAGCCAGTCTCTTGATTTTTGAAAAGATTTCAACTACAGTAGAATATTACAGAAAGAAAATATAAATGCAGGGTTTTTCTTTCTAAATGAAACTTACATGGACTAAAACTAGAGAATATTTTTAAACAAATATACAGTATGCAGGCAGACGAAGCAGGAAAACGGCCATCCAACTGTTTAATAAAAAACTAAGAAAATTTGGCTATTTCCAGAAAAACTATGAAGCGCCTCAACTAAAAGGAATGCATAATGAAATTCTAATCTAATACAGGTCAAAAATGTAAAAAGGTTATAAACCTTAACAGGAAAAATAAAACAACTTTTACTGGCCATTCCTGTTGAAATGAGAATCTTAAAAGTAACAGAAAAGTGGCTACAAACCCACTTAGAGCACCGAACAGAGAGAAAATAAGAGTCCATTTTCAATCTCTGTTATATCATAAAATCCTGTGTTTCTACAGGTCAAACTGCTGGTGGCAGAAACAGAATTCTTTATAAACTGCAGATGTCCTGTACATAAAAAAAATTCATTGGAGTTGCACTAGTTCTAAAGACTTTTCTGTTCTAGCCTACCTACTGTGTTGTACTGTATTGTACTGAATGTATTCAATCTCAGATATATAAAGTCTCTTTCTGTAACCCTTGATTATTGTTGGGCACCAAAGATAAGAAAAGCAAGACGGGGTACAAAAATGCAAAATTTCAACAGTAATGGCAATGTTTTGTTTTAGTCCAAAAGGGTCCTGCATTTTCTCCCCCTTCAGTAATTAGACAAAAGGCTTTAATCTGGGGGTAGCAAGTCATGCAAGCGAAATCTGTCTCTGATGTGAGGTCGGACATCTTCGTTCTGTAGGGGGGTGGAAAAAAAAGTGTGGGTTTTAGGAGAATGAACACATCTGTAAATCAGATTTTAACAGGGTCAATTTTCTAACACCAGTATTTTAATATAAGAAAATATAAGCCACGAATAGATGTCATTATAAGAGACTTACAGAAATAACTACATAACATTCACAACAATTTAGGAGTACTTTATTTGCATTTTAAGAAAAAAGGCACACATTACAGCCAACAATAGGCATTATTTAATCTAAATGCCTACAGATTCTCAATTGCATTATGGTTGATGTTACAATTCTCCATTTCTTGATTAAAAGCATAGTTAGAAATAATGATAGTCTGCCTTTTGCTATGTAAATAAGTCCTTGTGCATACATTGAAATACTGCCCAGAGTATCCTTTTCAAAAAGAGACATACATGACTTTCAGCAGTCTAAATCTCAGTGACTCAAAACATCTTAAAATATGTGAAAATATTTAAAAGAGCTAACTAACATTTGGGGGGGGGTGCGGGGGGGGGGGGAGCCAAATAAAGGAAACACTTACCAGCTCTACAAGTTTCTCCAGAAATGGAATCAATTTTAGGAGTTCGTTGTCATTTTTATCCATGAACCAGCTTTCTATAGGAATTCCATTTGAAAGCTAAAGTTAAAAAAAAAAAAAATTAAAAAACCCAAACCATCAACACATGATTTATACTTAAATTAATCTAAAAATATGACTTGTGAAATAGCATTTTGGGGAAAAAAATGTTTCCGAGCTAGGGTTTATTCATATGTATTTTCCCACTGAAGTTTGTATCAAAATTCACTTCCAAAATATCTCCTTGCTTTGCATACATCACTACAAAAATTTCCACATCAAAGCTGAAATAGAACTAGCTCTAAAAGTTCTGCTGAACTGAAAAGCGTTGGTATTTTGAGAAAATTTTATGTTAAAACACACATGGATACTAACTGTGTACTGGCAAATGAGGCTAAGTCAAACAGGTTTTTGGTTTTTTGCTTCTTTAATGTAGGTGAGACTGTAGAGATCACACTCTGCACTTCTTTATCTATATAATAGGACTAACTGGAATAGTAACATACCATACTTCTGGGAAAATCTAAATCATAGGGTATAAATTTGTAACATTTAAGCATAAGCAATTTTCACAGCTGTGTGTCATTTCAACCAGTGATTTGCTCTTAATCATTTCACTAGCATTAAAAACTAAATCCACAATAGAGTCCAAGCAACAGACTTAGCAGACTGGTAGTTTCCTTAGAAAAGCTGAATGAGAAGTAAAGCCGCCTGGTTATATACTCTGTTCATATAAGAAGTCATTTAGTTTGCACTTGATCAGCTCTTCACAAAAATCAAAGAAAAGTAAGCAAACCTGAGTGATTTGTTACAGTTTGGCACAAAACTCAAATAAGGAGTTAAATCAAAATGTAGTGTTTCACTGGCTTCCTTCAGAAAGTTGTTTGCTGTATCTGAGAAGTTTGCTGACAGCAGCGTCCTTACCTGATAAGCGAAGGCTTGCGGTGAATTGTCAATTATGATCGTTTTTGAAAGATCTCTACCAAGAATGTTTAAATCCTTTATGTAATTTCCTTGTACACAAACACAATGCTCACGGAAAAGTCGATGCCTGTGATTAAAGTAAAATACTAATTAATGAGACAAATTACAATATCTACATTGCATATGGAAAAAGAAAAGTTAACTTTGCCAAATGGTACCCAGTTTTTTTCTCTTCTGATCTACTTAGCTCATTTTAAAGAATTGTTCCCTTTTTCCATTGTCTTTTGAGCTTTTTGCTGGTAAAATTACTAGTTAAGGTGATATTATATTAATGTAGTTCTGCAGGTGGTTGTTCGTATTTAAACAGAAAAGCTAAACTCAGATGTAACAAATATTTGTCAACAGGGTTTTGCTTTCTAACCTTTTTTGCAGATGGATCGACAAAGGGACCCAAAATACTCAAATGATTTCGCAAGGCCCCAAGATCAGAGATTAGTTCTGCACGGGAGCCAATTTATCGGGTTTTATTATTTTGTTCCAACTGTTACAGTACAAAGCCTCCCTATGCCACTGCATGCTAGAACACAAACTATCAGAAGAAATGTTTTCTTTTTTATGTTACCTCTGTTCACAATTAACCTATTTCAGTTATTAGAGCTTGAAAAAAAGCCTTGAGGCCAAAACATTCCATCAACTTCTTCCTTTCCAATTAGTCTACTCCCTTTTAATTTATTACAGAAGAAATGGTTGGATAGACTAAAAGGACTCAGATTAAAAAAATACCAGGAATAAAACTCACATTTCATGAAATATCAATGTAATTGTCATTTAAAAATAAATTGTAAACTAGACAGATTTTAAGTTTTACACAGTCGTGTTACAATGCAGTTTCTTTAAGGCTGCTTATATTTTTAAATGAAGTTTTTAGAAGCTGTACATAGTGTGCTTAATTTCATAAAGGGGTTGAGTTCCTAATGTTGCTATGGAGGAAAATAAGCTGATGCCTCGGCAGCAAATGAATTTATATATAGATTCTGAGTCACACGTGTGGAGTGCCTGACAAGTCTACCTTTAGGCTAATGCCAAAACTAATCATGCCTTGATGTCAGCTTTTCAGTGGCACATGAATCACAACTAAATTCATGCATCACATGAATCTTCCTGCAAATTCTTAGAATACTGTTTGGCTGTACATTTTATTATCTTTTTCCTGTTCCTAACACAGTTAAAACTGCAGTCCTGAATCATATGTATTAGGTTCTTGAAGAAAGATTTTTAACACTACGATGCGCACTTAGACTGTAAGTGCAAATATCTTACTTGTTCATGCGTCCCGTTTGGCTGCGTGATTCAGCTAGGCTCAGATATTCCAATGATTGAAAGTATTTGAAGGTCTAGTTTTGTTTGTCTGTTCAAAACCCAGTGGCAAGTAAGTTTACCAAAACCAAACTAGGATTCTGTTGTGCGTAAAACAAGCAATAAGATGACCATCCCCGGATGAAACCTAGTGAACAGTTTATCTTTACTCTCTTAAGGAAAATGAGTTACGATGTGCCTAAACTACCAAGTGAAAACAACGGATGCAACCACTGTCTCAGTCTAAATGGTAATTTTATTATGCATGTCAAGAAAATAAAGTTTTCATTGAAGACTATTACAATAAAATGATGCAAGGATGTGATTTGCCTGTGATGTCCCAGGTACAGAATTTATACAGTTCTGACTATAATCAGGTACAGTTGTTTACTTCCCTTACTTGGGACACCCAATGTAGGGTGAATCCCTGAGAAGATCCCTCTTTGGTTTCAACTTTCCCCACATAACAGTTCACCTGCCAGATAAGAATAACGGAAAGAATCTCATCAGGCAGAATTTCTTTATGCCTTGAGGAACTGTTCTTGAGAAATGCCAAGCACTTTCAAACAAAGCTCAGTATTAAGAAAAGAAATGAAAAACCAAAACAACTCTACTACAAAACCCACAAACAAATTATTTTGTGATTGAATAAGAAATTAAAACATGCTGATTGTAAAGATAACTATAATAATTTATAAAAAATAAATCAAGTCTGAATAGTTTAAAAGTAATCTAATACTCAGTTCATTTTCTTTATCCGTAATGTGTATTCCAAAGCAGCTCAAACACATTTTTGATACGTAAGAGGTCATTTTCCGTCAGCAAGCCTAACATGCTACAGGGAATGCATGGGTACGGTTTTTGGCCAGAGTGCAATGTAAAGCTGCCTGGGTTTATCTTCTCACCAAAGCAATATCTCAATCACTTAATTTCATTTTTCTCTCACTCTTAGTCCAGACAAAACAACAAAGAATCAGTTTAGTGAGACACACTGCAATAACAAACATGTCATAGTCGCTTTCTTCATCACATTTGTTAGGAAATAGTACTTAGTTTGCTTACAACAGGTATGTTCACTATTTTTTATTTTTACCTGACCAGTTGCTTTTTAGGGTCTAGTATGTTCAATAACTTGTCTGCATACACCTTCTTAGAAGCAGTAAAAAGAATGATCTGTGGATTAAAGGAGAAAAAAAAATATTTTAGATATAAGTATGTGAATATAATTTTTAAATGAAATTCAAAGATAATGTCTAATTGTTTTTACCTCATAAATCTGAGACATACGTTCCAGGAATTCTCGGAAGAATGGCCTTAACCGGACATAAACCTGAAGCAGAGATGGACTTTATTAAAGATCCAAAATACTTCAGCTATCACCCACACTACTAAGTATCAGTTTGTAAAGATTAGGTCAAAATGAGCATTATGAATAAAGTAAACAGCAAATATTAACATCCTACAGAATAATAACTCAATTAAAACAATATTAAATTAGCTTGCAGCCTGAGCAGCTATAAGTGAAAGCCTAAGATGATAAAATTAGGCTTAGCAAATTTACTGGAAAATTTGATGGAATTAGAACTAATTTTAATTAAAAGTTGGACAATCTCTAAAAGAAAAAATGAAACTAGTTGCTTTGACTAAAGATTTTGAATTGAATTAGCTTTCACCAGCTGGGCAGCATCAGTTCAATTACTACATAATGTGTGCCAGCACATAAACTAATCTTCTTAATAACCTTCTTCCACTAAGAATTATACATTGAATATGGGGGTGTCAGAAGTGATTGGGGAGGGGGGAGGCTTCAGCTGTTTTCAAATTTCCATAAATTCAAATTCCACCGGCAGAGAACTGCACACATACATAAATTATTCCCTGTAAAAAACCGTAGACTCGTGAGAAGAGATACCTAGTTAGGAGACTTCTGCATCTCTCTCTGATTTAACTCAAAACAGAAGACTTGGGCTCAAATGGAAACATCTGTGTAAATCTGTAGCTTCAGGGCCATGGCCCAACATCACGGCAGATGTGAGGGCACATATCAAGCACTATTCTATTCCTGTGGCATAACGTTCAAATTTACATTTGAATGATCACCTGGTGTGGTGTTTGGCATGGGTCTGGACTTGACCTAAACCAGCAGTGATGACACGTGCCAAGGGGTGGAAATGACGTTATGCTCTGCTTACCTTTCTTTTTGGTTCAGAGATTGCCCACGTATAGGATTACAGAGTTTTGAGGAAAGAGTTACTAAAATATCCAGAAAGAGAAGGGAGTGTACCAAACTTCTTTTAATTTCAACCAAGGTAATTTCAGCTTTATCAACTTTTTAACAGCCAGTCAGGAATAGGCTTAAATTTACCTTTGAATCACAGTAAATATCCACAAAGGCTTTGTATTACTTACGCTGAACTATATCAGATTTATATGTGGACAAAACCAAGTGACCAGAGGGGAAAAAAAGGGGAATAGTTTAAGTGAATACAAAATTTCATGTTGTTAGCACATGCTACAATTATCTTCGTCCTTTAAAGGAAGCACATATTTCTAAACCAATGTGAATTTCATTACTTAGTTTAAAATTCGGTAAGGCTTTTATTTTTTTCTTTCTTAAAGTGTCTAAAGTTCTGACTTAAGTTTGCAGAGTGACCAATTTTCATTCTTTTTTTTCCACTAGGAGCAATCACCAAATCAGACAATCTGATCACGTCTGGTAATAGGATCTCTCTACTTCTGGCATGTGAAGATACATTTGTTGACTATGCAGACAATGTCTACTTCCCTTTGCATTCTGGCAAACCCACATTTGGAGGCAAGCAAGTAAGTATTCCTCAAATCAGCTATCAAGAACGGTTTGGAGAGACTGCACCCAGTGCTTGACATGTTTCTGGGCTGTATTTAACCAAGATAATTACCGAAAAGCCAACTTTCTAAATACAGAGTTGACAAGCGTGTCTTCACACAATGTCTTCTGATGGCACTAAAATATTTGTGAAAATGACACCTCATCTTGCCATAAAAAGGTAGTGAAGTTTTGCTCAAAGACTAGATGGCATGTTTACCTTACCACAAGAACATATGTGATGAATTAATGCAGAGTCTCCAGGTGACCAGACGTTAACTAACATTCAAGTTGTCTGTGATTGTAGATTCAGGGCAAATTGTTCACTCTGAATGTTTGCTCTCTATCTAGCAAGCACATAACGCAGCCAGCGACCTCCATAGTTGTAACCCAGAGTTTAAGGGAAGGTAAGTTTTAATTTGCAAATGGCAAAAGGATTATTCTGTTCATGTCATTTTGCCTGAGTAAATATTTACTTTATTGTGACCTAAATCTTTCTCTTCAAAACTAAAAAAGTAAGTCACAGAAAGGATATCGAATGTTTTCACTGCTCACAAGATAACAGTTGCTAATAATGGTAGGTAAAGAGGATGATACTTGGTTCTAAGTTTTCTTCAAGAGCTTGATTTCAAATTAACAAGCCTATTCTCTGTTATGGAAGAAACAGAGATGTCATTTAAGAAACAGTCTCTTCAACATCTCTTCTACAAACTCTCCTGGCAACCAAAGCAGTAAGCTAAGGTATCTGTCAATATTTCAACTGCCACTAATATAAATAAAAACATTTTCTATGTAATTTATTGTTCCTTTTAAATCTGGATTGAATTATGCTGGTCACAATGGCCAGTTAAAAGAATTTTAAAAATCATTCAACTAGATCAGAGAACAGTTATGGCTGCTTGGGCTCCTCACATGTGCACACTCTTTCTGGTTTATTTTTTAGTTTGTTTAGCCTGTGGATAATTGCAGCATCTTTGTAATGTGTTCTATTTTAGATTACTGCCACATAGTTTTAGGTGTGTGTCTATCTTAATATAATATCTATCTTAATATTAATCTTTCTCTAGGAATATAACATGTGAATGCAAACAAGAAATCCAGGGAAAATAATTTCTTTGTAGAATATGTATTTCTAATTACAGCTTACACACACACATATATAATTCAACAATGACATTGATGGCAGATTCACTGCTCTGTCTTTACTGGTTTGTGACACTCTGGCACAACATAAGGCAACCACATCATTACACTGAGCTACGACGAGCTGACACACTCCAGGTAACCAAAGTAGAAGAATTAAGTAACCAAAGTAGAACAAAATGTATCCATCACTCCAATGATTAGATCTAACATGAAAGATAATTTTTGAAAATATAGATAGGAGTCTAATAATAATTTTCACCATTTTTAATGACTTAAAAGTTTGTCAACAGAGATACATGATATCATCTACTTCAAAGTGACTTATACTCATAAATTAATAACATATATGAAAAGCCCTCTCAAAGATTTTTGGTGGGGTTTTTTTGTTTGTTGTTCCCCCCCAAATGATCATCATATCCCATTATTTCAATGGCAATAAAACCTAAATGTGCAAAATCAAAATTGTCATTCAATGTCCTCCTTGTTTCCAATACACAGGACTTTAATTCTTTGAAGGTGGAATTGGAAGGAAACATTCCTTTCATGCATTAAAAAACCCCAACAAAAAACATGTATTCTACTTGGTGTCAAAATCTCTGAAATCACACTAGTGAATTTCAGTATACCTGTAACATCTCTCTACACCTGATGATTCTACGACCATTTTACAAGGTGAAAACCAGAGACAGGTTAGTTAACTTGCTCATGTGAAGCTGCACGTACCCACTGCACTTCCAAGATGAGCACTCTGCAGCATGGCAAGACCCCCTGCCCGGCCCAGCTGTGTCCACATACCCCAGGTGACCTTGGGGCATGCCAGACACCAATACCAGGCTAACCTCAGTGCTCCTACTCTTACCTGAAATAGCCTTGACACAGTCTGCTGCAAGGACAGATAGCACATGCAGACAGACTGAGTTCAGACCGCACAAGAGACACCACGATGCACCGAGCTGGGTCTTGCCCCAGGCCTGACAGCGGGCTGGACTTGCCAGGTAAACAAGCCCGAATCATTTCCATCTGGACTGTGTCTTAAGTGACTCAAGACAAAGACCATCTCATAACCAGACAGAACTGCCTGAAGTGTAGCTGGCCACGGCTCTACAAGGGGCAAAAGTGCAATTCTAGGGGTTCTACTGAACCAAAATTAAGTCTTCCCAACCTAAGACCAGATTACTTTGTGGATGCTGCCCAAGATACACTAAAGTTTCCTGGCTTTCAGATCCAAAGCTTGATGGGTTTTCTGTTATTTCTGAGAGACAGACAGAGTGGAGTTCATTAGAAGGGAGAGCCAGAATTCACATGCATTGTTTGCCTCATTCCACTGCAGTAACAAAATAAAGCATCTAAGTCGTTGGCGACAGTAAGATGGAATACATGTAACACTATATTCAATAACCTACAAGTGACCTATGGAGTTCCAGAACATCTTTCAAGGATCACAAAGATCAAAGGGAATTATTCTGTGATAGATCAGTACAGATGCATTTCAACTGAAGAACTGAGTGAAAACATCTGCCTTTTGACTATGGCCTACTAATGCATGGAAGGTACCCTTTGAGTGGAACAGAGAGTGACATGATCTCATGTCTGCAACTTGAAGCCAGCAACAGAACAAAACCTCTTTACCAAGAAAAAAAAAAGATAAATTTCTTCGTAAGATAAGCTGCTTATCTTATTATGTAAAGTAATACAAAGAGGACAAAGTCTAAAGTCTACGGTTGAAGAGCTGAAAATTTATTTTTGTTTTCCAGTCAGATGTAAGATAGCACTTAACAGATATGGTACTTAAGAAAACTTCAGCTTTGCAAAGACTGTATTTTTACTAAGTCCAAAACTTAAACACTGGCATAACTTATAGATTTTTTTTTCAATCAAGAAAACACAAACAAATTTATTGTCTCAAAAGCTTGACGTAAGCAAGCCCAACTGTAACCATTTCACAAATTTTTCTTTTTTTTTTTTTTTTTTTTTAAAACAGAAATCAGTGAGTGTAAGTGATTTAAGATTTAAAAAAACCTATGTCAGTCCTAGAATCACATGGTAATTTTTAAGTTTGCAGAACACTACTCTGTGCTCAGACATTAAATAGTTCTTCTCTTCTGCATAACTCCAGATAAGTTGTGAGAAATAAATTATAAGCAAACAAGCCCACATTTTTAGAAACCTTTCTTTAAAAACAGACCGCACTTACAATCACTGAAACAAGCAACAACAGAGCTGAGTTCCTGGATGTGAAACTTGTGCTTGACTCACATGCCAATGGAGCTTAGCTTTATTTTATAACAGACCTTCTAGAACCCACCTCAGTCTGATTCTTACTGTTGTAGTATCCTACAATGGCCAGTTCTGGAGCATCTTTTCAAGAAAGCGCCTGGTTTATCATCACATTATTACTGCAAAAGCATTGGCTTGATGCCTTCACATGGGTAAGAAAATTGAAATGCTATGAACCAGGCTCACATTTCCAGTATTAGTCAGACTTAATGTGAGAAAGATAAGATATTCAGTAGGAAAACGAGCACTGAGCTAGCTTCTACTCCTTCTTAAAAAATAAATAGATAATTACCTAATATTTCTGGAAAACCTACATGAAAGTGGTATATATTTTGATACTAATGGAAAACACCTTCAGAAATGTCTCTTCCATGTCTAGTATTGTTGTCAGTGGGTTATATTATGCAATACTTTATATATAGTAACTTGCTGACTTCTACTTTGCTCGTACAGCCTAGTGTCTGCTTCTCTGTTACCAGCTGAAATTACTTTCAAAATTAAATATGGAGATACAAAATTAATACAGGACTATACCAGAGGTGATGGTCAAATTGAGAAGCAAAAGAAATACATTTTAAAAGCTGATAAATAGCTAATCACTGACCAAAAACACTACGAAGAGAATGAAATACCAACAGAATTCCTTTCAACTTTTATCACAGATTATTTGTCTTTTTGCATATTATACCCTAGTTAAAGATGAATTTAATTGTATCCTTAAAATATGTCTTGGTTATTATCTGTTACCTAGCAAGAGGTGAATGTTTTGTCAGTGTCTAGTGTGATGTAAAACCAGCAAAACAGAACATAGCGATCAGGAGAGTGTGCTCAAAGACAGTGGCTGACTTTCTCAAGCCTGCAAGAAGCTACTGTTCCTTGGCAAACCCAGGCCAGACTCTAGAGAGAGCTAAGAGAAAACTTATCCAGGACCCACATAGTAACTGTACTGTATCAAGGGCTATACAGGCTTGTGTACAATGCTGTTAAATAAAGCTTTAGAAATACTGTAAGTCACTCTTTCTGTTGACTTCAATTTCCTAAAGTCAAAATCACAGTTAGATCTCAGCATAAACATACAATTGCTAGAAGGACCACAGTTATAGACAGAAAGTACTGAAATCATACTGAGATCTCTTAAGAGAAGGAAGGAAAAAAATGAAGCTTTAGTCTTCCCGATTCTGTTAGCAGTGTCAAGAACCTCCAAAGAACTAATTCTCAGGCTCCTTCCAAGTTCAGCCTGGAGGAAACTGTGCTTGGCTGTCACCAAATAAGAGATAAGATAAACCCACGTTTAAAAATTATTTCAGCTTTTCAGATTCCAAGGGGTTTTATATGCAACAGCGAAAAAAAACATTTTTAAAATCAAGAAAAATACCTGGACAAGTGTCCTTTTAAGGTGCCTGATGAATGGCTCATTCTCCAAAGATACTACAGTGGGGTCCAATATCGTGCGAACTACATGGTGGGGAAGCTGTTGCTACTCCCAGGTACATCACACAAAAGGACCTGAGAACAACAGCCTGGGTCAGTGCAGCATCTTTGGTAGTTGCTGGAAGAGAGTTCCTCCTTCCCATGCTTGTTCCTCTATGGTATGTCAATGTAAAACACACACAACTAACACCACCTCTTAAAGCAGAACAAAAACCTAAATCTAGCAGTCTCCACAAGACAATCAAAAATCACTCTAAGTACCAGACTCTCTCTGGGAGCAAAGAGGTAGAACTGGCACTGGCAAAGTGTACAGCAAGACTAACAGCCGCGACAAAAGCTAGTTAATGTGAGGCTCTGAAGATGTCTTCTATATAGCAAGAAACGAGCAACCAATGTGGATTGGTTTTCCCTGCCACGGGAAGAAAGTTAACAGTCCGTGAGAAGCTGTTCCTGGGAAATGATACTGGCTGAACTGTCAGTGTTCCTGCCTCCACCTGCTGGCAAGGAGAAACGCTGCTGCTGAAGATTGCTGCTACAAAGATCATTCACACGCTCTTAACAACGAATGTTCACAACTGGAATCCGTGACCGACATTACCACGTTGTGGGGGCAATAAACAGTGCTCCACAATATTTCTAATACAGCATAACCCACCTCGCAAAAGCTGACACCTGCAGTTTATAACCCAGACAGTTGTTAAATGTCAGACAGTTACTTCTCTCTCTTTAAACAAGATGATAACAAATACACACAGCAGGAATTCTTATGTTAAACAAAATAAGAAAGTATATATTTTTCTGTGCATGCTAATTACCTGGTAAATGACATCTTGAAAAAGAACTGGAAAAGTGAGTGCAGCATCTTCTAATTCATTTAGACTACAATGCACTAATGTTTCATCCTATCAAAAAAATAAAAGATGGTATAAAAGAAAGAAAAGATTGTGAAAAGAATGTTGGATATTGAAGTAGTTTTCTGGATTTTTAATGCTCATTTTAGGATAGGTTTATTTAGTCTGGAAAATTTATTTTTGTGCAAGTGCTGTCAAGATTGAAGAAGAATTCTTAGAATGAATTATACATTTCATTATTCTTGCATTTTTTGAAAAATTTCACTTAGAATTACGTGCTGGGGCATAAGTATAAGAAGATATTTTCATTTTGCAGGCTATCCTGTCATTCAGTTCAAACCTGCATCTGTCGGTTTGAATAATCTATCCATTCATACAACCACTAGAGGACAGGCCAACTGATACTGTTCATGATAAAATAATGTTCCTGACATCACTAACAGGGTCTGAAACAACTTTCAAAACAGAGAGACTAAAAGAAATTATTATAAAGACAGATATGTTTTCTATGAATATTTTAAAAAGTGGATTTGTGCCCTCTAAGAATAAGAATGTTCTAAGAATTACAAGATTAATTCTTGATCAATCTTGATGCAAGACATATGAAGCTGAATTTTCCTATTTACTACATGTCATTTTTTTTCCACACTGGGTTTAAGAAAGCTTTATGGGGACAGACAACTCTTTGTTTCAGACAGTCAAAATGTTACTGCTTTTTTTTTTTTGAACAGGATGTTAAGTATTCAACAAATACAGCAAGCGTTCTATTCTTGCCACTATTAATTTTTTTTTTTAATGCAGACTATAACTAAAAATACTAAAAATTGTGTAACATTCAACAAGGCCTTTTTGTTTAAAGCAAACATGACTAATTTCAGCAACAAACAAAATAAATGAAATGCTACATACCCCCTGCTTTTGGTATGTGTTTATAAAGATATTTACCAAGTCTAGAACTAATGAAAATTCTGGTGTGCTTCTTGTTTTCAGTGGAAGAGCTGGCTTCCTGTTAAGTTGTTCTTCTGTTAGTGGTGGAACATGTTTGATGAAATAATATCTGAAAAGAATACAGATTTTGCTGTAGAAATGTATATACATTATTTATCTGGTAATGTTGTAGCCCAACTTAATATTTCAAATATTTAAGGCTGCACAAGAAATAAGTATTTTAAATTGAAAAAACCCCACATCAATATACACTTATCAGTTTAATATTTTCAGTACAAATGTTAGCACTTACGGATCAAAGACTTCCCAGTCTTCTTCATAGGTGGCTTCTGCATGAGCTGATGAGTAGCCACTGTCTGGAGATACTGGTGCTAAAATTCAACGAAAATGACCAAAACAAAAAAAATAAAACAAAAAACCACAAGAGCTAGTCTTATTAGTGCAGTTTTGAAAAGTGAAAATTTGCACTTGATACACGAGTGCCTCAACAGTGGAAAATCTCTCCCTTCAGCCCCACCCTCTCAGTCCCCATGTTTCCTCTGAAATAGCCTGCAGACCTTCTCAGGAAGAAGCCACCTGAGAGCTTGATGTCACATCATGCTACAGAACTTCATGACCTGGCCAAACTGGAAGCACCCGAATGACACAGCAAGGCATCCATACAACCTCTGATGACATGAACTACCTGGATGTATGTTCCAGCCTAAGAAGCTAGCAGAACTCTTCCAGTCTGCAGCTCGTTCTCACCTCATGTCTGAGGGGCCCTTCTGAAAGAAGGCAACAGACCAGATCAGAAGGTCTTGATTGGACCTGTGGATCACACATCAGCCCCGCTACTTAGAGGTTAAACTTACTTCCTTGAAAGGAGTCCTGGTAAACCTCAGTACTACTTAACTACCAGTGTTTCAAGGGCTTAGGGAGGATTTAGAGAACTGTTAAGAACTTGATGCCATCCACAAAGAGAAGCTGAATTTTATGGATACGATTTTTGTCAAAAAAGATGTATGATGAGACTTTTGAAGAAAACATGGAAAATTAATGTAGGATCTATATGTTCCTCATTCACCTCACTATGTTGTTCTAAGATATCAAAATGTTGCAAATTTCTCTTTTGTGATCAGCAAGTCTAGGATGTGCATTTTTAATGGGGTTGGGGAGGGTGGTTCAATATTCATAAAAATGCCTTTATTCTGGAATCTTTGTTTTCATTTGAAGAAATGTTATGAGGTCAACTGAATTACACCAGGAATAGATGAGACTTGCCAAAACTGTGTCTTTGGTGCATAAAACAGATTTGTCTATGAAACAAAAAAATCAATATTAATGCTGTTTGCATGCCCTAAGCAAATGTGAAATATTAATTTATACAAAATGCAGGTGCTAGAGTTTCCCTAAGAGTACAAATTACATACAGCTTCAACACCTGAGTCCAAGACAAGCACACATTTCTTACCTGTAAGTGGTGGCAGGTCACGGTCATTTGTTTCCTCCACTTCTTCTAAACCATTGTTGACAGTAGATCTGACCTGCACTGCTTGGCTAGTGTAGGCTGCTCCATTGGTGGATGTTGCAGTACTTGTAGTAATCTCATCTACCTGTTCCATATCAAGCTGTTTGACTATTTCTTCAGCTTCAACAGCTTGTCCTGGAGAATCTGATCCTGATGTTCCTGAATTAAGATTTCAGTACACTCACAGTCATTATCTTTAAGCTGAGTTTCCTATCAGAATACTGACAGTCACTACTTAGCCACACAAAAAAAACCAGTTTCAGAATAACTGAAGATGGCTGCATTAGATTCACGTTACAAAAATGAGAACCAATATGAAGACCATGACAAATGCCTTTTTGTTTGGGACAAGGAACTTAATACCAATTTTTAAAATTGTTTTAAAAATAAAAGGTACACCACTAGATACTTACACCTATGAAAGAAATGTTCTAATGCATATAAACTTACTGCTTTTTTTATTAATGATCAACCTTTCTAAGAATTAAGGAGGCCTTTTACCTGGTAGTAGTAACTCTTGGTCTGTAAATCAGAATAAAAAGTGTACTGCCATTCAGAACAGCTTTTTCTTAAAAAGTATCTATCATCCTTAGCTTTAACACTATTGGCCTTTTAAATAATACTCACCATTTTTATTTGCTGGTGAAAAAAAATTGAAAACAGGAGAAAATATGGTTCCCAGTAATGTAGTTCGTGGGGGACTGCCAGTGGCAGGATTATCTTCTAATTTTCCATTTTGCTTTACATGTTGGTTTGTCATTTCATAACTTCCAGCTTCTGTAAAAGAAAAGTTATGAAGTATAATATCATGCTTCTGTTTTTCACAGTTACATCTTCTCTTTTATTGTTATTATTTTCACCATAGGAAAGATCCCTCGTGCTCATGACTTCACAAGATCAAGTCCATAATTTATTATTCTCCACATATACATACACACACACACATATATATATATAAATATAATTACAAAGTAAAATAATTTTTACTTGTTATCACAGGTAACAAAGGACATAGAATTAAATAGATCTTCACATTACAAAACATAACACACAACAATTAAGGTTTTCTATAAATGTGCATGTACAGTAAAGTACATCCTAGAACTAAAAATTGCCATCTCATGGCTGAGATCCAAGACACAGTTCTGAGACTGAAATGAAAGAGAAGTTATTTACTTCACAGTAACAAGTCTTTGAGATGTCTGTCCATATGGAAGTAAGCAAATGTATTTTGTGCACATGAGCTGAGAACCTTTTTGTCAGCTGAGCCTGATGGAGCTGCACAAGTACTTCACACTTCCTATCGTTTCTATATAAAACGTAGGGTGTGCCAGCTGCAACTCAGTGCCTTCACTAATACGGAATATTTTAACTAAGAACTTCATACCACCATAACAGTAACACGGGCTCAGTGTGCTCTACATGCATATCTCAGAACACTTGATTTAAGTCAATAGCTGCTCCTTCATCTTTGAGCATTGTCTGCATGTATCACACTAAGTGGATGCATATCCATTATCTCTCCATGAGGCAAAAAAACCTTAATTAACAGTAGCAAATACTGGAAAAAGGGGTTTCTCCTAAAGCCATGTTACATAGACATCTGACAACAATCAAACAGGTAATTCTCTCATTGTAACCTTTCCATCACTGAAGTGACTCATTTGGAGCTCTGTCCTCCACTTAGCTACTGATTTTGCAAACCTTGTTGGACTATGAAATCTTTGAGCCCCTGCCTTGCTGACAAACTTGGCAGAAACCAGATAATGGATTCCAAAGTTACTGGGGGAATGGAGAATGAAGGCATAACTGACAGGCAGCACAATCATACAAGTCTTGTTTCCTTAGAAAAGAAGTCTAAAAAATGGTTTTTAGAGTCAGATTTGGAACCAGAGCTGATACTTTAAATGTCATTGACCATTTTATCATGTCATTATTAGAGATATTCAAAAAGAAACAATTTTCACAGAGACATGGTCAAAAACTGGAACAGGGTTGTGGAATCTCCACCATTAGAGATATTCAGAACTTGACTAGACAAGGCTCTGAGCAGCCTGATCTAACTCCAAAGCCAGATCTCACTTCAAGGAGGATCAACATTGCTGTGAGGGAAGCAAGGGGACTGGCCCAGATGACCTTTAGAGGTCCCTTCCGATCTAAATTTTCCTATGATTCTATGACAGAAACATGTCTATGTGTTTGACAAGTGCTTTCAATATCTAAGGACACTTGGTTACTTCTACGAAGGTCATGAGTTGTGAAGTCATATTTCATTTTTTTGTGAGAAAATGGGAGAAGAGCTAAATCAAATAATTATCATTGGCTTTCTAGAATAATAATTTTTTAAAGAAGTTAAATTAGTTCCAAAATAGCTGGTCATGATCACATATCCAAATTGTTCTTACAAAGACACAATGGATGCGTCTGAGAAGTAATGTTGGAACTGTTGCTTACAGTCTTAGAAACCTTATTTTGCTACTATTAGCTCAGCCTTGCTCTCGCTGAAGTCAATCACAAAACCCTTAACAACCTCCACCACTGAAGAAACGTCCTATATTAGTTAACAGCTGTAAGACTACTGAATCACCATTCAGCTGCAACAATATACGATTAGAATATTTACAAACCTCCATTCATTTGACTTTTCCGTCGTACTCGAGAGATCTGTTTATTAGGCTTTTCTCCTGTTTGAGGTGTGGATGTAATCAAGCTGTTATCTATATCCCGTTCAATTCTACTTCTTTTTGCAGGGTTTTCTCTTTCTTCCTTAAAACAGAAAAGGAGGAAAAAAGAAACATACTGAATAGGGCCTCTTTTCTCCATTGAATACTACCAGAAAATGTTAGCTGTTAGGGAAAGTTTCACAAAAGATCCATGTATTGTTCTACTTCCAGATGCAGAATATGCAACATGTATCTGGCCAGCTGGAATTTTAAACTCATTTAAACTGACACAAGTCAAGGTAAATAGCAAAGTATCGGGAAAGAAAACTGTACTTGGAACTTCCGTAGTAGAAAAACTGTCTTTAAGTACTATTTCACTATTTAAGTGCTATGGAATTCGGGAAATGTAGAGGCAAGGCAAATAAAATTATGTGAAACTTGATTCCTCTGCCTGTTAAATATACAGGAAGTAAACTGCACAACAATATCCGATATGAAATTCTCCACCATGCTCCCAACATAAAGTGGCTTGCTAAATTGTATACAAGTATATAACTTGCTGCTATTCAATCCATATCAGATAGTACATGGCAAAACTTAGCTGTTAAAAATGTTGTAAGCAAGGGTTATGACCCAATGATTTTTCTTACCTTTAAGTAAATTACTGTTTTTCCCTGTGGCACTTACATGAACGACATAGAACCAAACATTTTTGCATATTTTCTGTGCATGAGTATATGTGTTGGCACACATGTTTAAGACAGGTTTCTTCCCTTTTTCCCCAAAGCACCCACTACAACTTAATAAAATGGCAATCTGAAATCTAAAACATGACCATCTAGAATACAGTGAAATGTAAGGTGTGAGACAATGCAAAATAAATGGAATTAAATATCAAAATAAATAACAAGGCCACAGACCATATCAAAGTTAATTAAAATTTCAATTTTAGAATTACAATATTACCTTTCTGGAGCAGCTGTTTCACATCTTTAAAAAGAAAAGAGAAAAACAGTTTGTGTGCTCCAAAAAAAAAAGTAAATAGATCTTTTAGAAAAATTATTCTAAAGCCCATGCTAACAGTACAGTAGCTAAAAGAAATACTAACAAGAATGGAAATGTATTGACATCCATCATCAGAAGACAAGTGAACACCACTGATCCCAAAAGCTTCCTACTGGCAATGTCCTTGACCAACAACCTTGGTGAGAACAATCTAATTACTACCACTTAGAATGAATAATATTGTATATACCATAAATCCATATAATGACAGAAAACAGATGTCTCACTGAACTGATAAAAGAACAGTAAGGTATCTCATCTTCTAGGTCATTTGTTCAAATGTTCAACACCAGGGAAAAAAATGAGATAAATTAATTAACTTCTAAAAGCTGTCCATTGACCTTCATAAAATGAGTTGTGCTGTCATTCTGCCTTATGGAAAACAAGTGTAGAAACATTACAAAAATTACAACAAAACCAGGAAATCTGGCTGATGGTATCAGCAGAGGCATGAAGAATTCACTAAATCTGGAGACCCCTTTCATCCTCCAGAAGAGGAGCCATCACGACGTAGTGGGAAAGCTCACATTGCTGTGCCCATGTTGTACTAGTTGATAGAATTCAAAGGTGAAATGACATATAATGTTATTGTACTACTTGGTTTATACACTGAAAATGTTATTGCACAGATATAGAATTAAATGTACCTATTATATGCATTTATATAATGATCTGTTTGAATGCTATGATCTATTCAATGCAATATAACCTATTATTATCAATAACTGTGCCATAAGGAACGTGACAATGTCACACTGACACAAACATTTCATTTGTTTTTAGGTTGTTTTCGGAAACCATGTATGTATTAAGGAATGGCCTAAACTGAGACTAGAAGTAATGACAATGCATTCGAAGCCAATGCAATTTCTGACAGTGCTAGAACCCCCAGAATCAAACAAGTTTAGAGTAACTTGCAACAGCAAGTTCTACAACATTTCCTATGTTAACATTTAAAAATTTTCATAGTACTTCCTGTACTCATACATGTATCAGTTTTTCTGGTATATCAGATTTGTTGTTTTGTAAATGACAAATACTA
This sequence comes from Buteo buteo, assembly GCF_964188355.1. NCBI lineage: Eukaryota > Metazoa > Chordata > Aves > Accipitriformes > Accipitridae > Buteo > Buteo buteo. Next base: position 11,631,708 of record NC_134183.1, read on the forward strand.
TTGCACACTCCATACTATTGCTGACTTGCATGGAGGCCATGAGTTAGCAAAAGACCTCAAGATCAGACCTACCACCATCCACATTTGAAGAGCCACATTTTAGTCTCTGGTTTCTCTAACTAAAGAGCTATAAGGTTTTTTCAGGGTTTGTTTGTTTAAAGAGTATTTCTACTAAGACATCTTTACAATACCAGATAAATGACCTAGGACTATGATCAAAATTGTCAAGATATACTTGTTATGAAGACATTTATTGCTGTAAATCCATATAACCTCAGCAGTGATCTAGATTTTAACGTACCCATAAACGAACTACTATGCAAGTTGTACACATACACTATCTCAAGAGTTATAACGTTTCCATGGCAGCCACAAGACTACTTTGTTAAGTCATTAGCGCTTTGGAAGATAGCCCGACAGTATCAATATCATGCCATGGTAATGCCACTGGAACCACTCCAAGTCCTGCTACAGGCACAGGAGAGGACATGAAAGGAAAGAGAAGAAAAATGTGAGCATTTTATACTCAAAAACCTGTCAAGAAAAAACCAGAATGAAATGTAATCCAAAGATTTGGGAGAGGAAGAGAAGAGGAGGAGAGAGTAAGTTAACAAAACCTTAAAGAGACAAAGGAAAGGAAAACCAGACATCTTTCACTTATCTTAAAATTCCAAAGTAAAACGTTTTGCTTAGATTTCAGCATTTTGTTGCAGTGGTTTTGCAGCCAAAATGTTGCACTACTGAGCTACAATATAGATGCTGAATGTAAAATAGAATAATTGCCCTGGTTTAATGAAAAACAAAATAAATGTGCATTTAACCATTTATTTTTACTGAAGTATTTCTTTGTCATTACTTCAATGTTTCTATGATAGGTAATTAACGCATGCCATGAAATACTAAATTTCACTATGTTTTTGACAACTTAAGAATCTAATATTACTTAATTAAAATTATTTTGACTTCAGCTTGTTACAAAATTATTGTTTCAACACATAGTTCAAAAACCAGAAAATACTTTGAATTTATATCATATTTTTATTTAACATAAAGTTAACCTGGGATACATTTTAATTCAGTTATGACTTCATGGCTACTCTTCTTTACAATTTACAGCTACATAATGTCAATATCTGGACTGCTGGGACTGAATGTAGTTGGTTTTTTTTTTTTAACTGGCGTCTCTTTACAGAAAAAAAAATCACAGGTTTTTGAAGCAATTGCAAGGTTACATTCAGCCTATCAAAGTTTTATATATATATATATATACACACACACACATATATATATATAAAATTCATCCTCAAAACATATATTCAACAGGTTTTAACATGTGAAGATTAGCAAGTTCAGATTTCTGTCTGGATCAAGACAGATGAGATCTAGTGGTTTAGCCCTGACAATGTTTGAATTTGATCCACTAAGTGGTGGCAGTGTTCACTGCAGTAATACACCGAGTAGTTGTATCAATTTCATGATAGTTGAATTGGTGAGGTTAGACCTTTATTGATTGAAGAACTCCTAAACAATTTTGGAGAAAAAAAAAACACAACAAAAACAACTAAAAATATTGAGCAAATTTATGCTTACATACTTGCTCTTCTTAGTTGCCAGTACTGATAATTCCCAAATTCAAAGAGTCCTTAAACCAGAAATTAAAAATCTACCAAATCTATTAGTCAACACTTTCATAAAGAAATACCTAGGTAATAAATCCTGTGATTTATTGGATTGTCTTAAATACACCTACAATTGACTCCTGTAGAGTTTGAAAGTCTGCTTTTTTTTTTTTTTTAAATATCTGTTACCTGACATAACTAATCACAGGTACTTTTGCCTTCTAATTCTTTACAAGAATGTTTTGCTTCTACCATATTACACATGTTTATTTATTCTTAATAGAAATGGTTGTAAATCAAATTTAACTGAATACAACCCAATTAAAAACAAAAGAAGAAATCCACTGATGGTGTACCTTGGGTGTGCTTCCTTTAATAAACTTTTTGATTGAAGACAACAAGCCAGCTTCATTTTTCTGTTGTTTTCCTCCGCCAACAGGTAAGCTCTCTTCCACCTCCGAATGTTTCCTCTTTGCCCTCAAAGCACGTTGTGTGTGAATTTGATTCGATTGCTGAGAAGCTTTCCGCGTTCTCAGCCTCATTTTCATGTGTACCACATGTAAAGCTATAAAAGGAAAAAACAAGAATACTTAGTCATTGAAGAAATGTATTAAGCTTCAGATCATGAATTCAAAAAATTATATAACACTGACAGTGTTCTGATGCACTGAGCTTTTACATCCATATATATGGCCTAATTTAAATCAAAGAGAAGAGCTATTTAAGTTAAAGCATAACATTGGCAGAAGAACAAGTGAATATAATCTGGCCATGGATACACCTAACCATTAGATCAAGGAGGTTTTTGCATAACCCTCCAATCTGAGTAGTAGGAACAAAAAAAATCCACCTGCTTTTAAGATGAAAAGGATTGTGTGGTGCCTGGTGTCTTCAGTATCAAATGACTAGACTCAATGACCTAGGCAGTCCTTTCCAGCTCTGTGTTCTTCACAATACTTCATTTTAAGTCTCTACATCAAATTTGAGATAAGGCATAAATCTAAATTCATGTCAAGTGTTCACAGAAGAAGAAATCATAGATGAGACTATGCATTCAATATGGGTGAGGACATAGCAGCTCAACAAAGGAACCTAAGATTGATCTTCAATACAACTGTATTCAGGAATAAAATTACACCACAGGAAGACTCATGCAAGGGCAATATTTATTAAAGCAGAGTAAAAGGCCATTCCAGGGAATGTGACCCATTTATCTCCAACCTTCAATTGGACTGCTGGTATAGTCAAATTTGTGCATAAATATAACTGCTTTTCTGGACTGAGGGATATGCCTTCTTCAGTTGACTGAAGCTCACACTTGGGTTGATTTGAATGGGACTACTCATGTGCTTAAAATTATGCGTATACTAGATCAGGAGCAGAAAAGAGTAGAACAAATTCATCTGAGTTGTAATGCACAGAAATACTGGTAAGACAGTAATATGCATTTTGTAGCTTAAGTCATGACAAAACCAGCTTTTTTAAAGAAAAGCATATGCGTATTGCAACAGGAAACAGTATCTGCTTTTCTGATGTTCATTTAGCACATATCTTATTGCTGAATAGACAGAACAAATAATCTGTACAATTAAAATAGAAGTCATGTCACAACAGCTATCTTGTTTAAGAAAAGGCAACGGTAGCACTGGTATGTTTCACAGACATAGAAATACTGTGATAATATTTTTCAAAAACAGTCCAAAAACTGTACACAGTTGCATTTGTTTGTAGTTAGATAAATCTCAATCTCAAATGAAAGGTGTTCCAGATAAAGAAGAATAACATAACTGCTGACACCATTTTTAGAAGACTTAGCAAAAAAAGTACTCAATTGGTATCATCAAGAGTGCAATATTTTAGTAACTTATAATATTTGTTTTAACTGCCAGCAAACACGGGATTTAATTTTTCATACGTACATGTCCAGCATTTTCCATCAGTAGTTAATACAACAACTGTTTACAGACAGGAAAAGGACAAGTCAAGATTCTTAAATGACTGAAGTAACTACAGCAAAAGTGGACTGATATGTGAGGTTTAAGGAAAGACAAGAGAAACCGTAGCCTAAATTTATAAAAACTGGTTCCTTATAATCTTGCGCCCTCTAGTAACAGAAGCATTAAAACTCTGAGTCCATGAGAGTGTCCTTTCGTTATTAATCTTTGCAATAAAATTTGCATTTAATTTAAAAGAATCTACTGTATGTGCAAAAAAGTAATGCAGAGAAATAATGAAAAAAATCCCCAAAGATTTTTAATCCAATTTTCTGTTCTTACTCCTTACCACTAGAAAAATAAAAAGATAAAAATAACATTCTTATACAAAGACGTAAAATAAATATGCCTGTTATCAGAACTTGCATCTTGCCTTTTCTTTCTTATGAACTGCTGCCAGATTCATTTTTTTGGTATAATTTATAGTGGGAAGGATCCACAACACGAGACATATGCTCCTATTGTACTTCTGTAAAAATCAGGAGGACCTAATTATAAAATTGAAGAAATTATCAAACATCAACAGACAGGATGGTCCAAAGATACCTTAAAACATGTAATGTATTTTCACTTCAGAAATATTGAGGAAAGCATTATTTTTTATCAACATTGTGTGGATTAAATCATGTACTTTAAGTTAGTACGACTTACCAAAATCATATTATCCTAGGCGGCTGAAAAAAGAACAATTATATTTAAGGTTTCTCAGTGTTCTTGTATGTGGGAGATGAACTAATTCACAACCCTAGCAGGAAATACAGCCTGAGACAGAAAATAGCCATTAAACTTTTAAACTGAACAGTTTAAATATATCAATGTTTCAAGTTAAATAGTTAGCAATTTGTTGGAATGAAGTTAGAGAAAAACAACACTGTTTTGCCATGTTAAAAATATTCTTAAAACTCTCCAAGGAGCTCTAGTCCTTCCATGCTTTGAAAACGGAATTTTATTAAAGTATTATCAACCTGTTTAGGAATTAATTTGGTTGAATTATAACTCTGAAATTCTTCTATCTGTATATTGCAAGGGGACACATATTAGATCACAGACAGCAATCTCTAGGGCAGAGAAGTGAGCAGAGGAGTGTAGACAGCAGTCGTAAACACATCAACCATCCCAGCTTCAACTGGTTTCAAATGGGTATCAACAGCCCCAGCATGCTAAGCTCCTTCACATCTCTGACATGACAGCCAGCCAGCCCTATGCCATCCAGAATGACTAACCAGTCTTTTTTTGCATTCCACAGGTTGAATGGGTTTTTGTTTGCAATCCTTCCTGCCAGGCACAGGAACAGAGCAATGAGGCAGCCTATACCCATGATGGTCCCTTAGATACAGGAAACATGTTTATGCTGAGAAGTTGAGGAGTAGTGGTAAAAGGGGAATAAAATCAGAGAGACATAGGAATAAAAGGTACAAGAATATGTAATCATCAGAGCAAACTTCTCAAAGGTACTTTAAGATATGGTAGGATGACATGAGGGAACCTAGTGGCTTGCTCCTGCTCCCTCCTCATTTCTTTCCCACACTCATTTCAGAGTTTGTCTCCTCCTCAGAGACCAGGCTAGTCCGCTAAGCCAACAAGAGAAAAAAATTACTTCATTTTTATGCCAGTTAAATCCGTTTATAAAGGGAATCAATGGGCATCCAAGTAATGCAACAGAGCAGGTGGTGGAGAACACACAGCACACCTCGCGAGTGACATAGCTAGACATCACACAGCCTACTGAGCTGGTGTGTTTTGGAGAGCTGAATAGGACAAAAGTCCAAAGATGGATGGAGGGCAGCTGGGAATCACGAGAGGCTCCATTCTCAGAGTACTCACTGTGATGAAGCACCGGGTTCAAAGTGGACCTGATGTCTTGGAGCAAACAGGTAGGCAGCGTGTGCGCGAAGCCAAGTCCCAAGCAAGCAGTATGGAGCACAGTCAGTCCCACCAACTGCAGTCCAAGAACTCCCTGATCTCTGTGACATCTGCCAAGGCTATCACAGCATCATTTCAGATCATCAAGTCCAACCCTTAACCTAACACTGCCAAGTCCACCACTAAACCATGTCCCTAAGCACCACAGCTACATGTCTTTTAAATACCTCCAGGGATGGTGACTCAACCCCTTCCCTGGGCAGCCTGTTCCAATGCTTGATAACCCTTTCAGTAAAGAAATTTTTTCCTAATACCCAATCTAAACATCCCCTGGAGCAACTTGAGACCATTTCCTCTTGTCCTATCGCTTGTTACTAGGGAGAAGAGATTGACCCCCACCTCACTACAACCTCCTTTCAGGTAGAGAGCAATAAGGTCTCCCCTCAGCCTCCTCTTCTCCAGGCTAAACAACCCCAGCTCCCTCAGCCGCTCCTCAGAAGACTTGTGCTCCAGACCCTTCACCAGCTTTGTTGCCCTTCTCTGGTCACGCTCCAGCACCTCAATGTCTTTCCTGTAGTGAGGAGCCCAAAACTGAACACAGTACTAGAGGTGCGGCCTCACCAGTGCCAAATACAGGGGAACAATCACTTCCCTGCTCCTGCTGGCCACACTATTTCTGACACAGGCCAGGATGCTGTTGGCCGCCTTGGCCACCTGGGCACATGGCCAGCTCATCTTCAGCTGGCTGTCGACCAACAGGTCTTTTTCTGCCAGGCAGCTTTCCAGCCACTCTTCCCCAAGCCTGTAGTGTTGCGTGGGGTTGTTGTGACTCAAGTGCAGGACCCGGCACTGAGCCTTGTTGAACCTCATACAACTGGCCTTGGCCCATCGATCCAGCCTGTCCAGATCCCTCTGTAGAGCACAAGGGGAGGATACCCTAACCTAAACACCCACCCTGAGGTCTGAGGATTGATGTTCTTAAGCCTTTTCTATACAGTAATGCTTTTGTGCCACTCATAACTGTGGTCTCAAGTTAACCCAATTTTCAAATCGCCTGTGCTATGAACTCTCTGGAAAGGGTGTATTACACAGAACTGAAACAGTCAGGACTCCTTAAAATATACTTGTTGAGTATATAAATATATACACAAGTGAGATTCTTAATTCTCATTTCCTAGTTCAAAAAAATCCAAAAGGTAAGAAGAGGGTTACACTGAACTAATTCAAGTTTTTGATTGACAATGGATAACCATTTACCATGAGGAATTAGGAATTAAGTAAATGAACCCTAAAATATAATAGGATTTAGTATATTCAAAGATGTAAACCACATTCAATAAAATGTTACTTATAAATTTTGAAAAAATGGAAAACATCCTGCAATGTGACTTTATAAAACAGCAGTCTTAAAATATTCTGGTGAGAAATCTAAGATGACTGCTATTTCCTGGGTAGGAATTAAACAAGACTATACTAAAAACAAATGTGTGTAAAAAGGAATTAGACAAAATTGCAAAACATTGAAAGAAGACTGACACTAGTGAAATTCCAATTTGAGGAGGAAAATACTAGTTAAAATTTGCTACACTACGAGTTGCCTGATTTTTCTAGAACTGAAACAAATATTAGGCGGACAAAAGATGAACCAATTTAATGTTTGTCAATGGTGAGTATGTATTTATCCAGCAAGGAACCATTCAACTCATCTGTACACTATTGCCAGAGAGTTCTTTGGCTCATTTCACATCCTGGGTATCAAGCCTGCAGTTATAAATATCTCTAATGGACTTAGCAACAGTTACCTACAATCCTCTCAATGACAGAAGTTTGCTTTCCTAATGCTTGATACATTTGGCAGTGGACAGTTTTTACTTGAATTATATTTGTGTTTCTTATCTGAAACAAGCGTAAAGCAGGCTACAATACTTAACACACTCTCCCAGTCAAAATAATCAAGTCTAAACATGTACATGAATTTCCTTCCTCAAACACGTACAATTTGGATTTCACCACAGCATGCCGTTCAGTGAAGAGCCTGACTAAATGATTGTGTGACCAAGTATCTCACTTAGCCACATTCAGGCAAGACTGACATACACTGCTGCCTCGGTTATGCCAGGGAGGTGTGCTAAGACCAAAGTCGAACAGTCATACAGTAGGTTGCACGTGGGATTACACTAAATGATCCTACGCAATTTCTGTACTTTAATTGTCTTTTCAGCAGATTCTCTTTCAGGAGCTTGCAGCTCAATCCTCTCTCTGTGCCATAGTGTAATTCCTGCTCATCATGAGAAGCTGATACTGAAATACTACCACAACATCATGAACCTGAAGTCAACTAAATACATTAACAGCAAATATACTGAACATTGAAAGTCTCAATCCACATTTCTGTACTATATACATGTCACATTTTAAACTCTCAAAAACCCCTCCTTTCTTGAATTCCTTCTACATTTATAACAAACCCAGAAAGTCGGGGGGGGGGGGGGGGGGCGGGAAGAAAAAAAGGGGAAAACTTCATTCTTCAAAGGAGAAATACATGGCAAAGAGGGACTAAATGGAATTCTCATTAAACAATTTGTGAGACAGGAAAATAAGAAATGAAGGGGCTATTAAAAAGCAGCAGCTGAACGAGCTACAGCTGCAATAATTTCCCCATTTTCCTGAGTCCCCCCACACTAAGTTGTCAGGCTTGCTACCCTGTAAATACTGTTGTTATTCCATGGCACAGGTACAGTGTACCTACAGGAAAGAAATTCCTGTGAATGACTCATATTTCTAAATAAGAGCATACCTCCATGAAATTTTCAGTTAGGGATGATTTATTTTCCTACCACATATGGTACTACTGTTTTATCTATTTTTCCCAAAACTATTAAAAGAAAAATTAGGTGAGGCACATACAATTACAGGGTTTAAGGCTTTTTGATACAGGAAAAAGTTTAAGATGGTAAAAGAACAATAGTGATGAACAATAGGAAGAGATAACTGACAAGAAAATTTAAAATTATAGTGTTGAACAATTTCTACATTCAATTTGGCACTCAGTAATAACACTGAATTGCCACCACTGAAAACTATATATTTGAAGCCTGAACACCAGAAGAGCTCTAGAGGATGAAGACAACTAAACACACTTCAGGAGTGTAACTTGGCGAGTGACAGGAACACATCAGGTGAAAAATTCTTAATTATTTATTTGTTTTTCTATCTCATCAGTTTCTCTAGCGTTCAAATGTAATGCCTAGGTTTTTTCCCAGGCAGATCAGACAGATGCTACAAATCCTCACTGGATCTCACAGAGTACCATGCGCTCCCCAACACCACATAAAGGGGATGTACAGAGTTAGAGAGAGTTTGTGAGCCTACTTGGCCACCCTCCATGGCATTGGGAGGGAGACTCTGAGCTTCTCCTAAGAAGTGAGATAGTAAGAGAAGAGGAAAGGATGAAACTTGTGTCAGCTATATTGGGATCCTCGACATTTTTTACACAACAGAGCTTCTGCTGCTAAAGATTATATTAACCTCCTATTGTGGATACAGCCTATGTTGACAGAATATTTTTTTTTTCTGCTGCCACAGTACACCTCCCTTCCAAATGACAGAAGTAAGCCAAAAAACACTCCCTTCTCTCAGAGCAACTGTGCCCATACATTAGTTTTTGCCATCACAGAGCTGATGAGTATGAAAAATTCACACTGTAGAACAAAGCACACTGAAAAACTTCATGGAATATATCCGATTTTAACCACCACAATATTCTTCCTGCATTACTTCCACAGCATTTCTTGAAACATTTTTTACACAAAGCCAAGAAGGCAGTAAATTTTTTTTTTTACTTTTTTTCAGATTTTGAGCAAGAGCATCAATGCATGCTGTTTATGTTGTAGATACAGATGGATAAGTGACCAACACACACAAAGCTGTGAACAGTCACCAAATTTAACAGCTGTGACAACTGATGCCTGGGTTTGAATCTGTGAGCTACAAGTGGCAGGGTCAGTGTCCCACTATCAACCAGCTCAGATAATGCACACCTCACTGCTGAGAAAATGTATTCATTTCTTTCAAGTATTTCTGGACATACAAGCTGGATCGCAGTGGGCAGATCCACAGAAAGAGGAACCAAGAACAACTATTTTCTTCAATTTCCTTTTAAACAAATAATGCCAGTCATATTTCCTCAGCACATTTCATGACTGTGATGTGACCCAGATTTCAAGTATGAAGAAACGTCCCAACAAGAAGATGTGTTCATTGAGCTGGCTGAAGTCCATTCACATAGTACTAGTGATGCTTTCAAGAAACGTAAGATCTTATGCTAGCGTACGGAGAAGCCTGAGTCACTATGGGAAACGGACAAAAAGTTGGTGAGCCTATGCCTGGTGGGGAGAGAGAAATATGGGACAAATGATAACCCTAGTGTAATGATATAACTGTCTGGACTCACAACAAAGCCAAGGAAAATAACTTATAAAGTCTTTCATCCAGACAGGCCCCAAATCACCTTACAAACTTCAGGGAAATGCTTTTTGTTAGTTCAAAGATGTTGAGACTTTTCCCCCTCAAAGACTCTTGGGCTTTCTTTAACCAACTTATTTTCCTTCCCTAGAAAATTACAGCAATTTCATGTTATGCCAGCTCATGTATTTCATATTTTGCAACATACTGTATTACTTGTCACTCTTCTCAAATCTCCAAGTGTGTTTTTCTCCAACTGCCTCCTAGAGACGCAACTACTAACTAGGAAACCATGATTCAAAGAAGTCTGGAAGTAGTGCTAGTACAGTGTAGGTAACAGCAAAAGAAAAAGACAATGATTTATAAAACCAACAAAACACACAATAGGTACTATTCAAATGTTGGTGCTTGGTTATGAAATCTGGATAAATGCATAAAGAAACCACAAGTTCCATCAAAACAATAGCTAGCAATTGCAACTATCAAAGACACAATGCAAATGGCACCTCTAAATTTTCCTTGTTTCATTGAAAGCACCTTTTCTTCTCCTCCGTATCTTTCAGGTTACTAAGTCATTTCAATCTGAAACAAAATCACACTTGAAACCCCTGGGCTTCAGTCCCGTTGTTTTAACCATGATTCCTCAGTATCTCTGCTGTAGGCTCACACACATAGTTTTATGCTACCAAAGCTTAAGCATCTCCCCTAAAAGAAACAATTTCTTCAAAAGATTTTGCCAAAGAATGAAGGTGGCTTTTTATAATTGGCCTTAACAGAAAATAGATTTTCTGCTCTAGCAATCATATTTCTAGGCACCATTGTTTTGCCACTGCTTTGCTGGTGAGGCTTTGTTTTGATTATACTATACGCATTTGGAACTGAAAGTTTATTCCCTCCTGGCCAAGATATTTTCCTCTTTGCGACTGAGGGTACTCGCTTGTAATTAATTCAGTCTTTTCAGTTTGGGTCAGACTACTAACCAACAAAAAAAAATGGAGAGCTGGGTTAATTGTAGAAGAGTTAGAACAGAACCCCAAAATCTGCTGCTGAAGAAAGATGCTATTTACAATCTCTGATGTTGCCAAGAATTTTACATTAGTCATCTTCAGATATTGCAAAGCTCACCAATTGCTGAGATGTTTTGAAATAAAAGTTCGCAGTGCTTGAGTTTTAGACAAGCAGATAACAAATTCCACTAGAACCAGCACTGTTCCTGTGGAGATTCTGGAAGAGACCAGCTGTCTTTAGACATATTAGGCTCTCTGGACATTTAATCCATGCTGCTAGGCATACAGGGAGCCTATTTTTGGAAGTCATCTCCCTCTTGTTACAACCCATGGTATAAACAGGTTGCTAAACACTTCCTGAACAGACCTTCCAGGATGTTGTCTGACCACAAAAAAATCCTAATGAGTAACTTTTAAAATTGTTCATCTCATCCGTATCAGTTCTCTTTTTAATAAAAAAAAACCAACCAAAAAATCAAGATGATTAATAAGCCCAAGTAAGTCTGTGTTGGACTATGGAAGCCATGGAGTAACTCCTGTGTTTGTTATGAGAAGCTAATAATTTTTGCAAGGTCTACACAGACAAGAGAGCTGCATTTTGCTTAACTTCACCAGAACACCTAATCTTGCTCTACTTCTCCTTAATCCTCCTGTGGGATCAGAATCACAATCACATATTCCACAGGACTTTGTCAGGTTGCTATCTTTTAAAAGGCTAGATAAGGTTTTTGGCTGCTCCTTTGGCCTTAAAACCAGCAGACTATTTTTATTATAGGATAAAACCTGTTTAAATGATAATATGATTCTTATTGCCCTGGAAAACATTTTTCCTTAGTGCACTATATAGCTTTAAAACCTTTAAAAATAGTTTAAACTGTGCGCTTTACCTTATAAGGGGCTGCCATTATGTTATTCTCACACCTGGCTTTCCTGATTTAAAATAAAAAAATCAACCAACTGTGTTGTTAAAAACAGGGAAAATGCCATCAGTCAAGATTTTTATCAGTCATTGTCCATACAAATTTTAAACTAAACATTTTCCATTACATATACATGCTTATTTAAACCTGACTTTTTCATAGCCCATTCTGGCCTATTTCTTGCATGGAAAACTTAAATCTTATAAATTGCAGTCTCTTGAGATTCATTTGCTAATTTGTGCACATACCTAAGTTGAAACTGATATGAAAATAAGTGCTAAAGTTGCAACAGCTTTACTAATTTGTGAGTGATATTATGTTTTTACATACAACCTTAAAAACATAATATTGAGACATTATGAACTTGAACCTCACTCCGTTTCAAAAACTTAACTGAAATTAGTTTCAGGGACCTGTCTGATCCCATCACAACAAGGCTATTTTACACATGTTATTTTCTTTCATTAATTCTCCCCCCCCCATTTTATTTTGGGTGAAAAATCCACACGGAAAAACAAACCTCATTGGCTACTCAGTGGAAAGTTATAGGAAGTTTCTAGTCAATATTCCAATAATACAAAGTATAATAAGCACAAGTTACCAACAGCAACAAAGTTTTATAAGCCAAAACCAATCTGCATATACACTATAATGTTTCCATTCTTCTTTGATTCTATGCTGAATTTAACTTATTTATTTCACAAGCTAATTGCCTGCAGTTTGGTCTAACATATCTCTGCCACTTCACAATGCGTGAGATGTCACAAAATAGTAACTTAATGGCTGTAAAGTAGCAGATACAGCTCTGTAAACAAACAGGGAATTGCTCTGTTGAGTGAAAAGATAGTGTTTGTCCAGTGCCTTACAAAGTTTATGTTTGAGAAAAAAAGTGGGAACTATAGAACTATTAATACTACCATTACTGATGCTGTATGGTACAGGTTTACATTCTTAAGAAAAAACATGCAAAACCAACTAGCATTTTAGTATGCCCGGCAACCTGAGAGACTTTTTCAGGGAAAAGGGAGGTAGCGCATCTCTATCACAGGGCATGGATTCATACCCTACACTAGCAAATGTGAATGGCATAGAGGCGGCTAAAGTCCACTAATCTCCACACTTGACCCATGTATCTGTAGCTATATAATTTAAAACAGAGAAATCTGCAAGAACAAAAAGTGCTGATATCAGCTGTGAGCTTACACGGTTGTTGGATTTTTTCCAATCATTCCCCAGTATTAGGAGTAAACCTAGCCTCTCCATCAGGAATCCCACAGAGGAAGAAAGGGCCACGCCACATTCCAAAGCAATGCAAGCCTTCTTGACAGCAGTTATTTTATTACGTTACAAAGCAGCTACACTATAATTTGGGAGGATTTTCCAGATACTGAGGAGACCTAATTTACCTTAAATACCAAACTTAATGCAAGTTAACTTAAATACCAAACACATACTTGGAAGAAAGTTAGTTGTCACCTTTGTGCTATATAGTATATCTGACAGAGCACATAACAGTTTTCACCAGAAGCACTGAAGAAACAATTTAGCAAAATCATGGAAGAGTATTCTCAATATTTATAAATGTTTTAATGAAAATAGAAGGAATGCTTTCTAATTTCCTTACCTCCTTCCTCTACATCCCTTCCAGCTCAGTAGATACTTTTCCATTGTGCATTATGACAAAGGGGGATGAGAAGAGGGAGAGGGAAAGAAAAGGCAGTCTATAGTTCAGTGATGTTTTCACCGACAGTAAAGTCAATTTAAGGAGCTATTCATTCCTCCACTGACTATGCCATTTGCTGCCTTTCAGCATGTAGTTGCAAGACATTAGTTTTTGCAGAGCAGCTGGCACAGGGAGTTCCAGCCTCCCCTTCTCCGGCACAGCTCACTCTCACCCGCATGATAGAGTTTGTTGCTCTGACAGGCTGTGGCTCCATGACAGCCTAAGCCAATCTAATTGCCGTCGTACTCCTGCACCCTCCCTGAGGCAGCTTTGGCACTCAGCTAACCCTCCATTTAGCCATATTTTTAGGCCAGCTTAGTAAATTGAAATGCTTCAACACAGAATCACAGGAACACAGGTGGAATAAAAACATACGTACAACTCCTGGCAGGGGAAAGGACAGCTATAGTAGTAAACCAGCAAGCCCAGGGCATGGGGTTAAAGCACTGTACCACGATCATCCACGTATAACTACATAACTTACACAACTGTTTGGCTGTCAGCATGCTCTCTGGCACAGTCACGGATGGTATCAATGGCACAGCGTTCTCCTGGATGGTGCTCAGAACAGGTCAAAGCAGTACATGGGAGAGGGCTGTTCCCTACAGGCAGGGCAGAGGTGGTCACCATTTTGGAGGAAGAGAGCTTAGCTGGGAGGATGCAACCTGTGTCACAACGCTTGCTCTCAAGGCCAAGGAACATATCCTGGCCCATTTCATTGGCTGGTCAGTGGGACTGTAGCAGCCAAGAGACTGTTCTAAGCTGCTGTGGAACCACAGCCTCAGCTGCTCCAGTATCAACTGTGAGGCTGGGTTTTTTTGTGTTGATGTGGTCACTGAAACTATTCAGGTTTAAAATTTTCCTTTTAATTTCTGGCATGTTATTTTAACAAAGACCATCCGGTCACAAATTTTTAAAGCAACAGTATTTTATGTCATGGGTTTCACTTGCTTATTGCACTTTTTGACAGGCTGTAATCTTTAGCATAAACATTGATAAGCTTTTTCTATTACAGTTGATTTTTTTCTACAGCCTTAGTTCTAGAGAAAATAAGGCTTATACAATTGCACTGTCCACAACTGTCTGTGTGTCTGTCAGTCCTCCCCTGGTAAATGCAGAACCCACTGACCAACATCAACCCAATTTCACAGAGGGAGAGAAATTTCAAACATACTAAGTTCCTACGAGTTTTCTGAATATCAAAAGCCATGTAGGCAAGACAGACCCTTTTAGCATCCCCCAATAAGTGATAAACAGTCATAGCCCAGTCCTTACCCCACATCCACTCTGGCTACACATAGACACACTCCACCTTGTCTCCTTTCCTAGCCTACCTCTGAAAAAAAGGTCAGCTCCTCAGCAGAGACAGGGCAGTGAATGAACAACCATGTGTTCTGCTTCCAGCTCAGCCAGCAAGCAAGCCCAGTGTAGGCATTTCAAGCACCAGGAGGGACAGCAAATAGGAGGTACTCTGACTGGAGGTGGGGATACTTGAAATGCTGTGGATACAGTGTCTGGAGGTATTACAGGAGACGAGAGGGCTGGAAAGCACAAAAGAATACAAGTCTGTGGGAAAACAGAGCTTACCAATTTTGCTGTTCAAGAAACAACATGTAACTACATTATTATAGCTTGCACTTGTGATTATCTCATTAAGAAGAATCCTCATTTATGACACTTACAACATGACAATAAAATAACTCAGAAATAGAGTTTGAAGAAAATGCTAAGCACACCATTCATGTAAATGGTTAATAACTTTTTTCCCTGAACACTACAGCGGATAAAAACTCCTAGAGAGTAATATTTAAAACCCTGCACATTAAATTGGGGGGGGGTGGCGGTGTCATTCTCTCCTCATCCTTTCAGTATCATACATGTTATAAAACCGAACCTATTTTTTAAACTCTGTTTTATCCTCTGCGTTCAAAGAGAGTCCACCCAGATTAACTTAAACAACCATCTCTTGCAAACTAAGTTAATTCAGCTGACTTTGTACAGAAGCAGATGAGGAGTGTCCATCTAGCCACAGGAAAAAGAGTAGAGGTAAGCTAGGGAACTCAAGGTGAAAAAGCATCCGTTCAGACATTCAGAAAACTCTGTACAGATTATACGTGATTTGCTTCTATCCTGTGATGGTTGACTGAAGGCTTTTAACCCTCTTTTACAGCCTTTTCACATCAGATTTGTCCCTCCTTCTATCAACTGCTGCGTGCTTCTCACTCCTTTCACAAGGAGCTGAAGACAAACAAAAACTTTAAAAGTGGCATGGCATCTTCTGCCCTCTCATATGGCAAGATATTGCTTAACATAAATCTGCACCAGTTTTTTAGTTTGGATCTAGTGTGAGCTTTTGAAACAAATCTTCTCATAGTCCCATTTATAATGCTTCAGTTCACATAACAAAGCAGTCTCAGAGCATACCAACTGGAGTCCTCTAACCGAAACTAAACTGGAAGATACACTAAAGGACATGGGACCAGACCAAAGTTAAAACCTCCAGAAATGCAAACGACATGGACATCAAGTCCTCAACACCAACAGACTCATTCTACAGGTCTGTTCCTATTGCACCATGCTATTTGACAGTACAGATGAAGACTGACAACACTCTGGGTAAGCTGATATAACAGTAGTCGGTTTATCAGCATAGTTACTTTAGTTTAAAAATAAAACTAAACCATCAAACAAAACCAAACAAACAAAAAACCCCAAACCCTTTACCTTAGTAATTCTGACAAAATATCAGCTCTCTGCAAATGCAGGCACAGAGCCTTCCAAATTCACAGCAGCAAAGTAAATGGCACATTAACAGCTACACATACTCCTCTAACCTTACAGCACCTAAATCAAAAGGGAGCAGAAAATACATAAAGAGGAGAAAGAACAAAGAGCAATCTTCTTGAAATAACTTTTTAATATTGAAAGCATAGACCTCTGATGACAAATATTTATCTTCTAAACTATTTTATGGTGTGGAACCCTACTATGTTAATTGACTCAGGACATTTCTATATTAACTATTAATCTCTGAGACTGAACATTATCAAACATGTTCCAGGTATATAATATACCAATCTCCTATCAAAACAGAATTATCTTCAAATAAGTCCAACAGGATAATCAGGCATAACAATTAAGTATGATACCTCTTCACCTGAAACTGTATCTATACAGCCCATTTTTCCAACTGAGCTCTCAAAGACTTTCTCTTAAGAGTGCTAGTAAGCTTTCTAGTCCCTAAGCAACACAAAATTAAGGAACTCTAAATCCAGTAATTACAGTTGTTTAAGAATATCACTTTAGCTACATTCAAGTCTTCAAAAGTTTCTTCCAAATCTGTATTTTTAAGAACATAAATTAAAAGTATCAAGATTACACTAACTTCCTTGTTTTCTTCTTTAATATTCATTGGTTCTGTCTCAATAAGCAAAATAAATAAGCTTTTCCAAGTGCATTTAAATTGATTTAATTACAACTGCTTGGTCTTGACAAGAATTTAAGGTGTCAAATATATTGAGCTAGGTAATTCAATCAAATACACTATATATAAATCTAGTGTACACAAAGCCTACAAGTACCTTTAATGTTCTTCTAGATATTTCTGCTGTCTATAAATTACCTCCTTTATTTCTCATATACTTCCCCCCAAAACAATCCTTAAAACTTCAGTTCATACTGTGCTTTTCTTTAGCAAACACAGAAACAACATAACTGTTGCCCATATAACTACTAATAACTAGCTTTCTCTTATCCTCTTTATTTTTTAACTTTTGACAGATGTTGTTCTTCACTATTTCTCAGACATACACACAGATACACACCACAGACACAAGACTGCAGTACAAACAGTGTGTCACAGTTAGCCATGTTTTCAAAAGAAAATGAGCTCAGCCCTCACCTATAGGATTTATCTCCCTCCCAGGTGATGGATTTGAATCAGGTGACCAGGCATCACACAACAGCCCAAAGGCATTATTTCATATAAAAGGAAGCCTGCTGCACCTAAATGAGCTCCCCTAGGATAGTAAAATGAGAGAAGTTCCTGGGAAAGGAAGAAAAGAGAAGCAACTCGGGTCATGTTATCTCATATGAAAAGGGTATTGGAAAATGAACCGAGGACAAAGGAGACTATAGAACCTAGCTGTTACCTCAAGTCAGCCCACTCCTTCCTGAAATAGTGAATACTTCAGAAACACCAGCTACAAGATGTAAACTATAGAAGAGAAAACCTAGAGGAAACTACAATGGATGAAGCAAAATCCCACCACAGGGGGTAAGAAATAAATATACCTGTATTAGACTCTTTGCTCCAGCACCTTCGGCCCACGTTTACTCAGCAGAAGATACTGAGTACCCTTGAAGCTTTATCTAGACTAAGGAAATCTATGTTAGGCTGTGTCTAAACCAGAAGCTTTACCAGTACAATACTATCTGTTAGAAATTTGAAAGGAAGGGGAAATACTATTTTTCCCCAGTCAAATACAGCTAGGGTAACAAGCCTCCTAGTAAGTGCAAATGCAACTTGTGCTGGCAAAAGGAACCCCTCTGTGTAGGGGTTTTACCACTAACTAGGCTGGTATTGCTGTGCCAGTAAAGTCCTTGTGGTATAGTCTAATCCTTAGATTGAATTACCTACCTTCCTCTAATTAGCACCTCCTAAAATATAGGGTGAATCAAAGCAATCATGTTTTAGAATGGCCTAAAGTAAACTGAATTATGATTTAGACTGAATCAGTGCAGCTAAACCTAAATTGCTTAGAACAACTGCTTTGATTTGATCTGAGTTCCTGTTAATTTATTAGCTTAAATTAGCTATTCCTAACATAGCCTAAATAAGGACAGGTTCCTTTCTTTCATATGAGGCTTCAAGGATGCTAACATGCCCTACAGTATCACCTTCCTAGCCTTACTCTGCTGATAATGATAGTCCTGCTGTGCTGCCACTGCATGTGTTTTTATATAAAAAGTAATTTATTTATAGGTAAATTCTAATCCAAATGTTTTAAAGTCTTAGGTTTTTTTTTCCTCCTACTTATATTTTGTATATTGGCCATGAACAGTAGGACATATTTTTTAGTATTGTGCTACTTTAAGTAAGTACACATAGCTTATTTTCCAGATGCTGTGGAGTTAACAGCTCCTTTTAGCTAAACTTATTTTCATGATAATGTTATACTTAAAGTTACACTGCTACAATAAATATTATTAATTCAAAACCAGAAGTGTTTTATGCCTTCTAACTAGATTCCTCACCCAACAAAAAGAAATTCTGAAGTCAGACAGGCGTTGGGACTGTTAGGGATAACTTCAATTTCCATCATCTCTTTTACATGCAACTCTGGCATCCATGTCACTTAATGGACAGAGGATCCTCATTAGATCTAATGCAACAGATAGGCGGCTTCCTAAATGTTGGCTTTAGGGTTATTTTTAGCTAGATGCATAGAAATCTGATTGATGGGGCTGGACTCTCATAAAACTTTCCCCACAGGGAGCTGTATTTTTTATGTCACAATACAGCAGAGATCAATGCAGCTGCTGAGTTAATCCTGTCCACCAGCGGCTGCACATTTCCTTCCCCTTGGCTTGTCCACAGATTTCAGTATTACTGTAAATACTAACCCA
The DNA here is from genome assembly GCF_964188355.1 of Buteo buteo. NCBI lineage: Eukaryota > Metazoa > Chordata > Aves > Accipitriformes > Accipitridae > Buteo > Buteo buteo. The sequence goes on from NC_134183.1 coordinate 11,650,926, forward strand.
TCAGATAGGGAAACTGAGGCAACAAAGGATGTACGCCAGATCACACATCTGACAGTGTTGGCTAAGGTGAAAATACACCTCAGGCTGATACTCAACTCATTATTTTCTTATACCAGACTGTCCTGACAAGTGTTTTCCTTGGATCACGAGGTATGATGAAATACCTTCTTATTTTCTGTAGTTAAGAGGACCTTAATCAAAGTAATTACTGAAACTGATCTGATTGGGAAGTAATCTATTTAGAAAAAGTTAAGACTGCCAACTGGGAAGCTACCATCCAACCTCTGAAACTGATTGCTTTAGATGTGGATGATTTCACAGTTAATTTTTCAAGTGCTATTGAAAATGTCTTCACCTGTGAATGTAAAATATTTATTTTTCTAAAATACTAAATAATGGCCATCTAGGCAACTCAACATGTAAACAACATGTTATACTGGCTTTCAAGTATCTTGGTGTATCTGAGTTTCTCCTCCAAGCAATCAGAAGAGATACACTGCATTGCAACTAACACTGCACTTCAGCAAATTAATCTATGTTTAAAGTACTCTATAGGGCCTGACACTGTCAAAATCCCTGCCTGAGATAGCTACTCTTTTTAAACAAGCTTGTAAAGAGCTTACTGTTCCCTTACAGGATCAGAGCAGCATGATTCAATTTAAAGAGTCTGCCCCCTAAAAATTGTAATCCATTATGAATTTGATTAATCAGCTATGCACTTCTGGTGCATATTTGTATTTTTTGAAGACATAACTGGGATGTATAAACATCAAATGAATTTTTCATATACAATAGACGAAAAAACAACCTTCCACTTAAAATTTACAGGAGATTGGTGCCAATAGTTTAGTGGTAATGTAAGCTGCCAGCAAATGAAAGAATTTCATTCAGACTTAGTCCTTTACTTTCTGGGCTAATAAAAGTAAGAACCATCATATCTGATCTACTCACAGTAATGAATCAGAAAGGCACTCATCTGAGAGCAATGCTCCTGAGAAAGTATGGAATAAGGATGCAGTCACAGGGGGAGTGGAGGGACACACACACACCAGCCTTTAAATCTGGGATAATCCTAATAGTCCTATGCTGACATTATCAAAGTCCAAAAACTATCATACACAGGAACTGGCTCCGCTAGGGAGACCAGGCTGAAAACACATGGATAGGGAAGAACTTGTATAGGGTTCGAACAGGGAAAAGCTGCAAACCCATAAACTGGAAAAGGCAATTTTAGAGTTATACAATTACACTGGCTTCAGCTGTGATCTTGAAATTTTGACGATGAAGTTCTAGAACTTCCAGTTATTCCTTCAAATGGGCAAGAAGTATCAAACTTCTGTCAGAGTACAAGTATGTCTAGAAATGCACATTAATTTTAGCTTTCTGCCAAATTCCAGTCCTACTTGATACATCCTGCTCTTACAAACTCACAGAATGGTTGAGGTTGGAAGGGAACTCTGGAGGTCATCTTGTCTAACCCCCTGCTCAAGCTTTTCTTGCAAGGTCTTGCCAAAATAGTTCAGTTTGACTTTCAGTATTGGTTCTTACAAAAATGTGCAAGTACTCCAAGTTACTACTCCACTTACACCTATGAAAAAGTTTCTTCCATGGAAATGAAATATCTGCATAGAAAACTGTCAGAAGAGAAAATGGGATTCTTAAAGTCTTCTGCAAACACTATTTTTGTTGGTGTCAACCTCAGCAGCATTACAAGTGATCAAAGAAAATAAAAGCCAATACAGTATGGAAAAACTTTGTAAGATGAAGACTAAGTTTCCTTTTGAATTCAGTAGCCTTTTTTTTTTTTTAACAGCTTAATGCTATTCAGCCTGCTATAATGTCACATCAGTGTGCTGGGGAATCAACACAGTGGAAGGAAGTTATCAACACTTGCGGTGGAAGTCTGAAGATGGAAAATTACCTTTAAATTATGAAAATGCATGTACAGCTCCAGCATATGTGGAAAGTTTACATCCTTAGAAAAATGATCTAACTGTGCTATTAAATCTCTGGGACAGACTGACAAGAGAATTTTTTCTTTAATGAAAGAACTTTCTCAGATGAAACAGAAATGTCAGCTTTAGTGTATACTCCACTGACTGGAAGGGGATCAAGTCTTAACTAAGTTCTACACAATGTTTTCAGAGGAAAAGTGGAGAATGTTTTATGGAATTTAAGTCTGGATTTGGCTTGCATCCTAGAACATATATCTTGTTATGAAAACTGCTGAAACACTTTTAAGTGGGCAAGCCACAAGTGTCCTTGGAGCTATCCAGTCAACTGGAAGTCACACAGGCAAAACCTCCTAAAGTAGAAAAGCTTGAAATTGGAAGGGGAGGGGGTGAGGGAGGGGCAAATAATCTTGGAATCATATCTGTTACATAGAACTGTTCGCTTGTGCCTACAGCATGAAGTAGTTACAACTTGTTTTCTGCTATTGTCACAGATCCAATATGTTACTCTAGCTAAATCATAATCTCTTCCTGCCTCAGTTCATCCATGTGTAAACCTGGTTCACTAACTCGTACCTTAATGTGTCATGGGGCTTAATTAATAACACTTAGGTCTTTTAAGCCCTCTACAAACATTAACTACTTCTTGTAACAACTCTCTGAGGTATTATTATCCCCATTTTACTGATGGAGAAATGGCAAAAGAGGTTGTGACTTGCCCAAGGCAACAAATTAATAGTTATACTTACAGATCTTCTTCATGGACTACTGTATTGTAACAGTGGAAACTTATCAAGAAAGGCAAAGTCAATAACTACAGTCTCAAAATTACTTTTAAAAAAAGTGCACCATAAGCAACTGGAAGACTATGAAAAACCCCTACTAGAAACAATAGACTTGGGATCAGAACAAGTGCTACAATCGTCATCGCAGAGAAAGAAATATCCCAGGCAGACCTAGGCTAGAGCTCACCAAAACAGTCACAAAGAAACAGTAAGACTTGCCCTCTCATGTGCTCCTAAGTACCATAAAATTGAGCAACAGGCTTGTACAGTACTCCTCAGTAACACAGAAGTGAGCAGATAATCAATGTGGCATGCAGCATGCTAATATCTCATGCCGCGTTCCCAGTATTGACGGGGAATGCCAATAACGGGTTTAGATGACGGTGGTCCTGCGCGCTACCGGCCGGTACATCGCGGCTGCCTTTCCCCCCCCCCTCTCTCCCCGCCCTCACAAGTGACAGCAGACAAAGTTGGTGTTATTCCCCTCTACCCAGCCGCGCTGACATCCTTCGCAGCAGCCTTTCGCCGCCCGGGATCCCTGCCCGGGCAGCCTGCGGCGTCGCGCCGGTGCCCGGTATCCGCCGGGGAAGCAGCCGGGCGGCAGACCCCCGCCGTTTCGACACCACCCCCCCCACCCCCCCGGAGCCGGTGACAGGCACGTCCAGCGCTGCCGCCCCGGCGCGGCGACAACAACAGCCAGCAACAGGCGCGTCCTGCGCTCTCGCCCCGCGGGAACCAGCGCCGGGCATGGCCCGCCCGTGTGTAACAGGGGCCGGGATGCAGCCCGCAGAGCTACGCCCCCTGAGCCAGCCCGGTCCGGGACGCGCCCCCGCTGCCCGCCGCCGCCGCCGCACCAACCCCCCCCCCCCTCCCCGGCGCACGCAGCGCAGCCCCCGCGGCGCCCACCGCCGCCCGGGGCGCGGGACGGGACGGGACGGGGCGGGCGGGACGGGGGGCGCCCGGGCGGAGGAGACTCACCACAGGCCTCGGCCTAGAGGGGGAGGCGGAGGACGGGGGGGGGGGGGGGGTGTCAGTGCGGGGGTGACAGCCCCGCCGCCCGCTCCTCCGGGGGCAGGGGGCTGGCCCGGGAGGGCTGCGCCCCCGCTCCGGCGCGGCCGGGGCTGGCTGGCCTCCGCGGCCGGCGAGGGGAGGTGAGCGGGGAGGGACGGGGTGTCTCCGCACGCAGCGGGGCGCGCAGCCCGGCGGGCGGGGACGCGGGGCGCAGGGGCCCGCCGCGGGGCAGGCCCTGAGGGGAGGCTCCCGCCGGTCACTCCGAAGCGGCCACCCCCTGCCTTCCCACCTGATCCCGGGCTGGGACCCCGCGCTGGCTGAGCCGCCGCGTCAGTTACCTGCGGGTACGGGGTGCCGGGGAGGCGGGCCCCCGGTGTCCGGGTCCCCCGGCGGCCGGCCGGGCCGGGCCGGGCCGGGCGGGCGCCGCTGTGTTTACACCGCCGCCGGGGCTCCGCGCTCCGCAGCCGCTCAGCAGCCAGTCGCCATTTCCCGCCTACCGACCTGCTACACCGCACGGAGGGACCCGGATGGGGAGAGGGGCCGCCGCGCAGGCGCAGCCCGGCCGGGGGAGGGGGGCCTGGGGACGGCGGCGCCGGGGCAGGCCGGGAAGGAGGGAAGCCGGGGCCTGGCGCGGGGAGCGGCGCCCCGAGGCGGCGGGCCCGGCGGGCGAGCGGAGATCGAAGGGCCGCCGCGCAGCGGGGGTGCAGGGAGAGGGCCCGGCCGCCTCTTCCCCGGGCCGGCAGCCGCCGCCAAGGGCGAGAGGCTGCGCCTCAGGCGCCGGGGCCGAGGGTGCCTCACGCAGGAGGAGGCAGCGGCCGCCTCGCTCTCTTGGAGCCGAGCCGGGCCGGGCCGCCCTGAGGTGAGGCCAGGCGAGGCGACGGGCGAGCTGTGAGGAGAAGGGCGGGGGGCGCGCGCGAGCGGTGCGGGGTCCCGCCGAGCGCTGAGGGGGGAGGGGGGCGGCCGAGGTCCCGCCGCGCCCAGAGGGGAGGGGGGAACCCGCCGTTGGCGGCTCTGACGGAGGAATGCGTGGCTGCAGGAGCGCTCGCTCCGGGGCCGGGCCGGGCGGCCTTCCCGGGGCGCGGCGGGCTGGGGAGTCCCGGGACCCGCCGGTAGCGAGCCTGAGGGCGGGGGGGGGCTCGGTTCCCCGCACCCCCCCACCCCCGCCTCGTCCCCGGAGGAGGAGGCGGGCGCGCCGGGGAAGACCTCAGCCGCCGCGGCCGGCAAGGAGTGTTTCCCGGCGGAGAAGCGGTGCGGTTGCGGACGGGAGTAGCGTTTTCCTGCGCTCCCCGGGGAGGGATGGCCGCGGCCGGCGCTGCGGTTCGGAGGGACGGCAGCCGAACACGCCGAGCTGCCGCGCCCCGGGGGTGCTCCGGCCGCCGCCGGTCCTCGCCGCCGGTCGGTCGCCGCTCCGCTCCGGCCGCCCCCTCCCCTGTGCCCGGGTGGCCCGGGTTCCCCTCTGGCAGGCTGAAAACGTCCCCCTCGGCTGGTCAGTCCGGCCGGTTAGAGGAGGCCGCCGGCTCCCCGCCCGCGGGGGAAGCGGCGTGGCGGTGCGCCCGATTCTGCCCTCTCGCCTCACCTGCCGTGTTGTGGATTGCTCGGCTTCTGCATGTAGCTTTACCTTCTTTTGCAAAGCGTAGGGCAGTGCTAGTTTTGTGGTTTGAGTTGCTGGTTTAAGACGCCTGTGGAGTCCAGTGTGAAGCTTTATTTTCACTTTCTCCTTTGTTTTTTTTGTTGTTGTTTTTTGTTGTTTTTTTTTTTAAGGGAGCCTTTTTCGGTGTGAAATGTTGAGGATGCTGCATGCGTTCATGTTTGAATGACTTAATGAAGCGACTTGACCATCTCATGCAGTAAAGTACAAGAGAATGTAGCGAGGTTAGATTTGTAATTTGAATTCTGCTGAACTTGTATATCTAATTTTTATTTCTGCTGGTGATCACTTTTATCCAACAAGCTTTTTAAACAGAAATCATCACTTCTCAGGTTAACATGTGTTATGACACTAGGATAACTTCTCAAGGTATTGCCCAAAATGGAATGTTCTAATTTAGCAGTAGGCAGAAACCCACACAGGTATTGTGTTTTCTTTTTCTGGTACCTGTTGACTCCCTTCTTAGCTTTTAAACCTGGATCATATTATAAAAGTCCCAGCTCTCTAGTCACTTAAAATATTTATTGGCTTGTTAAACTGAACTACATCTGCTGCTGTGAAGCCAAGATTTGTTTTAGAATTCTATCACAGGACTCTAGTATTCTTTAGCAGAAGACATAAAGCTAATTTTGCCATAGTTTCTTAAGAAAATAGGTAACAAAAAGGCAGTGGAAACAGTGCAGTCCTCATTCAGAACAGGTAGTCTTATTCCTTTAAAGCATTAAAGTATTTCTAAACACACTCATTAACCATAGAACTTGAATTTTTTTTGTATGATCAGCTGTGAAAAAGGTTGGCTTGGACATGTTAAAACTTAATTAAGATTGTTTGTCAGTCCATTAAGAGGAACTAGTATGGCAAGATAGCTTTGTGATGTCTCATAGTACAAGCCCAAAAGGACATTCCCTGATACTTAGAAAGTGGGAGTTTTGAAAAATGGTAGGTGGAAATACTTTTTCAAACCATGTAATTAGAATGAAACTAGCTGCCGGAGGAAATCATTCAGCAAGATTCAAAGCAAGCAGATATTTGTATGAATAACAAAATGGCCTAGTGCATTTATAACGAAAGCCAAAAAAACATTTAGAAAAGAGATTAAAGCATATGACTCAGGGTTCAAACTAATCTTTATAAGAATAAGAACTGTACTTTTCTGCATTACAGAATATTAAAATATGTCTGCCACAGTGGTCTTGTGCTCTCCTCGAGTTACCTGGTTCTGAGCTGTGTCAGGGAGAGGGTATTGGACCAGCAGGATTGCGAGCTTTGCCACATGTCAGGTGGGAGTATGTAAAACCATACTGCTAATTTGACGTTGCTGTGAAGGCAAAAGTTCAAAGGTCCACCTGCTGTAACCTGTTCCCCACATTATAATGTATACCATGAAAAGAGCATCAGCTCTACGTGTGTGTGAAATGGAAAAATGCTGAATAATGCCTTGTCTGCCTGCATACACATGAAGCATTAGAAGCTTTGAATGTGTATTCGGCTCAAAGAAGAGGCTCGTTTATTGGCAGCAGTGGGTTTTTCCCCTGACAGTGGATTTCAGGCACTCTGTCAGACTGAGATACTCTAGGTGCATGTTTTCTTCACTTTACAGAGAAACTGACGGAAAAAAAAAAGTGTAGTTGCCAGAATGTTGCACGTTCTTGAAATGGTATACTCTGAATGTTCATCTGAAAGGCCATTCTTTTTATTTTATGATTTCTTCTCAACTCTTTTGAAGTCTTGCTGATCCATTAGCTTTGTGTTTATATGCTCATTTAAAATGACATGCTTTGGAGTGACTTCCCTGTTTGTTGTAGAGATTAAGTATTGGTGAGTCCACCAGTTTCCCTTGATAAGCTGTTTCAAATATCTGCAGTTAGGGGCTGTATTTCGTTTCAGGTTTGAGTTTAACTTCCAGCTATTGCCTCTAGCGCTTCTCAGCAAGATTCAAATGTCATGCACTGCTGGAGTTCCTCTTCCATGTGTTGGGACCCATGTGCAGGGATCAGGTCATCCCTCAGAATTCTGTTTCATAAGCTAAAATCCTAAATCTTGCCTTGTGGGCTTTACTTTTTCAGGGGGAAAGGGTTTAATTCCCTGGATAACTGGGGCAGGGGGGGCGGTGGTGTTTTCCTTTAGGTTCTCTCTAGTATTTCAGCATCCCTCTTGCAGATACTACTTGGTACTCTGAGCACAGCAGTTCAATCTAGTTTATTTTGCCAAAGTGAAAACAACTGTGACATGACTGAGAGATAGTTGTTGTATAAACAAAACAACTCTTGTTTGGGTTTATATTTTTAAAATTACTTATATCCAGTATTTGTTGTTTCTTTTGCTTGTCTGAAGGGAATAAATTTTGTTTAATAGGTAAATAGAACCATGCACTTCATTTAAATGAGAAGCAGCTACCCAGCTATGCTTGCTCCTTCATGCCTAGACGTCTGTGATCCAATCTGTCTGTCCAGGAACAGCTATAGACTTGCTGTTCTCGCTGCTGACACTTCAGCTGACAGGAATCAGAATTCATATGGTACTGTATCCCCCTCCAGAAACAAAGGCGAGCACAAATTTCGATGAACCTTTATGTATGTTTGATCTAGCACAGTGCATCATTGAAGATTGTCATGAAACAATCCTCTGGGGATAGAAATACACATCCACAAGTGGTCAAGTCCAGTTTTAGGAAGTTAAACCATGGAGTATCCATACTAGCGATCCCATTGTGGCTACATGGGGAGAGTTTGATATAGGTTGAGGAATTAAGAGTATTATGGTTTCTATATTGGCATGAAGTTCTTGCATAAATATCGTTAGTCTGTTTCTGGCTGGCTTGAAAATTCCACTGTATTCTCATAAAAAGGTATATATACCCCCAATTGGTTTTGGTTTTCTATTTTGCTTAAACCAGTGCTGTACTAGAGCAGTACAGTCTCCTTAATCCTGGAGTCTGCTGGAAAGCCCTAGCTAGTGCAGAACACTGTGCTGTTTCTCCACAGTGACATAAAGCAGCCAATCTCACATTTTCTTGTGTATTGCAGCAAGATTTTTGATCCTAGTAAATATTCTGGTCTTTCTCCTCAAAGAAGGGTCCCAGGTTACTTAAAGTTTAACTTGAAGTTACATACTTGGGTCCCAGGTTACTAAAGTCTCGTATATATCCTGGAATAAGGATTGCAATTGTCAGCTAGACTTATGGCATGCTGAAATTCTCCATGGTATGGATAAAGTAGAAAGTTGTCAGATACAGAATTTCTTCAGAGGCTGGTGTTGAACAGTGAAATGGATTCTGCTGAGAACTCGGGACCTCAAAAACCTTGCTTCAAGTAAAAGAGCGGTTTTTGATCCAGCTTTTCTCCAATATGCAAACACAATAGTGGTATTAAATATATTTATATAGAAGAAAACCTTTTGTACGCTCCATTACATACATTTCTTTGCCTTGGGAACATGTGAGAACATTTTGACAGCCGTTAATCAGTTTTGTTGACTCACTGTTTTGAGGATGTGCAACCGATGTTGATAATGCACACCATTTTTTGAGCAAGCTTAATAATGGACTGCTTGTACTAACAATTTTATTGTAGCTACCTGAAAAACACAGTTTTAGAGTAATAAAATGGCATGAGTTCAACTAAAATTTGGGCTTTTCTTGGGGCATATGGAAATTGAAGAAACAGTTTTTTATGCTTTGTTGGGGTATGTGCAAGTATGTAAATTCTTTAGTTGCTGTAAGATACTCAGGAAAGAGTGAACTTGTAGAGTGGGCGAGTTCTCCTCGTACCACCGGTACCTACCACACATGGTATTTGTTCAGGCAAATCCATGAGAGTTTGAAGTGAGCAGTAAATTGTTATGTGTGCAGAAAAGTGCTTAGTTAGTGGATGTACTGTAAAGTGACAGATGAAGACCTGGCTCCTCTTCCTCTCTTAGTATAGGTTTGGCCTCTGGCAGGTCCTATATTGAATTGGGGGTGTGGGGAGATTTAATGTAGCATTTTATAACTGAATTTTCAAAAATTGTTTATGCAGAGGGTCTACTGCATGTGTTAATGTTAAACTGAAGCAGAAGAGCATGACGACATGTGTAAAGTCTAGTCAACCTTGTGTATTTTCTAGGCAAATCATGCTGTGATTCACCGAAAACACTTAATGTTCTATTGCAAAATACTTGCTTACAAGAGATCTTTTGTTCTGCAGGCTTTGGATTTTTCACTGTTTATGATTTTGTCTATATGAAAATGTAAAATGATAACATTTAATAAAATATATACACCATTAGTTGTTTAGTATCTGTTTTCATCTTGTTGCTTTAGTCTTGAAAGTATTTTAAGCAGAATGTTCTTTGCAGCTATTAAGGCTCTGAAAAATGTGGTTATTTTTAATTTGTTTCATATAGGGCCATTTTTTACTTTTTGGTGAGATACTACCCATCAGTTTGTTTGGTTTTCCTAATGTTTAAACTAAAATAGGCTTTTGTGGGATCCATGTAACTTTGAGAAAGCTTTGGCAAAGCCTGTTAACTGAAAACCTACAAAAGTGGACAGTTGGGACTAACTAGAATAAATCTAGTTATTTCTTTGACTGTTCATTGCAGGTGCCTGCATTTCTCATACTTGCTGAAATCATCCTTCAGTCTTGGCAGCAAAGTCTTCCGCTTACTGTTAATTGTTTTCCTTGTGTTCGTTACAGAGGTGCTTGGAATTTAAGTAGTCATGGCTATGCTGAGGTTTTTCCCACTAAGCAGGGTAAACACCCCTCTAATTTCACACTTACTAGGTTTGAAGACTGAATCAAATCATCTTAGGAAAATTTAGTCGTCTCCTCTCCATCACTTTTTTGGGGGGAGAGAGAGAGAAAGGAACATTGAAGCAAGGAGGAGGGGACGGAGGAGAATAACAGTGGCACAGAGAACATTAAGTGAATTCTGGTTGGGGTTGTTTTTTCCCTCCTCAACAAGCTAAATTTTTACCAGCTTCAAATGTCATGTATGTCTCTGAGGTATCAGGGAGTACTCATATTTTAAACTGAAACAAAGATTTATTCTCTCATTTTTAACAACCTAATTGATTTGAGCTGTCTGTAATGGAGTAACAGTTGCATAAGCTTTGAAAGTTCATATCCCATTTGTATGCTAATGTCTCTTCAAGTCGGATTTCTCTTCGGGGCTGGGCATAAAAACAAAGTACTGCAATCACTTGCTGATCAAAAATGACTTAGTAATATGTATTTTCTCAGTTTAACCTTGGGCAGAATATTTTTGGCATCGCAGCGTTCATTTACATGGACTTGTGAATGCTTTTAAACTACAGCCTTTTGTAATTGGGGTTTTAAAAGTTTGGTTATTTATGCAAAGTGTATAGGTGGTTTGTTCTCTTGTAATTTTGCATTTGGAATCTTTAGGAAATGGGACAATTGGAAGAATTTTCTTGGCCTTTGATATGGTATCAGCTGTCGGTATCTGAGGAATACAGTATTTTCCTAAACTTCCTCACACAGTTGTTATATGTTGATTAGTTTATATCTGTACTGTGCTTTGAAGCTGTAAAGTGTTTATTCTTTAATTAACAAATTAGTAGAGATCACCGTGTTTAAATGGATGCAGATAATTCACAATACATTCAAAGCAATTCATGCAATAACCCTGCTGCCACAGTCTGTATTACATTTTTAATTACCCCATTATTCTACTGGATGCCAAAATCTGGGGTTTGCCTCTTGTCCCTAAAGAAGGAAGACATTCACATGTCTGCCATTTGGCCAGCTGTCCTCATACCTTTACACCAAGTACTACCTGTAACAGTCATTTACTGTATTTAACCCACACAGCTTTTCAGTTCTAGTAAGTTTTGGAGACAGGTAATGGAATTATCGCCAGCATTTCTGAACACAGGTTTCACCCACCCTAAAACTTCTTGGTTGACATCAGACCAACTTCAGACAGCACGGAGATGCAGTAGGTGCTTACGCTGCTTACAGGGACCTGGCAGTCACAGCGGTAGTTACTGTACTTGGCTTTTGAAATGGCACAAGAGGGAAGTAGAAGAGGGTCGAATTACATGGAAAACTTCCAAATACGTGCAGAACAGAAATAGTTCTTGTGCCTCCTTTTTTGAAGGATGTATGCATTTCTTTGATGGAAATTGGTTTGCTGGATGCCCTTACTAAGGATATTGTAAATTGGGCCCAACAAAATGATCTTACTAAAGCAAGACCTGAACGGGTTCAATCCTTCATGTTGCCAGATTGATCCTGCCTTGCTTCAGGCAGTTAGCCTAGATGGCTAAATCGGGAGCCCCTCACTCCTGTATTCCATGGAAAAGAGGAGGGAGAGTTGAATCTCTATTTGGAGGAGCCTGTTCCTTCCCATAAACCATAATAACAAACCCAGAACAATTGGACATTTCACAAATTATCCTTCCTAAGTGCCTAAAGTTGAGTAGTATGAATCAAAGCCTTTCTACCTGAAATCAGCTTAGTGCTGCTAAGAGTTACTGCTTGTGTGTCTGTCTTCTGTTCTCCAAATAACTAGGTTTCCATTTTATTATATCTTTCAGTATGATTTGGATTCGTAGATTGAAAAACTAAGTGTAAGGAATGAAACAGAATAAAGTATTTGGGTTACCCCTTAATAAAACTTTTGCAATATGATGATGTATTGCAAAATGATGTGGATAATTCAGACTACGTGTGTAGTCACTGCTAGCCCTGACAGTGATTCAGATGTCGTGGCAGTCACTTAGAAAAGTACAAATACAAAAGGAAAATGTATCATGTTAGGATGTTCCTTATGTTTTAAAAACAGGTTTTTTAGATACTCAAAAAAGTGAGAATCTTTATGTGAGCATCCTTCCTGTGTACTTATACACTCCCATTTAGAGCTGTGATTTCCACATTTGAAAAAATGTCTGTCAGACACAGCCCAAGATAATTTGTTCTCTCTTGTCCAATTTCCTAAGTTTTTCTGTGAAGATTATTAACAGATGAAATTCTGCATGCTCAGGAATAATCCCTCTCTTACCCTTGCATACAGAGCTACATACCTAGACAACATGCCAGAAAGAGTTAAGAATGCATAGCTTACAAAGCAAGAAGCATAACACTTTTCTGTTATAATAATTAATGTCAACAACCGTGGTTCTTAACACTTAAATGGGATCAAAAATGTTGTATCATATGCTGTTTAATGTTTTCATAAAACACCAGTTTCTGTACGTTTAGCCAGATAAGATTTCCAAGCTTTACTTTTTTAAAAGCTATTTTAATTTTTATCCCTAAGGTTTCTGTCTTGCTTAAAGACACTTGCATTGGATGAGCACAACAAAGAGGGAACAGTTAATTATGCTGCTGGGAGTTCTGGCTTAGGTCAAGGGCCGAGTTTGGTGTGCTTTAGCCATGCTGTCCTCTGGCAGGGGAAAAGCTAATTTAAGGGGTGGGGGAGGGTGGTAAAGAATTGTAGGCAGACGGAAAAATCAAGGTTTATTGGCAAAGGTCCTTTTTACTCCAAATGTCCTGTTTTCTTCAACCTTGTAAAAATTAAATGTTTTTCATTTTTCAAAATATATGATGTCTCTAAGAAAGAACGAAGTTGTTGGCCACCAGTGTCTCACAAGTTCATGCAGGTTGCTCAGATGTAGATTGGGTAAAAACAGAAGAGAGTAAATAGATTTTCATGTTGCTTTTGAATAGTGCTTTCTCTGTTTCCCTTTAATCTCAAGTCAGTAGGAAGCCCATCTTCAAATAATTATATTTAACCCAGTTTGGTGCATGTTTGCAGGGTTATTTGAAGGTAGAGCTGTTACTCTTTATAGACTTAAAAAGTAAGCTTAGGGAAAAGAATGAACTAATCAGAAATAATTCTAGAAAAAATGGAATAACTGAAATAATTTTGTTTTCTGGTGCAGTCAAAATAAAGTATGCTCTACTACCCCTTTTATCAGCTGATGCTTTTTTTTTTTTCCTTCTAATTTAAAGAGTTGTATTAAAATTCAGCTAACATGGCTTCTAGAAGGGCAATGTGCCTGGCTGGCTAAAGTGATTGCTTATAAGTAAATCTAGTCTGAATTCTGTCTTCAGTACTGGCTTTCTCACCACCATGGCTGGAAGTTAGGCTTTGGTGAGAAGTAGGTGCTCATCTTTATCACGCTTAGAAATTTCCTGCTCTCTGACAGTGCTGAGCCCTCAGCAATGCAGAATTGTAAGGCAACATGAAGGACTTCAAAGCGTATATGAAAATTGGATGAAAATATACAAAAAGGTTTGTTGGTCCTATTAGCTACTTTTTTAAGAGACTCCTTAAATGCACTGCCATGTAGATTAAGAGTTATAAATAACATGAGCTTTAAAACATGAATTCAATGAGGAGCTGCTGCTTTAGCTATCTGATATATTGTTTAAAAAGATCTAGGCTGGGCTGTTACATAAAGATGCTTTGTTTGATTTTTTCATGTAAACCAGTTCCACTAAATGTGAGAGCCAGTTTTATTTTAAAGTCTAGCTGGTGGTTTCAGGGAAGCAGATGTTTAAGTAGCTCGCACTCTCTGAAATATGTCAACGTTTTGTATGCTGCTATTTCCATGGAAACAGGTATTGGCTCAGCAGAAATGGCATAGGGATTTCAAAATTACATTTCAAAAAACAAAATCAAGATAGGTTAGTCATTCTCATTTTTAGTCATAAACACCAACAGTGGTGCTGAACAGAACCTGTCTTTTGAATATATTAGGTATAGTCATGCAAAACAACAGATTGGTGATTAATATTTTAGATTAATGTTTTTGAAAAGTGAGCTAGTGTTTGATAGACCTTTATTAGGCAAACATGCATTTATTGCATTTTGTTCAGCACATGCTCTTCTATGTACTTGAAGGCAGTCATGGTTTTATCATTTCTTCAGGCCTCCACCTTCCTCAAAAGAGGTCAAATATGTATTGGATGAGAACTACAGATTTCAGCTAGCTGGCAAACTACACTTTTAAAAAAAAATACAAAGTGGCTCCTGAAACACAGAACTGCTAATTTGTGAGTTTGTAATCTTTAGCAGCATGTAAAAATGAAGCCAGCCCCAGTTTGGGGGGCTATTTTGTTTGCCTTTGGGGACATTTGCTTTAGGAATAGCCCACTTACAGCCAAAGTAGTTACCTCAGTTCAGCATTGCTACAGCATTAAAAAATAGGATTAAACTCATGAGACTTGTTGCTTCCCAGGATATTGGACAAAGAACACATCTCACTTGAAGCGGAGGACAGGGGGTTCCAGGAATTCCTGAAAAATGAAGATGCCTCTATTTGTTGTCTTGCATCTTCAGCTTGATTATTCAGACATTTATTTTTCAGCTCAAGCAGTGGTTAGATGTTGCAGCGTCCTGCTACACACCAGGGCTGTGAGGGAAGAACCCAGTGTGAACACAGTCCAGAAGAGACTGCTGGCATTGTGTGAGGAGGAGGAGGGCAGTGAGGCAGAACTGCAGGCCTGAAGGAGAGAAAGGGACTGACCAGGAGAGTGGATGAAGCACAAGGAGCCATGTGTGCATGAGAGGGGAGAGAGCTCAGAAAACAGCTGTAACAAAGCCACCTACAAACAAAACAAAACAAAAAAGCAAGGAACATTGCTTTCAAAACATTGGCAGTTTCCCAAAAGAACACAGACTTTTTTTTTTTTTAACTGAAGTGGAATTTGTTTGACAGAACAATTCCCCTTAGAAATAAAATTCTTTAAACATTGGGTCACTAAATAATGAAGGGTAAAGTGCTTAGTGACCTAAATTAGATTCCTTAAAAGGATACCCACTAAGATCAAACTGTGTTTCTATATGGGCTGTACTTAAGCCAAATACTTTCCCAAAACACAGAGGCAAAACAAGCCTACAGTTCATGTGTACAGTTTGCTGTCTGACTCTCCCAGTGCTTTTCAAAAGGGAACTAGTAGCATTTGCCTGTTGTCAAAACTTCGCTGAGTGCTGTGGGTGCACCAGCAGCAGCACTGCTCCTTCTGCCAAGGAGACGCAACCAAATCAGCGATGAAATTTTCTTCCAAGACAGACACTTGTGTCTCCTTCATAACTCTTCCTTGGATGATGATGACAGAAGCTGTAAAACTCTGTCAATTTCTCAAGGAATAGAACAGAAAACCACAAGAAGTAAGTGTACTGGTTGACACCAAGTGTCCATCTGGGCTGGTATCTTGCCATTTTACCATCTTCAAACAGTACAAAGCCCATTAATTTTTCTCCTCTCGCCTAACCAATTTTAACCTGTAAGGTGGGTGCAGACTTAGGGATGTTTCCTGGGAAAGGGAGATGCAGAGTACTTTGTTACCTTTCAGTCACTGCAGTGTCACAAACCAAGCCCTTTGCTGTGGAGGTGCAGCTGGTGCCATCTGAACTACCTAAGCCTTGCTGAAACCACATGCAGACAACAGCAAGGCAGGGGTGTATCGGGAGCTTTCTGGGGTCCCTTCCAGGCCACTTCATGGCAGAAGTGAGGCAACGAATGTGGCAGTTAAAGGGCAAGGGTTTAGCAAGGTGCTGAAATCTAGGATGAATGTTCTAATTTTTACTATCATTAGACCAAAAGAAACTTAGCGTGGGACTATTCTAAATACAAAGTAAGAGACAGCCTGTGGCATACAAGAAAACAACAAGAGAAGTTACACATAATAAGAAATTGATTATGCATGTAATAGTTATAGCAAGACTATGATTATAAAATTCACTTATTTCCCAACATCAGTTATCTAATGATTTTGTCTAGAAATGCTGGATGATGTCATTCTGTATCATATACAGAAGTAACCTATGTACAGGGAAAATCATAATGAACAGAAACACGGTAAGGAATCCTTCATATCATTTACGATCTCACTCAAGATGGTCAACACATAAAGAATGGTCCCCGAGTGCTAACAGCATTCTGCTTTTGATCTACAAGGGGTGGTTTCGGTCTGTTGCTTTCAAAAGCACCACACTTGTACAGATTCAAAGAAATTACATGAAAAGTTTTAATACGCTAGAAAACAAGAAGCTAAAATAAAATTTCATTCTGTATCTCCCCATCACATTATTGGGAAAGAAAGGTAACACCAGGCTGTCAGTACAGTCACAAGATCTGTGGAAAACTGAGCTGGGTGTGAACATCAGCACCTGCCCCAAGTATATATTCCTCACTGTAAACCAGGTTAATTTGTTTTGTAACAACAGAAAGTTGCTGACATCCGTGCAGGAGCATATATGTAGGCATTTACCAAAGGGCAGCTCATTTGTCAGAAACTTCACCTCAGGCACCTTCTCAGTAACTTGTCTGACCCAAAGTCTCACAGGCTCCAAAGGGGTGGAAGCAGCAGGTCTAGCACGCACACCACAGACAGGACTGGCCACAGCAGCTTTTTTACAGCACCAGAGGTTACACGGTGACAGACTTAAGGAAGGCTTTCTACCTGCCAAGTTACTCTTACATACCTGTAAAAGCAGCTCAAAATTTGTTGCCTGTGGTGTTATGCATGTTCCCACCGAGTGCACAGGTACTAGAGTTGAAGCAGACTTTTGCCTTTGCAATAGCCAGGGTGCACGTGCTGGTACTGCCCTGCATGTGACAAAAACAAGCTGCAAGGCACATAGCAAGTTCCTCATCTCCACCACTGCCCCCAGAGCTGGCCTACAGGAAACAGCTGTAACCACTGCTGATAGGTCAAAATGCCTAGACTTCTGCAAAGCCCTAAGTTAATCCCATTTTTAAAAGTCAAAAGAAAAAAAGCCAGAAGCCTCACATACTTTAAACAACTTCATTTATTAGAACCCATAAATGTTGCTTTCATTAGAAGAATCAAGTTAACACCTAATTCAGGGTGAAATTACATTTTAAGACAAAAAAATTGTAGTGCTTAAATACAGTATTTACTGAAGACTGCTATTCTTAGAATCCTGGTACAAGTTCATACTCATTTTGTGGTATTAGTATGGTATCTAATTCTGAGCAGGTTCAGCATTTTATTTTCAACTGAAAGTACATCACACCATGCAAAGGGCTATTCCCCCCATCTGCCTCCCAGAAGTATGGAATGAAGAGCTCAAGCCTTAAGTAAAAAAAAAAAAACCTTAAGATGCATCACCAGAATCTGAAATTTTTACTTCTTGTATATTTAAGTCTGATTAGTAGAAGATCCCTGTAGCCAAAAAAAAAAAAAGTTAAAAAGAATTGTATGACTGTTGAAATTTATTTAAAAGGTTCACTGAATTGGCATCGAGCAAACCTTAGCTGTTACTTCAAACTGGAACCTGAGTACAGAGATAAAGTACAATCACCCATGTCATTGGCCCTATAATTTCTTTTCACAGTAGCCCTTTTGGAGAAGCAGGTTGGGTTAATAACCGTAATTTCCACTACTGTAGACCAACAGAATCATTTCCATAAAATTCAGAAAGTGCTTAAACACGGAATACAAAAAGTATCTAACTTACAAACTTTCCGATATAGAAAATCAAAACATGGAACATGGCAGATGTTTAGAGATCTGTATCAAAGTATTAAATTGTAAATTAACTTGAGTGACTGTGACACAGGATGGATGCTCTCAAGACAGTGAAACAGTGCATACCACGTATTTACCGAGGGTAGGGGTTGTTCCTTCCATTAAGGTTCCTGCAAAGCTGATGTAGACTTGCCTGTTTCTCACTAACACACTTGCTCTCTTTAACACATACACAAAGATTTCCTATAAGCTGTGCTGAATTATTTATATTACCTTTTAAAATAAGCTATTAGTTACACAACTTTTTCAGGATGTATCAAATTATTAAAAATCCTAATATCACCAATTTCCAGCTCTAGCTACTAGATTTGGTCACTGTATATGAGAATTAAAATGGTACTTGCTTCCGAAGACCGTCATAGCCTTTCCTCTGTTACATTAAGGAAGGAGCAATTTTTTAAACATTCAGTTTTCATTCTCAACTGATAGCTCACCTGCAAAATACAAAAACACAGCACTCATGAGAAAAGCAGTATTTTTGCTCATACAGGTATTACTGTAGAAAAGGAGTCCTTTGGCTGTACATTGTTTCCACAGTGTATTTGTTACATGAGATACAAACTGTACAAGTTCTCCAGTTTACAAAGTTTTCTAAATTGCAGAAACAATTCAGCCCATATTTATAATATTGGTTTTAAATGTAAAGATTATTACAGATAAGGTACAGTCTAAGTAATTGGCTCAATGTAACAACAAAAATGTAGTTTTAATACAATTTGCAATAGTACAACTATGTACATATGTACAGAACTGTTTCCTTCTGTTATGTCGCTGACTTTGAGTATACTCATCACTTTTTATTATCAGCTTCCTTTAAAGTAAGAAACACAGAAGTAAAAATGGTTCAGTTTTGCAGCACTTCAAGTTCCTCAGTTGAGATCTCTCCTCATCCACATTTCCTGCTTAATTTAGGCCTTAAAGAACACCATCACTGAAGCGTGGCTTGCCATAATCAACGAGGTCATTTTGTAGATCTCTTTCTTCATCATCTGCAATTAAAATATTCAGATCAAATCTGATGTGATACTACTGAAAAAACGTTTAAACAGACTTTTCCCAGAACATGCTGCTAATGCATACATCCACACTGAATTGGCCTTGTCTGGTTAAGGGAATGGAGTCATTGGGGAAAATATGGAGGACACATATGGGCCTGCGATTACAAGTCCAGCTGTCAGCACTCTGGGACAATATCTTTGGCTTTATTGCAACCATGTTTCAGTGATTTATTGACTTAAGAGATTGTAGAACTAGTTAAACTTACTACTGTAATTTGAGAATCTTCCTAAAAAGACTTCAACCTCTCCCGCTAAAATCCAACTACAAAGTCAATTACTTTGGCATGTTACATTGCCATTTTTTAACCCATTCCAGAGTTAATACACTGTACACTTTTGCAAAGACTGGGTACCTGACAGGACTAGCACAGAGAAGTCAGCATGACCCCCTCCAGGCTAAGATAATACTTTTTCCACCTACTTCTCAGATTTGAAAGATGATACCTTCCACACAAACATGGCACAGCACATTTTTCAGTCACGAGATTTTTACTAATGCTGGAATTGACTTTGCTGTCAACATTTTTATATACTGCTACCTCGCATGTCAGACTTGAGGGTAAAATTTGAAGAGAAACTTTTAAAAATGTGAAAGGCAGCTCTCAACCTTTTCCAACCTCTTATCAAGGGAAATCCCTGTTCTCCCCCTCAGCACTGCTGAAGACTCAACAATACATTTTTCACCACTACTCTTCACAGCTGAAACAAACCCATCTAGCCAGGCTCCTACATGATAAAACACTCAGCCCGTCAGTCAAGACGTCTACTTGTGAATTGCAGAATAGCTGCGCACTCAGCCAGGGAACACACAGCAGGAGCTGAGAGCAGGGCAGGGGCAACGCATTGTAAGTGGCCACTTCAGGCGCGCCACATCTTTCCCAGCTGTGCTTGGTTCGTCTTTACAATAGATTTACAGCTTTGCCCTTGACTGGAAGAATGAAGATGTTTCATCTCATTTTTCAGATCCAGAATGACTCTCTCGCTCCACCACTCTACTTTGTCCTACTTCTTGACTTCTACTCCTTGGGTTTTGGTTTTTGAGCCTCATGGAAAATCATAAAATTAAAACAAACCTGTGCATCCTCAGTATAACCATTTACTGTAGCACACACAAAAACATACATCAAGAAAATGCACATTCAGTAATTTTTTTCAAGTGATGTTTTAAAACATATTATAATATTCTGCATTCTACCTGTGTGGGTCCCCAGCCTTCTTCCCTCAATAAGTGAAAAAGCCCTAAAACTTCAGTTTGTGTCAATTAATAAGCTCTTCTTGCTTTTCAAAGCTGTGTTCCTTTATATTCAGGAAAGATGCTTGTTCACATGAATGGAAAGCAAAGTTAAAGTTTACTAAGTCTTCTACTAGATGATAAGCTGCCTGAAGCTCTTCAACACTTCAACAACAATTACTCATGAGCCTGCACGCGAGGTTGGTACCCGATGGTAACATACTCCCAACAGCAAAAGGCTGAAGCTTATCTACATGACACATGCTTTTGTTTGGTAAGAAACTACTAATACAGCATGTGGATATCACTTGATTTATATAATCCAGCCACCACAAAAACATGTTTGCTATAGTAGAAGCCAACAACTTTTAAATATCACCTTGCATTTCAAACAGGTAGACTGAAAGAAAGAATGCCAGATTAGATACTGACATTCACATGAGCATATCTCCCAAAGTTGTGTATTTTCCTCCGATAATTTCAGTCTAAGGCCCACACATTTCTAGTGGCAACAGAAAAACACGTTTAATTAAATTGCTTTGTTTGCACAAGCCACATGCTTTGTTCTAGCCTGATGCAAAACCGTGTGATGTTTTTCTAATAGTTTTTAGACAGAAATTCAGGTTTTTTTCCCCTCCCTAAACAATTGTAACCACTCTCCCTCCAAACCCCCACAATTCTACCCTCTCATGCCCTGCAAACAAATTACTGTAAAGACTAAAGCAGACACTGTTTCTAAAATGCTACTTCTGGAAGTACCACTTGCCATGCTGCTTGACTTGTATCAAATCAAGTCAACAAGTTATTAGGAAACCCCATAACAAAGGGCTTGGAAAAATAAGTCTGAGGTAGTAACATACACTGCTCAGACTGTTCTTCATGAAAAGGCTTCCAGAAGTCACTCTTTCATCTTTACTCCCAGATATTAAATCCATTATGCCTATACAGATATACAGAGGGGTTGATCAGAAAAATGATTTTCGCCAAGTCCAAATTTAAAGCCACCAGAGCAGTGAACTGACAGGTGCCACATGTAAATGGGAAACAGTTTTATGAGGCCATTTGCAGTTAGAGCTCTTACTTTTTCAAATATCCCTTGCATATCAAGCTACATAAGCACAATCTCTACAGTTTTTAACAACTTTCCACCACTTGCTACTATATCATACCCACCCTTTTGGAAGTGGCATACAGGAATGCTGTTCATTTACTGGTAATAGTTTACAGCATACATGTTATTAACTCTTGCTACCTAAAGCCATTAGTTTCCCTGTAAAGGCCACCATAGCAAGGTATTCATAAGCAAACCGGCATGGAGCTCTGAGGTACAGCAAGGGCCACGTCCCTCCACCACTTGGGCAGCCAACCTCCTCCCACACTCCTGGTCAGCAGCACAATGGCTGCAGGTAAAGACGAGACCAAAAGCTGGGTGAAGTGAATGGTACAAATTAGCAGAGATAAGTAACAGTTACGTGGCCTTGGTTAAACCTTCAAGAATGGTATTCTCAAGTCCAGTTAAGGAACTATGGTGGTGAGGAGGCAGGCATCACCCACTGCTTACTATGGGGAACTGAAATAAAAAAAATGAAATACCCAACTCACACAACTGCTTCAATTTGCAGAGCAGAGCTTAGATGTACAAACATGCACGACATACCATGCTTTCCTTTTCATTACAAGATCATAACGATTAGAAGCAAGTCTCCTACTTCCACAGCATCGACAGAAGCAGCTGTATATACTTTCGTACCTTCATTTAGAAGCTAGCTGGTACAAGCAAATTACAACCCAGTAATAATCCATCCAGAGGAACAGATGTTAGCAATCCAGAGTGACTAAATTCCGCTGCGAGTTTTGAGCAAGTGTAACAAAACAGGACGCATCTTCTGGAGCAGCAACTGAGTTTTCATTTTTATCAGTAAGTTAATTAACTGCCCAGGGTTCTGATCCATACTTTTCTTTTGCTTGTTCATGAGTTTCAAACTACCAGCCCAGCCAAAAAATGCTTACACTGCATAGTTAGATGCAGGCCCACAGAAATCGGTTGCTTTTTATCAGCTTTTCCTATTAATTATGCTTGGAATACACCACTTAAAAACATGTTCAAAAAACTACTAACTAAAAAAGTTGTATCATGAGGATCTAAATCTGGGTGCCTGTAGAACTTCAATCATGTCCATCCGTCCATCGTTGTCCTGTCCCGTCCCCATCCCCCCCCCTTTATTTTGCACTTTGCTTAATTGGAAATACTGTATATGTTTAGGTATACATTTTTACCCTACAGACATGCAAGCCCTTCACAAAATATTACCAAACAACTAGATGGAGAATGGTAGACAGCGTGCCAGATACGTGGCAGACAAGCACTGAAACGCATGCAGAACAAGAGGTGGCGAGCATGCATATACAGGTATGAGGCTGGCAACAGATTAATGAGTTTTGAAGTTTGGTTAGCAAGGAAAACCAGAAGCCTGTTGAATCTGTGTACAATGTGCAAAAATTACACTTAGAATTGCCAACTGAGACCTCACTGCATACCACCTTAAGGCAGATGTGACAAAAGCAGTAGTCAAAAAAAAAAAAACTACGCTTCTGTATTTGAAAATTGCCTTAGTAATGTCAAAGACTACATCCCAACTAGGTAGATACCAGATTTGTGGTTTAGACAAAACCATTTCTGAAATTTGAAGTGTCTTAATTTTCCTAGCAGAAACTGTATACATAACTGAAATAAGGTATCAAAATCCTCTCACTGGAAACTGCTGTAACATTGCTTTCAAACAGAGAGCAAGACCAAATTTTAAAGATTCCTAAAGCTTATTTATTCTATACTAGAAATTTGTGATCAGCTAAAAATAGCGAGGCTTTACACAAATTCAACAAGTAAACTCAGCGTGGATTTTATTACAATGGGATGGAGATAAGGCCCAAGCTCACCTTGGACGTCTTCTTCTCCACCATCACCATCCTCTTCCTCATTGTAAGCCAGCTCAGCCTGTTTGTCTGCCTCATACTCACCCACGTTACCATCATCCCCATTATAATCTGCCAGTTTAGAACCCTGCTGCGGATCAACAGGGGATTCATTCTCATCAAAGAATCGGCCTGTGAAGTAGGCAAAGGATTAAGTCAGAAGCAGAGAGGAAAGAAATAGGAAGATACTAAACGAAAGCAGACCACAGGTTAAGATAGTTGGGGGTTTGTAGTAGTTTCAGCTGGAGGAGAAAGGGGGTAGAAGGGAGAGGGCTTGGGCAAGGGGAGAACAACAAGGCTTATGGAACACCTCCATGCCAAAAGGATGTACTCGGTCATTCAGCATTTGGATCTTGTGAAATCTGATATTATAAGCTTCACTCTTTGGAGAAAAGAGCTAGAGTAAGCATCCAAACAAAACACTCCATCTTTGATTACCTACAAACACCAATAAAAGTTATCTTAAAATGCTGAGGAGCATGCAGGGGAAGTTTTTGTGTCTAGGCTTTTTTCTGAGGAGGACTGGCATTTTTCTACACACAATGGAGCAATATATTGCTGACTTTGTATACGGTAATGTCTGCAGAGCATGTACCATACTGTCAAGGGTAAAAAAAAAAAAATCTATCAAAGATCTGCTTTGCATCTCTGAACTGATTTTTTTAACTACCTAATTAATTTGGCTTTACACTCTGGATTCCTGTTAAGCTTTAACCATTTTCAAAATGTTTTGAATCCAGTATTTTTGTCTCCCAGCAAAGAATTAAGAACAGTTCCAGATACTGAAACAATGCACAAGAAAAACGACAATTAGCTGGAACTATGAAATGACTAGACAGTCAACCAAGCACACAATGAAAGATTAATGGTGTGATGTCAAGTTCAGAGCTGGTGTTTAATGGGATATGAGGAGATCTGTTCAAGTCCAATGCAGTTCAGTCTGCTTGTCCATTGCTTAAAGAATGCAACACTGAGTCTGCAGAATATACAAGTCTGGAGGGATTATGTATAAATGAGAAAAACAGGATTAAAGTGTGATACAATCTTTACAGACTGGAAATGGACTGAGAAAAAATCTGCCAAGGCAGATGTTAAGTGATTCGCAGTGGAAGCAATTAAACAGGAAAGTAAAACTGGAGAATATTATTTCAACATTAGGATTAAAAGGAAGGTTGTGGTTACAATGGACAGATGTAAAAATGAAATTATTTCTTAAAACAATGAAAGCTATCATATGTGGCAGTATATAAAAATCAGGACAGAAACTATAACATAGTGCTTATCTGGATGGGGAAGAAAAGCAGAAGAATCACATCTAGTGCAGCTCAAATATACAGAAACAGAAGTTTCAGTTATTTTCATAAAATAAGCAAGAAGAAACTATGATCTGTTTAGAAATCAGAAGTTTAATATATTAGTCATTCTCTATTCATCTAAAATTGAGGAATCCTCGCTATTATTGTTTGTAGTTTTGGACACTGCATTATATGTAAAAAGCAGACAGAACCATACAACTCACACACGTTAAATACAAAATAAGCTATGGAAAGACAACTGAATGCACTTAACTTACAGAAAAAACAAGCCTGTAGATATGCCAGAAATCCCGTGACAAACAAGTACTGAATAAATTTAAGCTGACAGAAGGAAAGGTTAAAATATTAGAAAAAGATCCTAGGAAACACAACAAGCCCATACAGGCCTGTGAGCTGAAGCTCACGCGAGCAGCCCAGTGTACAGAACAGCCCTGGTGAGCTTGGGATTCCAGCACAGCTGCAGGATGCAGCTACTCTTTCAGTACAGGCACTTCATTCTGCTTTAAGCATTTGGTATTTTAGCTCAAGCTACTTCAAATCGAGGGAGGAAAGGCTGAGCACACAAGCCTCACCAGCAGTCATTTTGGGCTAAGTGGTCTTGACAGCAAGTCCACTGCCTGTGCATGCTGAGTCAGGTGTACAAAAGATTTAGGCAGTAGATGACTTCTCACACGACATCAGGAGAACATCAATACTCTAATGCAAGGCACATATCACGGTCTTGGGATACCAAGACTCCAGGCAAACACTGAAACAGGAGTCGCTGGTAGCCGGACCAAGCAATGCACCAATTGCCTTCTGAAACAGACAGGTAAGACCTGGAATCTTGATGGCATTGTGGATCTCAAATCACTCCAAACCTCGGTCAGTGGCTGTAACGCAGGCATTGCATGGACTATTTGAGGCACAGTGGAGTATGTTCTCCTGAAGCACAAGAGGTTAGTGACAGCACGGAATGCCCCATAAGGATGTCACCGATGCTAAAATCTGCAGGTAACATTTGCCAAAATGCATTCTGAATAGACATGGGGTATTACTCAAAGCTGGATCCTTAGAAACACACTACTTGAAGCAGCTGTCCACGTGTTCATCACTAAGGATCTGCTTACAGGACAACTTTAAACAGCAGCATGGACTGGAGGTTTGCTGCACCCAGCATTTTTCCAGGGTGCCAGGTAAAAGCACAAATAGTGACATTCCTGCAGTCACTTTCAGGTTCTGCTGCTTTTGAAACCAAACAGTTGCAATGTGCCCATCTCTATACCTAGTACCAAAGTTGCTTTTTAAATCTATGCTATCAAAATAAAAAAGGAAAACATCTTTTTGGGAGAAGCTCCCCAATCCTGAAACTGGACAGATATGACAGCCTGACCAACGATGGTTACTAAGTCCTATCCTATGGGCTGATGCACAGCAATTTATGAAGTGCTCAGTAACCAAAGCCCCAGCCAGGCAATTGTCTACAGTGAAAGCTGTGTGCCAGAGCTGGGCTCCTCTATACCAGAGAGATTAATTTATCACCGAGGGACCTTTCCAAACAGCCACTGCTGACCAATTAGGAAAGAAATCTTCTACAAACCTGGATTTGCTATTTCCATATACGATAGAGAAACACTCTCCCTCATTGCATCATTACAATGTAAGCTATTACAAATATGAAGGAGCAAAGAGAAAAGGAAAAGACTAATCGGTGATGATGACTGACTCTTAGGTACCCATTCACAGCCTACAATGGAGACATTTCATTCGCTGCTCCTGCCTACAAAGCTAGCCCACCACATCATTTAATCCATTACCAGGGAAGACTGCCAATCCACTTAAAAACCCCAACAACTGAAATATGGAGCTCTGTCATTTCAGCTGTAGTCACTCAGCCTGACAAGCACAGGATATTCAAGAAGCTCCTTTGATAAACTAAATAGTCTCACACATCTCAGGATACACAGAATGGAAGAAAAGCTTGCACAGGTTGCATGCCAATTTTGAATACACCTATCCCCACTTCATCAGAAAGATCCATGAATGATATTAAAACAACTGAAGCCTTCCCTAAAGATCTCTTTCTTAAAAAAACCACACACAAAACCCCAAACCCAACAAAACAGTAAATTGATATTCATTCCCTACTTCTTCAACCCTTGCCTTTTTAGAGCTTTTTTCCCCTCATACTAAATCCTAATTTATTTTTTTTTTTTTCCTCTCCCCTGAATTCCTCCCAGCTTCACATCATCTTTCTTTGGTATTTAAAGCCAGAGGATGGCCTCACAAGCACTAGGTAAAAGAGTTAGTTACTCTATCTTATTATCTTATTTGACATTCCTACTAACACATCCCAGAAGAAAAACCTCACCTCAAACATTTGTTAGTGACTAATACCCACTGTTGACCACATCGGTTTTGACCAAACTGCTCACTTGTTATTTGTCACTTACTCTGTGCATGTAATTCTCCATTCTTAATTGCAGACTACTTTTATGTTTACAAACTTTTATGTTGCTGAAACCACATCTTATACATTGTTTATCATCCAGCACTCAAAATACCAAACAGTGCCAAGCAAAGGATGCATCTTTGTAAACCTCACAGAAGGTTTTCAAATAAAACTGTTAGTAATACCTATGCCTGAAATATTCTTTTCTTAAAGTTGTGCACCCACCAAATAGCAATTTATTCCTGGCCAGGTCTCCATTAATTTGCCTACAACAAAGTCACATATCTGTTTTTACTGTTTTCGTTCCTTTGAATACATACTTTTCAGATCATATCACTTTGACACAATCTGTTCTTGAAAAATCAGTGTTAACCACTTGTCATATTGTATTCAAACTGATTGCAAATTTGTCCAGTTACCTTTCCAGATATCAGAGCTAGGCTGCTGGGCCTCTAGAACTCCTCAAATCCTCTTCCCATTCACTTTTTAAAGACACGTCCTCCTGCGGTATGATGGTACCTCTCAAAGTTGTTAATGGTTCAGAAACCGTTTCAGGTAGCTTTTTAAACCTCTCAGATAAGGTCCGGCACTACCTACTACTACTCTGACCCTTGGGGGGCGCACAAGGGCATTGGGGGAGGAGAGAACACACTGAACTCCCACATCCCTGTACACCCCTTTATGCCAACATACACCCTCAAGCTGTCTGCTAGCAAGTCTGACTATATGATCACAAGCTCCGTTTTAATTTAACCTCTGCTTCAGAATAGCAACTAAAACATTCTACAGGAGTAAATGGAGTATTATTTTAAACTTAGTTCTCTGTTATTCAATTTAAGAGATTGCTAGAGGTTAACGCTTTTTTACTGCAATTTCTCCAAGCTACAGAATCGCCAGTCAAGTTCTAGACCAAGAAAAGGAACTGCAACAACTTAATTCTAATGAAGGGAACTTCCCAAACTAAACCTTTTATGACAAAAATTAATTCACAGTTCCATGTTCCTAAGAGCAACCCAAGCTTTCAGAATTCTTTTCATTGATCACTGAAACCAATTTATGATTCTATTTCAACAAAATTGCTATTTCTGTACCACTGTTTATCCAATCCACAGAATTAACACAGGTTTCTGGAGGGAAACTATAGAATCCTTTTCTCCTCCCAATTCTTTTGACTCTGAAGATGGCTGTTCTAGTGTAGTAACTTGTCATCTTGGAGTACAGACAGATTTTAACCACAGAAAGCGAAACCTAAATGAAAACTACTTAGCTGAGAGTACAATGAAATTTGAAGTTGAATTTATAATACCTATACAAAATAAAGAAAAAAAATTTTTTTTTTTTAATCCAAATAAGAAGAGATGTTTCAGCACTATGTTTTTTCTTCCAAATGCCCCCTCACCACCCAAATGCTAAACAATTGGAACTAGTTCTTTGAAAATAACTAGGTTAAGGTATACCTAGTCAGGATACTCTAATACTTGGGAGTATAGTACCTCCACTGATACTGTAAGAAACTTGTTTCAATGCAATAGGAAGATGCAAAATCAAATGC
Source organism: Buteo buteo (assembly GCF_964188355.1). Classification (NCBI taxonomy): domain Eukaryota; kingdom Metazoa; phylum Chordata; class Aves; order Accipitriformes; family Accipitridae; genus Buteo; species Buteo buteo. Next base: position 11,679,392 of record NC_134183.1, read on the forward strand.
TGTAGGCATAACACTCTCCCAGTGTTATGGTATCAGCTGCAGGGTAGACACGCATCTCAAAAACAACAGTACACAGACAGCTGAATGTGTCTTTGCAAGTTCTTACCTGCTGTCTGCCCACTATGCCTCAGCAGTATTACCACCATCATACACAATAAACAAATACATGATTTGCTCCTGTCTGAAAGCTTCTTCCTTGCGCAGACATGGAAGAGAAGGGTTCTGGAAAACTTCCTCACACAGAAGAACAAACTTCTGGGCAATACACATATACCATCACAAAGACCCCCTATGTAAGGGCTGAATTCTTACGATATTGTCCAAAACATTGTATTTAAGTAATGCAGTGTGAATATAAGTAACTCGGTATCATGCATGTATCAAAATCCTTGACTTAATCTATTTAAGAGTGTAGTAATTTCCAAAAGCATTTTAAATTCCTAGAAGCCAATAATTTTTTTTAATGACTAGGAGATATATATATATGAAAGATGACACATTAAGGCATATCTTTTACACAGTAACATTACACATTTCTTTTCAGGCTTACCCTCCAGAAGGCCACCTGCTGTAATAGTTCCTATTTTCCAGACAGGCACTATTACAGACAGAAAATGAAGTTATTTTCTTAATATATTGAAGTATATGATATTGGCCAACTTACTTTGCTTCATCTTCTGCAAGTCACTAACTCTGCTCTTTGGAATTTTTATATGGTCTGTCTCAATTTTGTGTTCTTTCTGATTTTCCACATTTTCTTCAAAATTTAAGTGCTGGAGAGAATTTGGAGGTATCTGCTTCACAGTATCAGGATTTCCATCATTGTCACTGTGCAAACCTACAGAATGAGGAAGCGTGTTTGGTTTTTACATGGTTCAAAAAGAAGGCTAGAATGTTACTGCAAAAGATAATTCATCACATTTTAATATGTAATCAATCCTAAGTCGTTACCTTCTCAGCTGATTTTCTGTATGTACTTAAGTGCTTGATGAAGCCCAGAACAATAATACGTTTATGTATTTTTTTTATCCTCCTGCTGATTCTGCTTTTCAAATCCACTAAGCATCATTTATTGTTTCAAGAGCTATGATCTGAGGAGAAGGTTGCAGTAGGTCACAGAAGTTATGCTAAAAATAATAAGCAGAATCACAGGACTACATAACCGAGGAATAAAGAAAACCCTGGTCCCCTTGAAATTCACATCAACCTTCTGTTGATAAACTCTAAATTCAACGAAGCAAGCTTTTCACTTGCTACTTTTTATGTTTTCTCATTAATAAAAGTCAAAATGAAGGAATACCTCAGAACAACAAAAAGAAACGAACTATTTAAAAGATTTGACATTTGGAAATAATAAACTTTAAATGTATATACAGACTTTGAGCTCCCCAATTTTGGTATTCTAATCTGCTTACACATCCACTGCAAAAGGAAAGACATTAATAAATACTTCTGTTGCCTTTTTTCAAAAGAACCAAAAATGGGCATAACAAAAAACTTCAAGCTGTTTGGTCATGTCACAAATACGTAACGAATACGTTACATTTAATGTTTTTTAGCACAACAGGATTTGAACATGCCACTTGCAGTGCAGATATAACCTAACGTTCTCTTTGACGTTAAAGCAAGGTGATTTGATCCACCAGGATTAAATGTAAGGGTATTTTCTACAGATTTGTGTCCTTTCTAACTGTAATTCTTCTAAACCCTTTCACTACAGTACTTTTAGTTCTCTCATGTCCTAAGCCTCCCCCACATCACCCTCAAGTGAGCTGTTCACAGGCACAGGAGGACACTGAGCAAGCAATAGTACCACTGGTTTAATCTCTGAATATAACTGGCTACTAATAGATCAACAACCAACTCCTGATGATATGTTGCAGCCCTATCTAATTAGTACCCCTAAGGAGGAATACTAATTTCAATTTCTCTCCTCTGTCCAGTAGAGAAATCTTGAAGCACTTATCTTTGAAACTTCTAACTCTCAAATTTGGCTGAAGTTGGTCAAAAGGCTCAGAAATTACTGGGGGGGGCGGGGACGGGGGGGACGGGCGACACGGGCGACACAAAAAGAGATCGTACAGCCAGCAACCTCAGTGCCTCAGGAAGCCAGACTAAGAACACACTCAATCTTGCATCCTGCAGAAATTGATCGTTGTTTTTCATTTTGTAACCACATCAAACAAAAGAGGGGCTGGCCACCTACATCTAACATCATGATATCGTAGCAGAAATTAAATGGTAAGTTTCCTACAAATAGTTGATTTGTCACCTGCAAATAAGAATTTTACCTGGTGCCAGATTTGGAGCATGGGGCTGTTCAGTTGGAAGATTTATAACAGGTTGATGACCTTCACTTTTAGGAGCTGAAATAAGTGGCTTCTTTAAAGCTAAAACAAAATACACGGACAAAAGCATTAACATGAAACAAACAGACACTATATACCAGGCCTTCCTCTTACAATCCTGTAATTTTGTTGTTGTTGTTTTCTTGTTTTTAAACCACAGATGAAAATATAATTCAGGGGGCACGGGGGGGGGGGGGGGGTGGGGGTGGGTGGTCAGAAGCATTCAGTTTTGAGAAATCAAACCTCTAAAGCACAGTAAAAATTATCAGATTTTACACCTCACTTGAATTTTATTTCCATAGACAAATTTTAAAACTTCGCATTCACTATGAAACACATGGTATTCAAACAGAATATATATGCCACTAAGAAGCCAAATGTGGAAGTATTAGAATACTTCTAACCAGTGGGAGTATCTTCAGCTTTAGCAGGGTCATTATCTTCTATTTCAGGCATGCCTGCATCTCCTCCTGGTTTGATTTTCTCTGTAAGAGAAGAATAGGGTATTCTGCCTTAACCTTTAAGGTTGAACAGTGAATTTCCCTCTTGTGGAAGGCTCTAAGACCAGTAGAAAAGTCCTGTATCCACAGAACATGTCCCATATTGATAATGCAACTACAACACTCCTTATATTGTACTGTCAAAGTCACTGAAGACTGCTTTGGAGCAGTGCTCCCAAAGTCAGTAAAATTTTCAGAAAAGGATGGGAAACAGATGTACTGCTCTTGGCAGCAGAGTAAGAGAAGCTTGCTGCAAGAAGCTGGCCGGAATAGACACTGAACTGATAGAAAAAGGTGCCAATTTAGCAGCACAAGAAATAGAAACAAAAGGGAACCCATCTACCTTTTGGAGAGGCCTACAGGAAGGGAACAACCACAATAGTTACTCACTGAGAGCCTCCTGTACAGCTCCTGATAACCAAAGGACCCCACTGTTCCTGCTGACTTACACAGCTACAGACTTCTCACAGTGGTTTCAGTGCCCCTCACCTCCAGACACTGTCTCTGTGCAGATTCCAGCTCTCCAATAGCATGTCCCTTCCCTAGCTCACCCCAACACACATCTCACAGGGAGGGGAGAGGCCATCCCCAGTTCACAATTGGCCACATGAGGAAGGAGATGTGAATGAACCAACAAAGTGAACACAAAACTATGCAAGAAACTACTTTCATAAAAGGACCCAGAGAAAGGACATGCCAATCTCTGGATACCTATAAACTCTAACTTAGTACAATCACATGCAGCTAATCAACTTATCTGAGCCAAAAAATTCATTGTTTTACTTCAGAGAAATGCATGATTCTGTCTGATAGCAAAAGGATACAACACAACTGGCACATTAACTATCACAAATGACAAAAAAAAAAAAAAAAAAGGAAATACCTTTGCCATTTACAACACGATCTGATGGCTGCTCATTCTTTACTGTGTTTTTATCTTCTGCCTCTGGAACAGTCTTAGATATTGCCTGGTCATCATTATGGGGACTTACTTCAGTGTCTTTGCTGGACTGAATTTTTTGCGTGGCCTGTTAGAACAAATTCATAAGGAACCAATATTAAGCACATCCCTGAAAATTACAAAACAAACACCCTCAAATTCAAGATTACTTTGGTGTCCTGGTTTTGGCTGGGTTAGAGTTAATTTTCTTCCTAGTAGCTGGTACAGTGCTATGGTTTGGATTCAGGATGAGAAGAATGTCGAAAACACACTGATGTTTTCAGCTGTTGCTAAGTAATGTTTATACTAAGTCAAGGATTTTTCAGCTTCTCATGCCCAGCCAGCAAGAAGGCTGGAGGGGCACAAGAAGTTGGGAGGCAACACAGCCAGGGCAGCTGACCCAAACTGGCCAAAGGGGTATTCCATACCACATGATGTCATACCCAGTATATAAACTGGGGGGAGTTGGCCTGGGGAGGATCGCTGCTTGGGAACTAATTGGATGTTGGTCGGCAAGTGGTGAGCAATTGCATTGTGCATCACTTGTTTTGTATATTCCAATTCTTTCATTATTATCACTGTCATTTTATTATTGTCAATAGTATCATTATTATTTTCTTCCTTTCTGTCCTATTAAACTGTTCTTATCTTAACCCACAAGTTTTACTTTTTTCCCCAACTCTCTCCCCCACCCAGGGGAACGGGGGGCAGGGAAAGTGAGCGAGCAGCTGCGTCATGCTTTGTTGCTGGCTAGGGTTAAACCACAACACTTTGGGTAAGCAAAATCACTTTTATGAATTAGGTGATCACCAAAGCAAACAACAGCAGAAGTCCTCTATATACAAATCTGAATCCTGAGGGTAGGAGATGAGAGTATGGACACATAACTGAACAGAAAATGTAAAATACAGCATGGCTGTATAACATTTATATTGGCATACACAGCTCTTAAGTATAACGCAAAGAGGTTAAGACATTGGCCTTAAGCCTTGGGTCAGAGACTTTGAAGCAACTCTAGATTTTAAGAAAAGATCTGACTGAAATCTACTTTAAGTCTGCCTTGTTATTTGAAATGTTTGTAAACAGAGATAAAGCAAGGAAATGAAATTTTAAGAAAAGCAGGTTATTTCATCTGTTTGTAGGAAAGAGGCCCATATTCTTTTGGCAGCTTGCACGATATAATTACACCCTTGATACCATTCAAATACCATTGTTATTTGCATCACATTAGCACCTCGAGGCCTCAATAGAGATCAGGTTCCCCTTTGCAATAACCTGTATAAGGTTGTAAGAACATAGATCCTACCCTGGAGAGCTACAAAGTAATATCCATTTTACAGAGAAGAAACTGAAATCCTTAGACATGATGTCATGTAGGAAGGCTGTAGCAGAGCAAAGCTTTAAGCCTGATCTTCAAGGGTCAGTTCACTGACTGAGCAAAACAGGCAGATATTCTTACACTAATACCCATTTAGGGCTGCTCAGGACAATATTTGACAAAAGTTAGGGAAGAAATGTTCATGGCCTCCATATAGCTGAAATGCTGAGTCAAATAGCAGACTTTAGGCCCTTCTAATTCAACAAAGAAACTTGGCTGCGCATTACCTTTTGTTCCTGCACAACTTGGTCCATTAATTTCTTTATGTTTTCTTCATGTTGCTGTCTCATTTCCTTGATCTGCTGCCCACACTGCAGACTTGATTAGAAACAGATTATTAGTTGTATTTCATTCGTTGTATCTGCTCTCCCATAAATAAAATAGGGGTAAAAATATGAAGTGGCACAAAAAGCCAAACCTGAGATATAACTAGAATAGTCTGTCCCAAAAGCCTTGTCCTGGAATGTGTATGGAGTGGAAATGGACTGAATACAGAAAGAAAGCAGAACTGGAAAAAATAGGGACAGAGCAGAAAAACAGTAAAATAAACAGAATGGCCTTGAACATATTTCCTCCAAAACCTGGAAAGCAACCGAAAAGTCAAGCTTCACAGTTAATCTGTCATCAGCGTATATTAATTCCACTAGGAAAGCAATCTCTCTCTCATGGCTGTCAACACAGAAGATGCACAACTACTACTATCAGTTACTGCTACCAACTCAAATAACAAGATCTGAATAACACAGCTAAGTGTCCCAACTTCTCTAACAAGCCACACAGAGATCAACCCAATTCAACAAAACTCATGTGTCCTACCAACCCGCAAATACTCAACATAGCACATAAAGAATATAATTTTGTGCGTGAAAGTTTCAAACATTTTCTCAAGTGTTAATCTCCCCCATCCCTCAAAGCTTCAGAATTAGTTGTTCTCCCTGCTTCTACATCATAAACTTACAAGGCTGAGATCAACTTAAAATTTCAATATACACAATGCTTTCAACTTCAATTGAAAAAAATAAAATTACACTTTTAGAAAGACAGCAATTAACAACCCTGGCAGCTTACAGAACTGCATTGATTAAACTCTTTCAAGTATTTGTTAACCAAAATCTCCATGTTATAAAAAAATGCATTGACTTAAAAATTGTCCAATGCTGAAAAATTCCAGTAAGTCAGATTTTTCTCAGATCATATCTCACTTGGGGGGGGAGGGGGGGAGTAGAACACCACAAAAAATAAAACTTCAAAAATCAAACAACTAGCTAAGTCAAAGTTACATCACCAAGTTAGTACACTCAAGTTTGAGGATCAATAGGAATAGGATTAATTTGCACTTTTTAATAAATACAGACCTCCATTACACACACGCGAACCTACAGTTACTAACATTCTTGAAGACATACCTATCATATTCCAATCTCCTTGTAAGGTAAGTATTATTCTTCTTGTACTCGTGAAGCTGATCTTCCTGTCGAATGAATTCCTGACGTAATTCTGCTAGTTGTTCTAGATGAAGAAGCAAAAATCAACACAAATATAGAAATATAAGAAAAAAATGCCCCATGGTGTATACAACTTTCAATATTGCTATATAGGTTAAAAATTTCCTCAAGTTCTGTTATTTATTCTAGATATACTTTAAAGATTCTTAAACTAACTTGAAAAAAATGCCAATTTACTCATGTATGCCAGATGTCACTATGAATTACAGAACAATTCTTCTGATACTATGCCTGTCCTGGTTTCAGGGTTTGCTAGGGAAAACAGTCTGGGTTATTCCTGCCTCAGGCAAAGACAAACCCATTCATGGGATTGCTTTTACTCAAGGACCTGGGTGCACTTGGTGGATAATGCGGGAGGATGGGGAAACCTGATCCGTACCTCAAGGGGATTTGATTTTGGGTGAGAATAGACAATGAATTAAATTGTATGATGTTAATTGTATATCATTACTTCTACGGTAGCTCTATGCTGTATCATGGCTATTACAGTAAAAATCACACAGATTAATGAAGAATGAACTTCGATGAAACCGAGCAAAGTGCAGCGATGATAGAACCATAACTGGCTTCAGCATGCAACAATCCAACACCACACACCGTATTTCCTGCCCTGAAAGACTGTTATGACAGATGGAGCCCAAAGTCATGGACTAAATTAACTCAACGGACATTTTATAGGGCTGGCCAATAGACTAAGGGAATGATAACTGTATGTATATATCAAGAGACAGGAAAGGTGGTGGTGATTAATTGGGATATACTGGAAAGTGTGGGACCTGGGCATGACATAAATGGTATAGAATAAGGGGTGGATATTGGCCTGGTTTCAGCTGGGATAGAGTTAATTTTCTTCCTAGTAGCTGGTACAGTGCTGTGTTCTGCATTTAGTGTGAGAATAATGTTGATAACACACTGGTGTTTTAGTTGTTGCTAAGTAGCAATAGCAGGATAACTAAGTTAAGGATTTTTCAATTTTCCATGCTCTGCCAGCAAGCAGGTGTACAAGAAGCTGGGAGGAAGCACAGCCAGGAGAGCTGACCTGAACTAGCCAAAGTGATATTCCATAAAAATACTATAGAGGGAGTTGGCCAGGAGGGGCAGATCGCTGCTCCAGGACTGGCTGGGCATTGGTCAGCAGTGGTTAGCAATTGCATTGTGCATCATTTGTTCTTTCTTGGGTTTTATTTCTCTCTGTTATCTTCCTTTCCATTACAATTCTTCTTACATTTTATTTCAGTTATTAAACTGTTCTTATCTCAACCCACAACTTTTACTTTTTTTCCGATTCTCCTCCCCACCCCACCAGCAAGGGGGAAGGAGTGAGCAAGCGGCTGTGTGGTGCTTAGTTGCCAGCCGGTGTTAACCCACAACCACCCCTAAATTTTTCTTTACCTTTTCCTTCAGAAGACCTACATAATGTTATTTCACCTTTCTGTTGGAAACCTCCTTAATTTCCTGAAAGATTCTGTTATTCTGAGTAACACAAAAGTACTACTAGGTTACTTTAGGCATGATTGTCAAATACTCTTTTTCTGCAATAAGTGTACAAAAGAAAGTACCTTCACACTATCTATAAAACCAATACATATTTCTCGTCTTCACTAGTAATTGTTCTAGAATTTCTTCCCCCTGCTCCTCAGGCTACCAATAATTATTAAGCTTCCTACTATTTTAAGTTTCGACTACATAGATACAGGCAGAAATGCCAAGCACATTGTCTGCAGGCATGTTCAAATTTTGGCATTAGCCGTTCCAGGTCACTCTGAAACCCATACAGTAAGATTACAGGCATTGTGATCATGTCTGTATATATCAGCCTTAGAAGATGTTTTTTGGACCTTTTCTAACCCAGCATGAGTATCACAACATCGCTGATCCAACCTATACTAAACTGTGTATTTGGTCATGAAAATGATTAAAATATCTTGGAAGTAAGCAGTGCCAGAATACATGTTCTTTCTGCAGACAGTAGAGCAAAGTCTACAAGAGCCAAACCTACACTTACTCAGACAGGTAATAAACAAATATAATGAAATTTCACATTATGCAATGTTCCAGCATCCCTTGATCTTTCATTTAAAAATGTATGCTGCAGTACCCAGGCTGTTAAAAAAATACACAACTTCACAGTCTGCCAAACTACTGTTTGGCCATAAATTCCTTACCCTTTAAACGATGTATGTCTGCCATTTGATACGATATGTTGTTCTGCAGCTTAATCTGAAAGGAAGAAATGGTTATGTAAATATAAACAATCAGGAGGTTAGATAGGTTTTAGACTGTGAAGACTCAAGTGTGTTTGTTTTCATTGTAAAGACAATGTATGTAAAGGATTATCAGAATGACATATACAAAGTTCTTGTAAATATAAGTAATGTATATTTAGTTGTCTATAAGTGATATCACCAACCTAAACACTCTATTTAGGCTTTGCTAACAAGGACTTACAAATTTATTTCCAGAACATATTTCTATCCAAAAAGTAGATTCTGTCAGGACTAAAATAAACACACTGCATTCTGATACTGCAGGAGGAGACGGTGAATTTCCAATGTCAAAGCATAAGTGTATAAAAATAAACACACAGCATCATTAGCAAAAAATTTTTACCTAATGTGTATTTAAAGTAAAATTTTTGTGTGACGCTACCTAATATTCATAACACATGTTTTATTTTTAAGAGAGAATCTAACACCAGTAGACTTCCACAACAGCTTTTAATTTGGTATTTTTAGTAAGGAAAAAATAGCAGTTACAATAAATAAGAAATGCATGTACACAAAGTCATTAAGTAAAGATGCTTTGCCTTGTTCTTACATAAAGACATATGTAAAGACAAAATATAGCAGGAATGAAGAGAAAGACGCACATGTAGAACATACTGAGAAAGCGTGGAAAAAAACCACAACTGTCATCAGCCAACATTGATGCTGTAATTATTTTTCTTGTAGTTTCATGATCGATATAAATGGTAACTCTAGAAAGGGTGCTGAAACAGGGTTGTCATTCTTGGTTTACAAGGTCAGAACTACCGCTCAGAATACCAAAATGAAGTACAAGCACACCTACTCTGGCACGGGGGTCACACACACAACAGGCTATTACAATTCCCACACAGATTCTGAAGCTCAGCGTCTGAGTCAGTTACCTACATTTCCTGTCAAAACAAACAAAAAAGACATATGCCCTCTCTTTAAGACTTCCTCCACCCACCTCCACCTTCCCTTTTATCAAATTATTAATTTCTTTAAAAATGTTTCAAGTAATGTTTTTGTTTTTAAAAGAGGCACTCAAACTCTGGACTGACTCAATTTGTCCCATATGGGTTGAGACAGGCATTTATAACTTTAGGAACTATGGCCATAGAAGAACTGCTGAAATCGTGATTTTCTGCAGAACAGAGTGTACAGCAAGGCATGCATCCAACAACTCCAGTCACATAATAGAGGCTCCTTATGAAACAGAGTGCTCCATCGAGAGTTTTGTTTGTGCCAGACTGCAGTATCCTGGCTCATCCCTAGCAGCAATGCACACATGGGCAGTGCTGGCAGCAAACCCTGCCCCATGGCTGAGAACAAAAGCCAAGAGGGTTTCTGGAGTGCAGAGAGGCACCACTGCGAGCCCAGCCACTTCACAAGGCTTTTCCCAAAAAAAGAAAGAGTGGCAGATGATGCAGTCTTGTGGTAACCTGAGAACTCTGACCATACTGCTCTGAAATATGATATAAAATAAGAACACCCAATAGGGACACTTAAGGAGCCTTCTCAGCACATCAGAAAGCCACTCGTTTGAGAAGCAGTTACACATGTGCTCTGCCCACCAAGACATTTAAGGCACACTACTTACAGGATGCACAAAGAACAATACTCTATTAAATGAAAGCCTGCGTTGGACTTCCTGTGCTTTATTTCCAAAGCGCAAGTAACCCCTGCAGTGGGGGCTTCACACAGAAGCACAAGCACAAGACAAAAGTAACGGCCAAGCCTTTCTATTCCAACAGGCGCCCATCTTGCCAGCTCTCCATCAAATGGACACAGGGACAGGGGAACAGACACAAAAAGAGCAATTTGTTGAACATTAATGAAAAAGTATCCTTCCCTATTTTGCAAAGGCACTGGCAATAACAACCAATTTTTTTCCTGTCTTCCACTCTTATGCAGTTCTCTCCCAGAACCCAATAAATGTACAAACAAAGGAGATCCTGGGAAGCAGCGGGTTCCATTTTCAAACCTCCATCTATCAGAATTCATAATACATAAAGCCTTCTTACTGGCTTGCTTCTGTTCATGCTATAAAACATTTGACTTGCCATGGGCTTGGGGAGGGCTGCCTGTCTGTTAACAGGAGTTTGATTTGAAGATAGCATCAGTTTTATCACACAATCTTTCATTTTGGCGATTTTGACTTTCAGAGAAAAGTGACAGAATTTATATCCAAAACAGCTCAGCTGACAGCAAATGTCCCTCATCAGAAGGATAGAAAGGGAAGATGATTTCTTATGATTCATGGGATCTGTTCCACCTACACATGCAAAAAAAACCACACTCCACAAACCATGGCACAAGTCCAGTTCTGAGCTGTGTCCTCCTTGAGTCTAGACCTATTTGTACTGTTCATATTTCTCAGTGGCTTCTCAGGTCCTTTCCAAAGCAGTTGGGATGTGTAAAAGAAATTCTCTGTAGCCCAATGAGCTCTGAACATGAAAAAAACTTCAAAAATCTTGTGCATGCTGGAGCTATGTACATGCAAGGCAACCTTCCAGTGCTGTCTGAAGTGTTAACAGTCTTGTCATATATCGAAAGGCACTGTAAGAAAAAAAGTTATAAACACACTGGAGCTTATCTCTATGTATGGCAGGACAGAACACAGGTGGTATTACTTCCTGATGAAGTAAGTGATGAACTGTAAATATCCACACATATTTCCCTGGGAGTCATTTCTTTATCTAGCAAGAACACCCTCTGAATTGCCTGTCAAAGCAGAACGAGCAGATGTCCATATTCCTCTGTGGAGCTTCACAAGCCTGGGCATTCCCAATGCATTGCTAGGGCACGTGTTGGAACAGCACAGGAAAGCTGTTTAAAAGTCTATATGCCACAATTGCATGATCCTTCTATTATTGTCAACTGCCTTTTTCAGAATAGACAGTGCTATCATCAGGCAATTAGTACAGCGTCAGAGATGACGTTATCATCAGGAACGTGCGGTAAGATTGGAGGATGCACTTAACATCACTGCTGTAAAGCTACAGCTTTGCAAACTGAGGAGCTATCAAGGAGTTTTGGCAACAAAGAACACAACCAGCTGCTCCCGAGGATGTTTTACTGAACAGTTTCATCCTATGAAGCACCATTTCTAGGCACCAGCTAAGGGGCAAGGCTGTATTACACACCTGGCGTTGCCAGCAACAGCTTTGGAATGAGAAAGGCATGCTCTTGAGAGCTGCAACAGCAAATACAGAGCTATGAACCCCTACACGCTGGATGGTTGCCATTTGGAAGCTCTCCACCACAAATTCCTGCCATTCAATCATTTTATTGAGTCTATTGCAAAGGGACGTGTAAAACTATGCAAAAAAAAGTATCCTCATGGTATGCTACAAAAAAGCATGAAATACTGAGTAAACTAATGCTACTTCTGCATGCATCACCTCCCCAAACACTGGGGCAATCACTACTCCTGTTTGCCTCCCAAGAGGAGCTCCAAAAGAGGAGAACTCCTCCAGTTTGTTCCAAGGTCCAGCAGACCATCACAAGCTTACCAAGAGGAGCACAGGGTGACAGGAGAAGAGAATTCCCAAGAAGTCATGCTTTTTTTTAACACAAGACACTAGGTCACACTACTACATTTGCTCATAAGAGCAAACAATATTCTGGTGCAGCGTGACTGGCTTCTTATGCATACAGTGGGAAGGAGGAGAGAGACAAGGGTTCGGGCTTGACTACAGATATCACTGAGCTAGGAGGAAGCTGCCCGCAGAAATTCAAGTTGCCTCAACACTGGGGAATGCACACTTAATTTACATGACCACAAGGCAAAGAATCTCTTATGAAGACATGGGAGCATAAAGCAGAATTGACACTGTGAACCACCAGAGTAGCATCTTTCAAATGCATTTTCTATGAAATAAGCCTAGATCTGTTGTGATCACACCCTGGGAATTACCAGTCCTGGTTTTATTACAGCTCCTGAATTTCACAAATGTACTAAGATCACTGGTAAAACCCAGTTTGTTCAAAGAACATCCTTGCCTAATTCTATTTTGAGACAAAAAAATTACCATTCAAGCCTTTTTTGGTCAGACACTTTATGCCTACTAGTCAGTGGTTTTTTTGGTAACAGATCTTTATTCTCTACTCTCTAAAGTACACTCACTTAAAGGGATTTTTTTAGAAAAAGCAATAGGATTGCTGCCACTGAGAACGTGGCAGTAGCTCACATGGGAGCAAGAGAGAAAGGGACAGCGACTGGTTTTTGATGAAACATACTGCTATTCTTGCCTATTAAGGCACATTGAACATTTTGAACACAAGAAGAGAGGATATTCAAAAGCTGCTAGCTCACATGACCTTAAATGGTAGCTTCTAGAACAAAGAACAAGGATACAGGACATATACTGCAGTATGCATACACTTAACAATAAAAATCAATTTGTGAGGTTTACTAGTCTCATTTTTCTTGCTCCCCTCCTGCTCTGTCTGCCCTGTGAGATGCCAGACTTTGACAGCATTCAAAGACCAACCAGATTTATGGAGAACACCACAGTGGTCAGGTGCAGGCAGGTGCAGCTCAACAGCACCTCAGTTTATATCATGTGCATCAAAATGGGCTCTGGCTTCCAGTAACCCTTGTTAGACACCCTGACTTAGCACTTGCATTTTCTCTCCTGGTGTCCTACAGTAAATCATCACAGATTAAAAAAAAATACAATTTTCTTCTATTAAAAGCAAGCCTCGCTGTGCAGCCCAATAATTGATAGCTTACTTGAATACCACCAGTGGAGTTTTATACCTGGCAGTCAGTTACAACAGCACATGAAACAAGCTCCTTGCCCTATGAACACAGGCTGAATCATAAGAACACAAAAATCAACTTTACCTACATAAAGAACATCCGTACTGCAAATACCCACCAATATTACTTCCCTGGAATATCCTTCGCCACTTCTCCAACAGCCTGCAGCTTGGAGGCAGTTTCAATGGATTTATCAACCTTCAGCAGACCTTCTCCATTAATTTGTCCAGACTAGCCATGCACTCATGTTATTTTACTATCCTCAACAGCCGGAGAAAGGGAGTTCCAGGTCGGTGCTGCGACTGACCACCTCCTGTGTTTTCAAACTACTACCGTCTCTGAATGCTTGCTTTTACCAAAGAGGGCAATGAACAACTAAACCTATTTGCCCTCTATTCGCATGTAAAAGTTCAATTTAAAAAAAGAAACAAAACAACAAAAAAACCAAAACAAAACCCCAACAGTTTAGAAAACTACAATTTTCTGGCTTTTACAAGCGGAAGCATCTTTGTTAAAACCTTACTGCTTTGAGTTCAGCATCTGTTACTCATCAGACCTAACTATTTTGATCTCTGTATAGAATACTTATTTATAAATTAAACTAGATTTTGTAGTATCATAATATATTTATCGCAATGGTGTTAGTTGCATTTATTTCCAATAGAGAGCACCAGTATCCACCATTACATATCTAATCAGGCTTTTTATTCCAATCTCAGAAATTAAAAAATTTTTTTTAAAAAGTGTTTGCTGAACACACAAATGGCTTAATTTTAATGGTTCGTAGGAAAGAACACATAACTTTAATACAAACTAAATCAGTTTGAAGGACTCCATAATTCTGTAATGAGCCATGTATGTGTGCAGATTTTTCTGTGACAATTAGATGTATTTTCTTATAGTGCTCATCAAATGTGTGATATGAAAGGGCCAGAAAAACAAATTCATCTAGTAATAAGCCTGAGAGTGTAATATTTCCATGAATCCTACTGTGATAAACAGCGTTCAATTAGCAGAATTATGAACTGCATGCAAATAGAGTACACGCTACCATACACGACTGAGTAAAAGAACTTGTCTGCCTAACTCCTCTGTAAAGAGTTGCCTGTGATGATTATGAAAGCGGAACAGTGAAAGTTGATGCATTCACTCATTTTCCCTTCCACAACAAAAGAAATTCCCAGGCCACCTCCACATAAAAGGGCAAGCTGAATTTTGTATTAGCTTGTCTCTTCGCAGCTAAAGGAAATGACACGTAATGTCAGCAGCAAGAACTTTCCCCAAGCGTATGCTGGCTGCATAAGAACCAGACCTTGATGTGCAAGGCATTTTGAGACCGACAGCGAGAACAAGCTCAGGGGTGCTACGCTGCAACATTATACTCGATTCGTTTTCCTTAAGGCCAAGCAAACTGTAGTTTTAAGGCTGCTTATAGCTTTTTGACTGATCGCGAAAGATGAAACAATCTCAGCAGAAGAGGAAAGCTCATAAAAAAAATTAAAAATAGCCGCCCGGAAGACAGTGAGCTCTCACTGTTTTCACCGTTAGCACACACACTGCCTTTGCTAGACATTTTCAGCTGTTTTCTGGGATGCCTTCAGAAACCCCAGCGCACAGCAAGTGTCCCGACGGCAACCAAAGCCAACGCACCAGCTCTAGAAACCAGTGCCTTCGGGGGCTTATTCCACCCTCAGGCTGCAGGCGCTGCAGGGACACCGGACCGAGGGTGCCCCCCCGGGCAGAGCCACCCCGCAGGGCGCCGGGGGACCCTCCCGCCGTCCCCGGGGCCCGGCTGCACCCTCCACTCTACCTTGCTGTCCTCGCACTTCTTCACCTGGCCGTCCCTAGCCTGCAGCTGGCTGCTCAGGTGGCTGTAGTCGGCCTCCTTCTGCTCCAGCTGCTTCTTGTGGGAGTCGACCTTGCCCATCAGGTCCGAGTTCCTCTTCTCCAGGCGCCCCCGGGCCACCTCGGTGCGCTTGGCCTGGCTCTGCAGCTCCGCCACCTCCTCCTGCAGCAGGGCCTGGCGGGACGAGGCGTTCCAGCAGTTGAAGGCGAGGATGGCGATCACCACCAGCAGCGCCACGAAGACGAGGGAAGGCAGACGGCCGCCCCTCCGGTTGGCCCCGAAGCCCACCATGGGGGAGGCCGCCGGGCGGGGGCTTCACCCGCTCACCGCCTCCGCCCGCACCTGAGAGGGGAGAAGCAGGGACGCGGCGGGGCGGAAAGGCCGCTCAGGGAGCCGGACGGCGGGCGGAGGCGCTGCCCCAGGGGGCCGGGCGCATTCCCGGCGGCGGGCCGTGGGGGAGAAGAGCCGAGGGGAGAGGAGAGACGAGAGGAGGGGACGCGGCCGAGGGAAAGCCGCGCCGGGGGCAGGGCTCTGCCCGCGCTGCCGCGGCCGGCCCAGGCGCCGCTCCCGCCCCGCGGGGAGGGACAGGCCGCAACGCTGCGCTGGCGCCGCCACCGCGGCGCGCCGCCCCCCTCGCCGGCCGGCAGCGGGCCCTCCCGCTCCGCCCCTTCCGCCCGCCGCTCCGCCCCCTCCGCCCGCCGCCTCTCGCGAGACAAGGCCGGCGCGCTCTCGCGAGAGCGCAGCCTCCCGCCCGCGGAGGGCGGCCATCTTCTGCGGCGGAGGGCTACGGAGGTGGAGTCGGGGGAGGGCGGGTTTGTACCGCCGGCGGTACGCCCGCATCCGCCTTCCCCCCTCCCCGGCGGGCAGCGGGACCCCAAAGGGGCCGGCTGGGGCGAAATACCGGGCGGTTGGGGGTGGGGCAGGAGCGGAGCAGGAGGCTCAGCGCTTCTCCTGAAAGGTGTTTCCTGAGGAAACACAGCATGTCTTTGAAATCCTGTGAGGAAATCAGCTCTTTACTTTATAAGTAGTACTCAGATAAACCATTTATTGCTAATCAGATTGCCTGACAAACCATTAATCTTTCCTGTCGCCGTGGCACATAGGTCTCCCGTGGGGAAAGGGAGACAGAAATGTCTGAAACACAGGGCTGGCTTCCACACTTGGTTCACAGCAGCAGGCCACAGCTGCTTCCTCACGCCTGAGAGGAGGCAGATCATAACAGTCAGGCATGCAAGTTTTTATTGCCTCGGAGACTTTTTTTCTTTTCTCTCTGTGATGCTATTTAAGTAATAGTTCTGCTGCGCTCCTGCGGCCAAGCAGCTCAGCTGGGACAGAGGGTTTGGAGTGAGCTCCTTTGGTACGGCGCATGCATGATACAATCACAGTGCCTCCAGGTTGCAAAATGGTGTTGAGAGGATGTGGGAGAAACAGAAGAGCATCAGTCTTCCTCCTAAAAGGAGTTAAAAGAACAACATTTAAGGAATAAAATAGAAAAGGCATTCCTTCCCTGAGATACAGCATACATTCTGCAGAATCTGTCAGCTGTCATAATGGTGTCGTGGCATATATATCCCTTTCTCTTTTCCACCTGATTTTATACCATACTTGCATACCGATATTTGCCTTTTGGCACTTTCAATTGCTGCTATACTGGTAGCCAATTAATTTGCCAATCTGCTTTCTGCAGATGGCGGTGTAGATTCACATTCTAGATCAAGCGTTGCAAATTTTACTTCATTGTGAAGCTAGATAGTTACAGGTTTTTAAGTCTGCCCTGTTAAGCTTGTTCTTTCTGGATACAGTTATGCTGTGCAAACCTGAATGGTGTGAGAAAGGAAATGTTTGTCTGAATAACACAAATACAATGTGAACATAACGAATTTGAGCTCAGAACTGTACCTGGATTTCACACACATTGTTTTCTTACCGACCTGTAGAGGTCTGTTCAGAAATATTCTCTCTTTACGTAGCGCTCAGTGATATTTCCCCCTCTCCCATTTAAGCTGTTTCTGTTAGACTTTGTGCGAACTCCCAGATCTGGAGCTGGCAACAATCGCCCCAGCAACAGGGAGCGGTGTCAGCCTGGGTAAGAACTGGCCCCCGCATGTTTTTTGTGGTTGCCTTTGCATATGTGGGAGGTGAGGCAATACCAGGCAGTTTTCTTTTTCCAATTAATTTGCCATTTGATTTCAGCCGTGTTCCAGGCCCCGCGATCCAGTCCTGGTCTATTCTTTTTCTGGTTGGAAAGGCTGTATTCCTGCTCCCTCTTCCTGAGCTTCTGACTGTGATCTTACATTGTGTGTTGGAATAATGTGTGTCTTGGCATTTTCAGCTCAACCTGTGACCAGGATCTTAGCTAATCCTTCAGAATGGTTTGTCTTGGCTTCTCTGGCTCTTGACCTCACCACAGTACAGTGTTAACGGAAAGATCTATTGTCTGGTGCACTCTGCATAGTTGTCATCGTGCAACACAATGCAAGCACAAGAACTAAGTTTTAAACACCCTACCGATCTTGGAAAAATTGAAGGACGCAAAGAAGAAAAATTGTTCAGGATTGTATCAAAACCTTACATGGTTCCAGATCTTTCTGTGGAAGAGCTGCTCTGTAAGAGTAGCCATAAGGTATTCAAATTTAGCAACCTTGTAGAAATTTAAAAAGTCAAAATATGCAATAGTAGTGTTTAACTTTGGAAAGGGAAGCTATGCAAAACAAGGAGGTTTGTCAAAAGAAAAGTGTTTAAGGGGTTGTAGTGCAGAGATTGCTTCGAGATAAGAGTATTAGAAGCTCAGCCCAGGGGCAAGTCACATCAAAAACACTAGAAGATCTCAAGAAATGACAGTGTACTTTAACAGAGATGGAGAAGCTATTTAATGTTAAAAGCCATCTTCCTAGGAAACAAAAGTTGTCCGAACAAAGAAAACAGAAAAAGCAGTCTGTAGAGTTAAATGTAGAACTGCCGTGTGGCGTGGCAACGAGAATGATCCCAAAGAGAAACTTGCTGAAGGCATACAGAAATGTTGACATGCATTAGAATTAAAATCTGATCACCTACCATCTTACCAGCTTCAGCAAAAGTGTAAAAAGGAGAGGTCAAGGAGAAATAAGGCTGTAACAGAAAAAAAGATGCTGTATTTCTATTCACTGCAGAAGATTCACCTCAGAGCACAGCCTTTTCTTGGAGTGGGTGTATGTTGGAGGAACTGGAGATGTCAGTGGAATTAAAGCTTTGAACTGACTGATGAGATACTCAGGACCAGAACACAAGATTTGAAAGGAACTTGGACATGACGTTACTTAGCTACTAGCAGTGGTTCCAGCTAGGTGGCCAGGACACCAGTTTAACTGATCTCCTCCAGGAGTGACCTGAAGAACTACAAGAGAAGCCTGACCAGGCAGGTTGATCCAAGCTATGGGTACTAGAAAGAGTTGATCAACAGATACAGATGGTATATCTGGAGAGAGTCAGCACTGCTCTTTCGGAGGAGGGTCAGTTCTCGAGGTCTTGTGAGAGATTTCTGAAGGAGCCAAATGCTTGTGGTTGATTTGATCATAATGCACTTGAATTTTTAAGAAAGGCCCTTGCCAAAGGTTCTTAAACTATTAAGCTATAAAGTAAGACGGAAAGTTTGCTTATGGATTAGCAATTATGTAAAAGCTGGGAGGAATGGAGAAAGTAGCTTCTTTACTAGTGACATGACCGTTTGTGACCTGTCTTTTTCCACATATTTGTAAGTGACCTGAGGAAAAAAATGAATAAGAACAATGTAATTTGTGGAAGTTACGTATCATTTTTCATGATAATCAAAATTGAAGCTGACTAGAAAGGATTACTGAATTTCATGCCACTGGGTAATGGAGTAAATAGAACAGTAGAGGAATTCGATTTTGATAAATGTCAAGTAATGTGTACCGGAGAAGGAAAATTATCGCAACACCACATACACAGTGGGCTCTTAGCACTGTCCGATAGCATCTCCTTTATCTTCATGGGTATTAAAAAAAGGGGGTGGGGAAAGGGAAGTAAATGCTGGGAACTGGCAAGTTATAAATAAGAATAAAATGGAAGATACTGTCCATGTATGAATTTTCACTGCTCTTCTGCATCTTCAACACTGCATTTCTGATGACAAGGTTATAAAAGGGTTACATGAATGAGGGGTGATCAAAGGTGTGGGATGGCTTTTGTTCAAGGAGATAGCAAGGGAGTTTTGAAAGGAGGACAGGGAAGGGACTGTGATAATGATATGTGAAATGGTGAATGATATGGAGACAAATAGGAAAGATTATTTAGTGTTAGTTCCTCAAGGACTGCTAAACACAGGGTTGAGAGTCAAACTGTGTTCCTAACCTAAACCACTGAGAGAGTACAGGAGGCAAAGGATCACTGTGTGCTTCTGCTCCTAAACATTTTCTCCTCCCTACTCAGAGAATGGATGGAGCTTCTACATGACATTGTATGGCCTTTCCTACAGGAATCTATTTCTGCGGACTGAGAGCCAAAGCAAAAAGCTATGCAAAACCACCCCTGGGATGTGGTCCTCTTGGGGATAAATGAGGTGTTCTAGAGAGCGTACAGTCTGGAAGAAACAACGAAGCATAAAGAACATCGGCGATGACTGGCAGATCGTGTAATGAGGTGCTGAAACACACTGTCCTTGATGGCATTCCTGCAGTTGCAAGCGTGGCTCTTGATAAATGCTGCAGCAATCAGAAAGTACCAGTTTGGAACAGCTTTTCCTTGCCAGGCTGTGAAGTCTGGAGGGGAGAAGGGAACTGCAGAGGGAAGACGTGTTCACTTAAGATTCAGAACTTACCCTGGAGTCTCTCTTCAGACAAGGGTTGCCATTTGCTGAGGTTCTGTAGACCAATTGTCTGCTGCTGATAATATTAAAATATACAAGTGTTACTTAACAAAAGAATAGTAATAAAATAGCAAACTCTTACAGAATATTCATTAAGACAGATCATCAAGAAAAAGTAATGCAGCCAGTATTTATGGATTTTTTTGTAAGTCACAGAGAAGGAAGATGAATGGATTTAATTGAATTAATTTTCTCTTAGCTTTACTAGGATGTCATAAAAATGTGGAGAAATTTGATAATACAAAATTATGGTCGTTCTTGGAAGGTGTTAACATTTTCCAGTGAAGAATGGTTAGAACTAGTGTTAACTGTAGAGGAATATAAGCTGCAGCATGTGAGCCCTTATAAATGAAGAAAACGTTCAAAGTAACCTCATAAACTAAGAAAATGCTGTCTTAATCTATGTACTGTTACAGCCTAGAACAGTGTATTCTTTTTGAGTGCCCTGCATTTCATAATCGAGGCCTGAATGCTAATAACCTGAAAATGCATCCTCTCTCCTGGTCTGTTAGTTGGTACTGTGGTGAGCAGAAAACATTTAAAAATATTTCCAAAGTAGAAATCACTCTCAGCTGAGGGTATACTGTCCTAGGGAATGATCATGCACTAGAAAAATGGATACAGTAGTGAAAAGGGTAACTGAGAAATCAAATGCTTCTGGATGCTCTAAGACTAGACAGGTCGAGGGGGAAAACACATTTCATCAGTTCCTTGTATGGATCTAGGGCACGTATAGTGATGAACAGATACGCAGTGAAGTTCCTAAAGGGCTTACTGACTTTCAAGAATATGCACGCTGACTTACAAGTACCTGAAATTCCCCAGGCTGTTTCCTGGCACAGCCTTCTGCATTGCACGCAAAGAGCTTCTCTAAAGCCATTCAGGCATCGTGTTCTTCCACAGCATTTACAGGCAAGTCACAGACATTTGCTTTGGTTTGTTTCGCTAAGGAGTATGGTTTTGCTGATGAAATGCATAATATACATTTGATTTTCTTCCCTTCAGACATTTTACTTTGCAAAGGAATTGCTGATTATTTATTTCTTTTTTTTTTTTTCCTGCTATGAAGTTGGAAAGTTTCAGAGCCCCATATATGGTATCTTTAGAACTAGTGTTCTGTATTATTGCCATGACATTTTTATCAGTTAAAGCAACAAAAAAGTCTGAGTTGTTGTTCTAGTCAAGTATTTTGATCCCTTCAGAATCCGAAGGAGGTTTTTAAATTAAAGATAAATGTAGATGTATTTGTGTATTTTTTGTGCATAATTTAACTCGAGGAAAAGCACTGTATAAAATATAGTAGTTGGACACTCAGGAAGAACAGTCAGAAAGATAGGCTTAGATTTGAGTTCAGGCAGAAGAAAACAGGTCCTGATATAAAAAAGTGCATCTGTAAGTTACCAGCATACAAAAAAACTATCCAAGAATGCCATTGCCTAAGGAGTAGGTTGTCAGGGAGCAGCAAAGGGGAGGTTGAGTTGCGAGCAACCCTCACCCACAAGGTGCAGTCCCACAGTGCTTGACCAGAGCAGGAGCAGCAGCAGGCTCCTCTGGCAGTCCCAGGTGAGGCAAGGTGATGAAGGAGAGCCAGTTTCACTCTGAACAGTCAGGTGACAGAGCTAGAGGCAAGATGTGAGGTATGCCTGTGGCATCAGGAAGCAGAGTAGGTACCCAGCTCTCATCTTAAATGGAGCTCCCAGCCCATGGGGGAGGATTTAGGTAGGGTCCTGAGGGAGGCTGTGCAGGGCAGTTAAGGCCAGTTTAGAGAGTACAGGTAACTGGTTTGGCCAGGAAGATCACAAGGATTTTGGTGAAAGTAGTTTCAGTGAAGTATATCGGAGGATGAGATTTGGGATTCTGAGCATGTGAAAGAGATGATCACCCACCCACCAGCCAACACGAGCAGTGGGGCTTCCTGAAAGTGGGGCAGCAGGAGGTGGCAGAGGGTGCTGGGGGTGGTATTGAGGAGCCTCCCCTCGGGAGCACCTTGGTGACTTTGATGTTTGTTTCCATCAGCTTTGACTGCAGTATATCAGGTCCAGCCATGGCCAAAGATCTAGAGCTGTATTTGTTTGCTTGAATTATTCTTCTCTTATTCTGTTAATAAGATGAGCCTTATGAAAATATTCCTAGGCTGAATTGCCTTCTGGGACTTCATTTTGTGTTTCTTGGCTGGAGTGTTGCTCTGACTCACTCCAGACTTTTTTCCTCTTTTTAAATAGTGGAAATACAACCATATTTCCATAGAGTTAAAAAATTTATATATAATTAGATATAGAATAGTGAATAGTGCATAAGAGAACAGTTGATTAAGCTGATTTAATAATCTATTCCACATTATAGAAAATCAGTTATTTTAAAAGTATATTATTAAATATTCCAAGATACTGTTTCTTTCCAACTGCAGCAGAATGAAGCTTTTTTTTTTTTTTGCATGTGTTACAAGTTTGTGTTTTTTGCAAACATTCTGAATACAGAACTTAAATTAGCCCAGACTTTTAGCGTGTACTTTAAAAACTGATTAACATACTCCATCTGTTGGTAAGCTGAGCAACTGTCAAAATGAGCAGCAGAGCCTACTAACATTTCCATGTAGATTTGTAAGACTACAGTTAAAGTAGCAAGCTATTAGTACCAAAATAGCACTCTAGCAGGGGAATGGTGGGGTGCGGTTTTTTTTCCAGTATGATTGTTTCAGCTAGTGGATGAGATAGATGCTTAAAGTGTAGTTGTCTTGCAAAGTGCCTGCCACGTACTTATCTTAGACCTGTATCTATCAAGATTTTGGTTGCTCCTTTGCAAGAATAGTAGTTAGTAAAAATAGTTAATTTTAATTTCAGTGTATTTTATGAGTACTCACGAGTAGTCATTTTGGAGCATGCTTTTGAGACCTTTTTAGGGGTGGGTTGCCCTACCATGCAGTCACAGGCTGGATTTCTGTCAGCTTGAGAAAGACATACATCACAGAAATGTGATTCTTTGAAACCCATTGCTTACCGTTTCTAGGTTGAGCAGCTCCTGATATTTTGATTACCATCATCTGACTGGTTTGTCTTCAGGTTTGAAAGCAACAACTTTTATGGTTTGTTCACATAAAACTTCATTAAGTTGGGGCACAGGTAAACCACGTATTTTAATGAAACTCTCCAGCAGTCTATCTCAAAAGCAACACTGTAAATATATATTCAAACAAGTGAATCTAGCACTGTACACTTACACAGCAGTCAGCAAAAAGGCAAGACATTTCCTCCTCTTAAAGCAAAACAACAAAGCATAAAGATGACGAAACAGTGACATACAATGATATATCATGGGCATACTTCTGTTTATATCAGTTTGCTTGTACTCCTTACCATCTGATCCTGCATTAGAGTAATTGTATACTTTCCTGTCAACTCTTTCTTAATTTGAGATTTTATCAAAACTCATTACAAGAAGATACATTAAACAATCTTTTGAGGTTTATTAAGAACATCTGCCTCCAAAGAGACTTCATGTCATTTAAGGGTAAAATGATCTGTCTTGTCAAAATCACAAATGGCTCCCATTCCTCCCCCATTTTCAGAAAGCTCAGGTGCTACTTCACTTGTATTGTTTCAGAGAAAGCATGGAGGAGCAGACTGTTACTGCTAGTGAGGAGGCATAAAAAGAAGTGAAAAAAGCTAGAGAAGCTCACATCTTCACATCCATGCACACATGTGTACCTGGACATATATGTGCACATTACAAATATACTTTGTAATAAAGCAGTGCATATTAGCTAGTCAAATTCTGTGCTGCTGCTTTTTTCTTCCTTATTTTTAGTTAGTTTGCTGTATTTGCACAACTGTATAGACATTCCTATCATGCATCAAAAACATCTTTTATCCTTGGAGTGACGACAAGAAGAAGTACTGAGTATGAGGTCAGAGAAGCAGCCCATCAGTTCTAACTTCTCTTTTGAGCACATCCTTGGCTAGATCTGCTCAGCAAGGTATCATTTTATAGGGATTGAGGGCAACATGTGGTAGGAATTAAATATATGCAAACCCAATCAGATACTTCGGCGGAAAAAAAAAAGAAGTGGGAGTGAAAGCTGGAAAGAAAACAGAAGCGGGGGGTGGGGCAGAAGAAAGACTAAATGGATTGTGATAGCTGGGTCAAGGTAAGGAAGGAATCTTGGCAGAGGTGCATGTGGAGGCACAGAACCACTTTCTTGGTTCTGATTTTGATTCATAAGCATCTTGGCTGCATCTTTTCCAGCTCTGAAATAAAATGTAACTGGCTGCAGAAGACAACTAAGGCATGTTGACTTCTAAGGAAAATGTTTGCTTTTATCTCTTAAGGATAAAGATGGCCCTTAGAACAGCTTGAAGAGAAGGTGCAATAGAATCAGTACTTTTTTTCTATAGCTGAAATGAGTTTATTTTTCTATAGCTGAAATAAGTTTATTTATGGACATCTGAGATTTGGAAATCTTTCTGAGAATAAGTAATTTGGAGTGAGGTATCAGAATCGATCTCTTATAACATGTTGCATTATGAAAACAAGCCAAGGAACATCTGGGATTGACTCATCAAATGGCAGCACTTTCTGAAGAAAACCCAGTCTAAGGAGTACACCTGTATCCAGGGAAGAGCGATTGGCTTGAAGCTCCTAGCCGGGTCGGGAGCAGGAAGCACATCTGTTCATGAGAAGCAGCTGGGGCGGTTCAGTGCAGAGTTTGACATTTTGAAAAAAGGTGCTTTCTCTAAATAGCATTTCCACATAAGTAAGTTTGTTTTCTTTTTTAATAGAAGCAGTCACAGCTATGCATGCAGCTCTGAGGTGCCTGTGAAATTCCTTTAATAGCAAATGACATTTGCAGCAAGGATAAAAACCACAGATGTTGGCAGGAACTCCTTTAGGTTATTGTGAATAATTATTGAAAAGGCAAAGCATTGATTTAGACTCCCTGTTTGCAGGGAACAGTCTGTGTGGGAAATGAAGAGTGAATGTTGCACTGAAAATGGCTTTATATCTGAGCTTCAGAGAGAAGCTGACTCTGGCAGCTGAGGACGACTGCTCTGTTCAACTCCTCCCAGAGGAACTCCTGGGAGATGCCAACTGAGCTGGGCATGCACAGAGCGGGTCCAGGGAGATAAAAATGCCCCTTTTCCCCTAGAGCAGGAGTGGTTGCAGAAAGGGGAAAGCATTGCTGCAGATTTCCCTGGAAAGAGATGAATTTCAAAGGAGCAGAGCTGCAGCCAGGCCTGGGTAGGAGTTGTTGAAGCAAGCAGTCGGGTACACTGCAGTCCCCAGCTGGAGCAGGCCCCAAGAGTGAGGAGATTCAGATGTGCCGAACAGAGTAAATTACAGACTGCACCTCAAAACAGTGCTTGTAGAAAACCTGAGTTCTCCCTCATATGCTGTATTTGCATTTGGGAAGCTTGCGGAAGAGAATGCTGTTCAGTCCCCAGTGCAGGAGGAGGAGAGCTGGTTGTAAATCCTGCAAAGAGCCCAGAGGCAGGGGAAAAAATAAATCCATGGAGATGGGTGTAGCTGTGGCCCCTGAGTAGGTGCAGAAAGCTTTGGGGGATTCCCTGCTTCTAGAGGGAAAAGATTACATGCACTGTGAAAAAGCAGCTGTGGCTCTGCAAGAGTGAGGACAAGTATTTTAATATAGTGGTGGTGTGGTTCTTTTGTCTTACAATGTGGTTGTGGTTTCGCAAAACATTCATATTCAATTACTCCTTTGTTTTGTTGCTGGGGAACACAAGCAGAGAAGGAAAATAATAATAATTTTAAATTAACTCTGCTAAATATAAATGAGATTTCACAGGGCAACGAAAAGACTTCTCTAGCTTGAGGGGGTATTGCTGTGCCAGATTTCAAAGGCCCTACTACAGCCAATAAAATTGTTGGAGCAGCTTAAAAAAAAAATTGTAAGCATTTTTATAGACATTTTTTAGGCAATGTAAATACAGCCAGTGCCTCCAGGAGTGTATATGATTGTTCTAGAAGTCACACACAAGTATATCTGTGTGTTTCTAATTGTTACTGGATTTATTTGTGGGAATTGGAGAGAGTCCAGGATGAGACAAGTTTCAGACCATGCCCTTAAAGCTTCAAGAAAATGTATCAAAATGCATGTGTCACCTTACTTTCCCCAGATGATTATGGTCACAATATATATATTTATATATTCCAAGGGCAGATACTCTATTTTTACTCCCTCCAGGACAATGAAGCCCTTTCTGAAATGTGATTGCTGGAATTGCCTCCTAATAAAGACTTCATCTGCAAAATTACGCTAGTTACAGTAGACTTAATTTAACTCTATTTCATATGAGGTTCAAAAAGGTAGTAGACAATTCTTCATTACATAAGCATGTCTTTTTCAAAAAAAACCCAGAACTTCTGTCTGGTACATTGTATTATATTGAGATACTTTCTGATAAATGGGTGTTGGTTTCAAACAGCCTATCATGAAACATCTTTTTAAAAAGATTAATTTGATAATACAAGTGCTGCTAAAATAATTAATTTATGAAGTGTTTGGGATGGTGGCAGGTTTATGTTTGTTGTTGCCTGTACTAAATATAATAATAGCTTGAGGCCAAGATTTTGAGGCATTTAAGCATCACCAGCTTCATCAGGGAATCTTCTGCTCTATACATCAAAAAACCCAACAGTTTTGCCATAATATGCAAAGGTTCACATAACAAAATCTGATCACGTCCTAATTATACACTGGATTCACAGAAGTGAACTGACGTTTTTGTTTTAACATTAAATATCCCCAGACTCATGTTAAAGTAACAAGTCTAAACTCATCAGGTGTTGAGGGACTCTGCTACTCCAAGGGGTGAAAGGTTTCCGTGAGAGAGGGGCTGGGTGGTTTCGGCAGCCAGGGTCAGAGCTCAGGTTTGGCAGGTGCAGAGTGGTGCCTCGTCTCTGTCCCACCCCGGCAGCCCATGGGACTGGTGGGGAAATGCCACTTCACTCAAGTTAGCCTTCCTCTTCTTGGCACTGAAGTTGCTTCAACAATTGAGCTTCTGTCAATTAACGTCTGTAATATTCAAGCATGCTGCATTCAGCTGGTAACAGGTAAAGCTCTTTTACTTGAAATTTTATCAATGCGTAATTTTAAATGCTGCAATTTAGATGGATGTATACACTCTGTTTTATGACCTAATATAACATTTTTCTTTCTGCTGAACATAGGATTATGTATGAGAACCAATTTTTCATTAAATCATCTACCACCTACCAAATAATATGAACATAAATAAAGTGGGACATGAGAATGCAGGCTGAGGAAGCAGAGACCCTGCGATCTCGGAGAGCAGCTCTTCTCTGCCCACTTCTCCTTGCATTGTCTCTGGAATCAGTCCTATAAGGATCATTGCTAAGTCCCTGGGAAACCTGCAGGAGCTGAGTATATTCTGCATTTTACAGACAAAACCACTTGCTTGTCAAGCTCAAGTTGGATTTTGTCTAGCCCTCTCCCAAAACTCCTGTTTTTACAGAGGGGCTCTGTACGGTACCCAAGGCAGTTTGACCTTAGGTTTTGAGAAGATTTTTTTACTCCAGCTGGTGAGAGCTGGTCTAACAAGCAACAGCTAAATCTTAGAGAGGTGATATGACGTCCTAGGCTCCTGCCTGGCATCTCAGCACTAGATGGTGCCAGGCACCGCCGGGCCATGCGTGATCAGTAGAAGATCCAATTGCACGAGCACTGAAGCAAGGCTTTCCATCTGTATTGAAGAGCTATAAAACTCTGCTGCAAACAATGTTCATCAATTATGGCATAAGTACTAGGTTAAGATAAAATCAGCAATTAAGGCCAAATGCTTATTAAGGATTAAGAGATTCAATGAGAGCTCACTGGGCCGTAAGGAGTAGTACTGGAGCCTGGCTAATTCTTTTGCTTTTCCCAGCTTACACACAAATGGCTGCTGCTATTTACCACTCATGCTCTGGAAGACAATTGGAAATGGCAATTCCAAGGGAAGAGCTCTAAAACGCAGAGTAATTTGTTGCAAGCAGGTGATTACGATTCATGTATCTGAGTGCAGGAATGCCACTGTCTCAGTAGACCAATTCCTTGTGTTGTTTGTGCACCTCATTTAGTTTACAGTTATGATTCCTAGCTTAGGTGCTTTGTTTTTTTTCTTGTAGACTAAGCAGGCCACAAATTGAGCATCATAGATTGTTGCTCTGTATGTCAAACCATGACTTGAACTTGAAACATGCTTTTGTATTACCAAGTATATTTTAAGAACACCTTCCTTTGTCCTAAACAAAAAAAGAAAACCAGTTATTATTGTTAGAACACATGGAATGGAAAGCACTTTTTAATCATACTTGAGAATCTCATGTATTTATTTCTTCCTTCACAGTAGAAAACCAGGATTTGAATGATAAACTACTCATCAGAATTTTGGCAGATATTCTTTATTGCTCTAAGAAGAATTGGCATTTCAGTATAGGAAAAGCAAGAGTTTATTGAGCTGAGGACTAGAAGAGCTGTCCATGTGCATTATGCATTAACATATTTTCAATTATATGAAAAGTGTGCATTTCTAATTTAATTTAGGTGTCAATAAAATAACAGCCATTGCGACAGTTGATATTTACTGCCTCTCCAGCAGAGCTGTACTCAGCCCTGCTGCCATTATGCTTATCACATAATACAGGGGTCATCTTCCCTGCAACTTCTCTGGTCTGGGAGCCTTCCAGAGAGTGGTGAGTAGCACAGACAGCTTGTGCTGGGGAGGAGAAGAAGGAGAAAAGAGGAAACTCTTTGCAGCAATCTCCCAGCTCACTGATGTGCCTGGGTATGGATCAGGTGGGTATGGTTTACAGAAGCCTCAAAAACTGGAGGTGCTGGAGTCCTTCCTTAGCGGGACAGCATACAGGATACAGACTCTAAGGTGGACTAGGTGACTTCCTAAGTCTCTTCTAGGTCTGTTAAACATAAATCACTGTAGTAAAATCCTGGTCTCTAATCTTAAAGGAAATAGAAGGAGGCGTTGCATAGATGGTCCCCCAAAGGCAAAAGGAATATCAAGCCAGGTTAAGGAAAAGCTGACAGAGGTCAGTAATATGAGATGTTTTCAGGAGTAAATGGTTCCATTAAGTCTAGGGAAGTACTTGCGTCCTTGGAAGTTAGAGCTGGCCTGAAGTACCATGTCTGTCCAGGGCACTGAAAAACTGAACAGTCTTTGATGTGCTAAATTAAGTTACAAATTATTTAAATAATACTTCCAGAGAAAATTCTTATTGCCTTACCACTATGAATATGAGTCTTCCTATTCTTACCTTTGCTCCTTGTCCTCTGCCACATACCCACTTCAAAATTTTTGTTGCTTTTTAAGTGCCAAATAGCTTCCCTCGTCACTCATTTTTTTTTTAATGTTCAGTCTAATTAAGCCCTCTGAGCCAAGAGATGCAGAACAAGAGGGTCAATTGTGCTCCCACTTCCATGGTGTGAGCCTGGAGTAACTCCCCTGAACACACTGAATACGCTGCAGTAAATTTCCATTAACTTCAGCAGAGTTGCTCTGGACTGGCAGTTCAGGGTGAGCTGACTCAAACCACTCAGAGCATCAGAAGGGCACTGAAGACAAGCCATTACCACAAGAAGCTTCTCACGGGAAGCTGTTATA
Source organism: Buteo buteo (assembly GCF_964188355.1). Lineage (NCBI taxonomy): Eukaryota > Metazoa > Chordata > Aves > Accipitriformes > Accipitridae > Buteo > Buteo buteo. Next base: position 11,709,419 of record NC_134183.1, read on the forward strand.
CTGCATGGGAATGAGAAAAGGAAAATGTGATGGGAGCCAGCCAGGCTGCCTCATTACCAGGGGTGTCCTTGTGAATGCTGCTGTGAAGGAGGCACATCGTGTCAGGCTCTGGGAGAGGGAAAAGGAGGACAGGTGGACATAGGGCACACCTTGAACAGCCATAGCTGCTTTCCCTCTCCGGGAGATACCTTCACCTGTGTCTTCCTACCTTCCTTTACAGCATCTCTTGCACATGGATGAGTTTTCCAAGGAGCAGAACAGCCCATCGCAGCAGTTGCTGACTGGGAGGGACAGGAGTGGTCTCTTCAAGACTCAGCATCTCTCTTCCTCAGAGCAGAGAAGGGCTGGTGCCTTCTAATCTCACTCCCTCCTTCTTGGAGGGCATGTTAGAAGTTCAGCTCTTGTTCCTCTGATGAGGAAAAGTGATGGAGCTTTTCACAGCAATTGGTTTACTTTTCTGTCTTCTAAATCCTTTTTCCAGTGGACTGCAGTTGGCATCAAGAGCATTCTTACGGGGGGAACAGAGAGATCAGGAGGAAAAAGGACTGTCAGGGCTGCTTCAGCAATGGGCCTCATTTAATGGGGTGACTGCAATCCAAGTTGGAGGTTGAGTAGTAAAGTGACGCAAGTCAAAGAGAAGATAGGTCATGTAAATAACATCATCCAGTCTGTTTACTGTGAGCAAGCAGAATGTGAGTCGGGGAGAAATCTGTCTTTGTCAGTGACTCCTGCTGATCCATTTCTCCATGGACCAGCCGCATATAAAGTTAATCTGCTTATGCAGCAGCTGAGAAACTAAGATGCCCTCGATGCCCTCATCTCATCCCTGCATCTAGCTCAAGCCTCAAAATACCAGGGGAGCGCAAATTCCATCTACGTTTGGGGTGTGACCACCCCTCATCCCTCTCTTGTTTACTCTTCTCTACCACAAGTCATTTGGTGGGACAGGCTTGAGGGGGGGAGTGAAGTCCTGTCTGAGGACCCACCTGGGGTGGAAGCTTGTGGGCTTAGAGAGCAAAGTGCCCTCAGCCTCAGTGTCACTTCGGATTGTCTGGACTACTGCCTCAGGTAGCCAAGGGAATCCCATGTACCTTGGGTCCTCCAAAGCCCCACGCCTGGGCTGGCCTCCACTGGTGGCTCATTGTCCTCGCTAGCAGGAGCCATGTCAGGCAGGCTTCTTCTGCAGGGCCGTGGGTTAGGCAGAAGGGCTGGCTGGCCTGTGGAAGAGAAGATGCTGCAGACCTCAGAGGGTCGGGTTCCTTTCTGCTGCCCATGGAGGGTGGCCCTGGCCCCTTATTGCCCTTGTTCTTACCCAGTGAAAGTGCTGTTTTGTGGGGTGCCCATGTGGGGTATGGAGACTACCCCAGGCAGCAGCAGTGCATGCGGCTGCCTTTGCCCATTTCCTATTTAAAGCCGCAGTAGAGAGGACTGATAGACTGGATAGGGATGTCCAGTGTCAGGGCTGGTGGAGATGTGCTGGGCAGGCTGGGACAGATGGGGACAAGTGCCACCAGGACTCCTATGACCTTATCCCAGCCTGACATGGGTATTACACCAACCACTATGGGCTGATGTGCTCAGCAGAGGAAATTCTGGGCAATCTGGTTTGACCAGCGTAAGCGTGTGCCCCAGGGTGTAACCACAGGAGCTCAAATGCCGCGATAAGAAAAGGAAGAAAACCTCTGGTTTTGTCTTAATTTAAAATCCACTAAAGTATGTAGGTTGTGAGATTCAGTCTCATGTTTGTAAACATTAGTAACAAATGTGTAATTTAATCTTCTTCCTTTTTTTGTTTCTTTCATTTAAAGTATCATTTAGAATATCTCATCCTTTATTTTATAATAACTTTTATAGTAACATTGCAAGGGCCAATCAGAATTACTCCATGATGCTTCCCTCTGATTCACTGTTGGTTTCTAGATAGAAATACTGAGAGATAATTTGCATTAAATACAGTTACTATTTACCATGCACCACACTTTGGCCTGTGTTCCTTATCACTATGCCTGTATGGGCCAGTACAATTACTTTCCCTTTGTAATCTAGTGCTACCTTCAGGCCAACATAAGAGATGGTACAATGGCTGTTTAATTCACAGTGAACTCATCAAGGTCTGTACTCTTGTAATTTCCTGTAACAAACGCTTACAAGGTCATTGCTATGGGGATGATTCACGTTAGACTCCCGGGAACTCTGCTACCTGCTCTTGCAGAGCTCTGCAGCATCAAGCTCCACCTTGGGCATGTTCCAATTTCGATTTGAAGTATCTGTCTGTGCAAAACAACTGATGGTCAGGACATTCCTTTCGTGCTGCATCATGACAAAACAGGGAAACCTCTGAAGGGACGATTTGGCAGATTGAGGGAACGCTGTATTTCCGTGGTGAAGCATTTGGGATCGGGGAGTGCTGGGGTCAGTCTATGCACGTGCGTGCACATCCTTGACTTCCCTGTTGTAGCTGGTTTTCTGTGGTCTCAGTCACATGCACCCCCTTTTATTTAGCTTTACTTTCTGGAGGAGGACCATAGCCAGTGCATTCGGAAAATGCTTATTCCTGATTGCTTTATCTTTCCAGCCATATTTTAGAAGAACAGCAGGTCAGCCAGCAAGACCTCCCTGACTTTAAACTAGCGTATCCTAAGAAGGACATTGTTTTTCTAAGCCTCACCTCGTGCTCACAACCCTAGAGATTTTTCTCCTTGGTTAGCACCACATAGAGCAACATCCAATTCTCCTCACCTGAGCTGCTTCAACGGATTCTCAGTCTCAAAAAGTGAATTAGGTTGAAGTGTTTAAAAAATCACTTTCATAGTGAGACATGAGCAGAAAGCAAGATGCTTCTCTTCATTTAAGAAAGCAAGAGTCGTATATTATATCAGTTAATTGGTTCAACTAAAACTTGGATAATTCAGTTACTTCAGAGTGACTGGGATTAAATAATAAACCCCTTCAGTTTAATAGCATCACAGCGCTCAGGATGCATGAAGATGTGCAGCAGGCTACGTATAGGCAAAGCTGTATGCACAGGGCTGCTGCGATCAACTGTGTCCTGTGTGGTCCTGTGCAGAGCTGAAGGTGTCTCCAGCCAAGGAACAGACACCAAGGGCATGATCCTGCTGTGGATAAAGGGAGGAGCAAACAGCAGGCGGCCAGAGAGGAGTAATTATTCCTGGAGACCTCTTCCAGAAAGGTCATCCTCAAATGGTTTTAGTACAGCTTCTTACGCCTGTTCCTCAAGACTGTTTCTGTTACAGTGATCTACATTTTTAGCCCAGTTTTTCCAAGAAATGAAGCTTTACAATCATGCCATCTGTCTGTCTGCAAGTCCCCCTCTGAGAGCTTTTGTGCCTCTTGCCCGTGTGTGGCAGAAGTGTGCAGGTCTGCAAAACCCCGCGTTCCTCAGCGTGCCAAGAAAATTGATAACTGTTGTCAGACAGACACAGAGTAATCTTTCCATTGAGCTGAAGGGTGAGGGAAGGACTGGAGACTGATCAGGAGGTGTATGTAGGGGCAGAACACAGATGCTTTGGAAATCAGGTGTCTTTAGTTCTGCTGTTCACTGAATTACTGTTCTTTCTCCCCAAAGGCAACACTCTCAGCTGCTTGCTTAGAGATGTTTTTGCATGTAAGTAGGACTGTACCTGTAACACACCTCTCACGCAGTCCCTTCTGAGCCTGAATCCTTCCTCTCATTTCCTCCACAGCCCACTCTGCTGGGACCTGCCGTGCTCTGAGCCAGGTTCAGGCAATGGGCACTTCCCATGCTGGAGAACCGCAGCTCCGTCCCGGCTGTGCCCTGCCCGCCCGCAGCCACCCTGCAGCTGGGCTCTGCCGTGGGCTGGCCCCTACGTGTGCCCGCTCAGTTCTGCTTTACCCTGCCAAGTGAAGAGCAGTGTGAATCCCTTTCTCTTCGCAAGCAGGTTCTTTAATGAGTTGCTTTTTAAGGCTGGATTAAATTGCAAAGAGCCCTTGAGTACAGATTCCGGTGGCTCTAATCTTGCCATGTATGCTGAAAATGAGCTTCCAGGGTGTCATAGCACCCTGTGCTTGCAGAAGAACCTGTTTATGTGCTGGGTGAAACACTGCTGACAGTTTTAATTCCCTCACCCCTGCAAGGTTTTTATTCTGGCCATTCCACTGTGTTAACTTTCAATGTCTTTGTGCCAAGTTTGATCTTGGGGCCTTTCTTTAATTTGGGCCAGACATTCAGATTATTTGTAGAAGTTCTGAGATACACCGACTAATCGTTCTGTATATTTTAGATTTATGCATGATTTCAAAGCAAAGGTCAATTGTTCCACAGTGCTTGGTAGGATTGTTTATTCAGATGTACAAAAAGATTCATTTTTAGCATTAGACAATAAACTTCTTGTTCATCAGTTTTCTATGGAAAAGAAAGAAGACACTTGCCCCCACACACCCCCAAGTCCTATCCTGTTGCATTAACCCAAGATCCACCATCTGCAGGATTGGAAAATGCTTTGAAATGTAGTATCTTTTTTTTTTTTACAAGTCTACTTGCTTTTTGTATACTTCAATATTTTTCAAAAGTTAACACTATTGAAGATCATTTTTAAAAACATTTACCACAAAGACAGTGGGGGAATAGGACAGAATAGGAATAGGCTCCTGAGATACCCACAAATTGGTATCAAGCATATGAGATTATACTGGAAAATCTTATGATTTCTCAGTGGAGACTTTTGTGTACATTTTGTTAAAGTCACAATGTAGTTGTATCGATCTAACAAGCTAACCATCACCTTCACCTTCCACCCACAGGATAGCTAAAACTTTATAATTACTAAGTGCAAAGATTTGTGAGGATACCTGACCACGGCCCGCAGAGGTCAGTGGAACTGGGTTTTTTTGCCACCTTGGCCATTTTGTCCTGGTTCAGACTAAGGTGAAGGTGTGCGCTTTGAGAGGGCTTTGTCCGTCCACCATGTTGCCGCTGAAGAGGGTCAATACGCAGGGAAGTTGAATGTGTTCCTTGGCTCCAGACTCTGCTGCCAGCCTGGATCGCTGGGCAGTAAGAACTTCAAATGCCGTCTAAGCCATGGCTCCGAGCCACAGTCCGCATTTCCTTCCAGCAGTATTGAAATGCTTCCCTCTGTCTAGACTATTTCATGTCCTTTTCAGTGCCTTTTTATGCCCCGAGTTTTGTGGCAGCAGCCTGGGAGCATAATAGCCTTGCCCTGGAGAAACAGCCATCAACACAAAGAGAAGTGTTAAGATTGTTTACACCCGCATGCAGTGTTAGAGCCATAAAGAGCAACTCCTGCCTTTCTTCGAGGCCATCTTGTCTTATGCATAATTTATGTAAATATTCTGAAAGCAGTTTTATATCTACCTGTTGGTGAATCTACTGGAAGTAGATCCACTCATTTTCCTTCTACATCTCACTGAACACAGAATCAGAAGAGTTAAATTCTTTGTCTGGTAGAGGACATGCTCGAAACTGCTGGTTCAAAAAGATTAGGCACAGTAATTAAAGCATAATTGCTATTAATAGTTGTCTTCCTAATCAGACTTATCTCTCTATTGCTCCTTACCTCAGAGGATTTCTTCCTCTTTGTGTTTTTCTGGAAATGTATTTGTTATGGATGAAACTGAAGCCAAACCATGGTCGTAAACATGTTTGGTAAATATTTTTAATTAAATGAGGCCAGCACACACACTGACTTGGGTCTCCCGGCAGAGCTGGATGGGAACAGATCTGTTTTCCTCTCCTTGCCTAACAGTGCGGTCAGGCAGCACCTTCTAGTAACAGCGCAGTTACGATGGTGCACTGAAAGCACAGCAGACCATACAGTCACACCCAGACCCATAGTTTTTTATAAATAAAGACGTAAGATGCTTCTGAACATGAGTGTACCCTCCTACCTGTGAGTACCAAGTCTCCTGCTGCCCTGCTATCTTCAACCCCAAATACCAGCTGTCTGTGAAGCTGTTAATAAATATGAGTCAGGAAGGCTGAAGGATATATTATGGCTGGCCTTCAGGTTTCAGAGTATATGCCAAACCCCTTCCATTTCCCTGCTAATTCAGGGGAGTTTTTCCATCATGTACTGGCCTTGCCTTTCACAGTTAGCTGCCTGAGACAGGGCAGTGCTGTACCCACGAGCAGATGCTTGTGCTTTTTCTGCCACTGCTCTTCACCTTGTGCAAGCCACTGAAGCACTGTCCCAAACTCACACAGTGAGACACTGCAAACCATCATCCTGCAGCTCTTCAGCTTTTGGTCCCTTCACATCTCCTCCCAAGCAGTGCCAGTTGCTGCGTGTCTTTCCATGGCTTCCTCCTAAGCTTGCAATTTATATATCCTGACAATAATATTTATACTGCTCACATATCGTGTTATATACATGAGGTATCATACCGCATCTGGAGACTTCTGGTGTTTCCCATTAAATGGGCAGGGCTTAAGTCGTCAGGGTCTATCACCAAATCAAACTGGGGCTCTCTTGACTGCGCCTGAGCCCAGCCTTCTGCACAGGGCAAGGCCTTCTGCTCACCCTGAGAAACCAAACTGCTTTTAAGGGTGTATCTTATTCTTTCATTTGTTTGCAACCCTGCTTTTAACTAGTGCAATCACCAGTGTAATTCTTATCTTGGTGGCTGTATCATTTATCTGAGGTGTTAAGTGGGAGCTGGCTGCTTGGGCAGGGGCATCCCCCTTGTGAGAGTCAGAGCAAGAGCTGATAATGCTAGGTGTCACTCGTTTCTTTTGCAAGCAAGATGCTAAGGAAGACAGCCTGTGATCTGCAAATTCCAGCCCTTGACACAGCGTTTGTGGAGACTTTAAACTTACAGTCCAGTACAATTCAATCTCATGCCGACTACATTTCTCTCTGAACATCTACGTTAGCATAGTGACAGCATCAGATGTGCTCTGTCATTCCTGACTTTCTCTGTGTTACTTTGTGCAAAAAGAATGGATTTTTCTTCTGTCTTGGTTTTATCTTTCCTGCACGCTCTCTCCATCACACTCCTCTGTTCTTCCTCACTTTCTGTTGTTCCCCTGTTTCTACTTGCTTCCTTTTCCTTTTTTGTCTTTTCCAATCTTCATATTCCCCCCAAGTGCAGCTGTGCAACTACAGGAGAATTCCCCAAACAATCTGCCATCCCTTTGAAGAATGGTTGTATTCTTCCATGTCGACTTAATTACTGTGTCCCGCTGAGGATGCGAAGGCCTTCTGGGAGGGGAGAGAAGAGGCAGCTCTGAATATGACATTGAGTCTGGGGACTGTGCCCGGGGGATTGCAGTTCTCCAGTGGGATGCTGCCTGCCATCTGGCCTCTTGACACTGTTTGCCCTGTATGTGCCTCCAGTATCTTACTGTGTTGTATTTATTAGGGGTTGGATTCTTACAGACCTGTCCCTCAAGTGCTGAGCTCTTCAGCTGTGGTCTAGAAAAGTGCTTAACAGTGTGCTCAGAATTAAGCACCTTATTTAGTAGTTGGCTGAATTGCATCAGAATTCGCCATGCCTTGCGAGAGTAAGCCTATACTGCACAAAACACACAAGGGTAAATCAAACCTAACAGAGTAACTAGGAACGACTCCTACCTGGTTTAGCTCCTATGTGATTGACCTAGTGGCTTCTCTACGTGCATACATAGATTCTAGTTTTCCTACACCTTGGGTCCTGGGTCTGCCTTGCTTACCTGGCCGTTGCCAATATTGGTGAACTGAAGTTCTCAGTGCATGAACTTTGTGGGAAAATCCATGTTGCTTTCCATGTCTGAACACCTTATTGTCTGAACGCCTTTATTATCTGAACACCTTATTGTCTAAACACCATTATTTTCTGGAAATAGCAAAAAGTTGTTGTTAATGGTCCTGATCCTGTGAGGAGCTGAGCTCACTTCATTCCTGAAAACTTCCTTGGCAAGTGAATATATTCCACAGCCTACTAACATGTCTGCCCCTGTTATGAGGACTTGCGTTAGAGATGCATGAGCCAGTGAACACACAGCCTTCTGGAGAGAGGTGATGGAAGTAATATACAGGGGTTGGGCCAAACTTATCTTATGCCATGTCCTGATCAAGCTAAACCAGAGCATAATACTGCCTCACCTACCCCAGAGCCAGAAGCCCTTCAGGCGCCTAAATAGGAAACCTGCAGCTACGGTAACATTTAACTTGAAATCTTGGTTGCTTTTTAAAGATCATATTTCGAGATGGACTGTGGAACGCTGTATGCATCAAACCAGTGTGTTTCTCGAGTAGACAGGGTCACGTCATCTATGTGCTTTTTACAGAAATAGCTTCCAGATGTAACCATTGTGTCATGGTACATTTATGAAATTTGGCAGTATTGCACAATGTGCGTGGGTTTTGTGCGTGATGGTAAATCCGTGCACCAATCTCATCTCTGACCTGCAGATGTAGTTTGTGCCAGCCTCTTGGGCTTTGTGTACTTTCGTATTTCAGGACCCTGGGTGGTGATGAGACAAAGCCAGGGCTTAAACACTGGACCTTGGTTTTCCTCTGATGGCGTAGACAGACATTGGAACAGAGTCAAGGCATTTGAAGCCCCCCAAACATACAAACAAGGGTATTTAGCAGCCAGCATCTCCTCAGACAGCCACTTGAAATTCTACAGAGATACAAAACTCCTGCTAGGCTTCAGCCAGATCCGGCAGAGAACTGCTGCTGGTAGAGTAACATCACCTCCAGCTCTGGGTGGGCCACAGAAGCTCCTGTGGTTTTCACCATCCCCACGCACAGGGAGGTTCAGGTCTGGTCAGCCAGACTTCCATCATTCCGGAGACCCACTCCTGTGGGACCTGGGGCCTCTGGCAGGGATCAAACATCAACTGTGAAGTTACTTGTCCACACACAGAGCTATTGCAAAAGCACATTAATCTGCTCTACCATTAGCTGCTCCAGTGGGAAGACAGCTGGATTTTCCAGTCTCGAGTGAAAAATGAGAACAAAAATACTTCCCACTTTGCAATTATTTGACATTTTTTCATGGCCTTTTAATGCTAGTAAATGGTGTTAGAAAAATTCAAGCATGAATTAAACCAGGTCTGGTAAATGCTTTCATTCTTTCAGGTGACAGGCACCAAACATCTCTCATTGACTGTTTCTGTTAGATTATTGTTGCTGGTTTGATGCATAAGTTCTCTTTGGATGCACTCTAAGGCTACCGTATTGTCCTGAGCCATGGGGGAGGATGCTGCTGTGCCCCATGTGTCCTTCTCTGATGTCAGCCACTTTGGGCAGGATGAGGCTCAGTGGTGCAAGCCATCTTCTTTGACAGCAGGAATTAGTCCATGAGAAGATATCAAGGGTGCTTTATTGCTCTGCTGCATGTCAAACCTGCTAACCCTCTTAAAAGTGAGGAAAAATAATCATAACCCTTTACAAAGAGCTTTCTCATTAAAAAAAGGCCACACAAGAAAGAGGGCATCTCAGGTTTTTTCCTGGTCATGCGCACTTTCGGCCATCAAAGCATATGGTGAGTGATGAACAGTGACACATCGGAGTTTAGTTACATCTCATGTCATCGGAGGCAGCCTTTAAGGGGTTTTTAATCATAAAACTGGATTAAGAAAGATTTTTCTCCTTGTAGAAGTTAAATAAACCAGCTTGCAGAGCCTTGGGAAGCTGTTCCCAGTGGGGATCCCTAAAGTCCTCTCATGGGTCATCAGATGGGTTTCCACCTCATCAGATCTCATCCCCCACATGCACAGTGTGAGGTAAAGGCCAAAGCTGGGGTTGACAATACATTATGGCCACCTCTACAGCTCTGCTACCAACAGAGTGTTGCTACCTTTTGTTGGGCATGGCAGGAGCAGAACATCTTACTTGGCATCAGAAGTTTTTCCTTGGCTCAAGGAGGAATTAGTATGGTGGCTAGAGATGGATTAACTGAGGACATGGGGTGACACAGTCAGCCTGGCAAGCTGTGAGAGTGACAGCCAGTCTAACTCCGTACCGGTCAACTATTGCAGCACAGCCCATTTCTGCACTGGGCAGAAGATGGTCTTGTCCAGCATTTTAGCGAATGCATGGATTGAGTCTACTCCAGAGCAGATGTGGACCTCTTCAATGGTGGCGCAGTGCTAGAGCACAGGAGGGTAAAGAGAGGAAGCTGACAGAGTTGGATTTGTGGGCTGCTGGGTCTCAGCAGAATGCACTTGGGTAGATCCCTTTTGGATGAAAAGCTTCCGTCTCTGTTGGACACTTCAGACATCTTCACACCTAGCAGGTCAGTTGGGTGGTTACTCACTGCAGCTGTCATCTTCTCTAATATTCACTTTGTGAATATAAGATGATGCTAGAGAATGAAAGATGGTTGAACTCTGAAGATTAAAAATAATAAAAGTAGGCAAAAATCTAACTCTGTGCTTTGGAATGGGTTGCTCAGCATAAGATGATCTTGAAAACGTACAAAAGTGTGAGGGTCAGCATGGCACTCTGTGTGGGCCCCTTTGTGAGTCCTTACAAAGGACTGGAGTCTGGGTGCTCACGTTCATGCCTTGCAGGTTATGTTAAAGAACAAAGATAAGGCTGCTTCACTCAAAACCCCGGGAGATGTTGGCCTCCACATCTTGTCTTGCTTTTGAAGTAACAGATGTAACCTATTTGTTGGATGCCTAAAGGGCATTAGGAAAAGGTCAGTTGTTAGAATACAGATGACATATTTTAAAAGTGCATTAAAATAGCACAATTCATTAGATTTAAACTGTGAGGAGCAGAATGTTTGGAGTTAAGGGTGCAATTGCTTTTATAACCCCATTTGAGCTTTGTGGCCCATTTTGTGTGGAGGAATTTGAAACGCAGGTAGTTTTGCATGGCTTTTTTTTTGCCTTGTTATAAAATATTCACACTGTAGTTCAAGGGAACTGAAGTCAGGACTTTGAGTTCGCTTCTGCGACTGACAGGATGCATGCCCGTGCACTGTCTATATTCCTCTTTTTTCCAACACATAGGCTGAGGGCCAAACCCTGTTTGCAATCCCAACGTGACCATCCCACTTGAGTTTTGCCTCCGGCAGGCAGGATAAACTTGCGCTGCTCTTGGGTCTCTCAGCACCTGCCACTGACGTGTGTGCTCAACCTCACAGCTCTCTGGTGGCCAGCTCACGGGTGGGCTTATGCAATTTAAAAAAGAGAGATACTTCCTTCCCTAGGGAACCATATTGATGCTGAAAATGCTTTTGTGGTCTATGATGGAATTACACATGTGGACAAATGGGTATATCATAGAAATCATCATAAAACATATTTTAACAAACTTATTTTCTAAGCTACCAAAAGCAGATAGACTGCACTGGAACCTAAACTCTTTCCTTTTTTCAGTCACTTTGAATTCTACAGGTTCCAAAAAAATAAATGTTTAGATGAAAAACCCATTCTCCTGGGATTTTTTTTTTTTTTTTAATTAGTATTTTAACAGGGTTGCTTTCAGCCCCCTGCATGTTTTCATGAATCCATGGGGAGCTCCATCAGGAGATGTGCATCAGAATGAATGAAAAGCGTGCCATACCCATCCCAGCCGTGCTCATAATCATTGACTTTAGAATGTCAACTACCCTTTGGACAGCAAGAAAGGTGCTTCTGATACATATGCTAACAGCCGTGGTTGTCTGGTGTCCTTAATGTAAACACGTGGCTCTGATCGTTAAGCAGAAGCACTTGCTTGAATAGGTAAGTCTCCAGCAGAATGCCTTGTGCTCAGGCAGGCTCCATTTGTCACTTTATTGCTTGTTGATGCTGGTCGGTATGAGTGGGAAGATGAGCTGTTACAGTTATGACTTACTCTAACAGCTCCCTTTTATGTTCAAAATAGTTTGGCCAAGAGCAAAACCCTCGTGTTACAAATGAGACGTTTCATTTTGTTTTCGGATCCCGCTCAGTGCATGAGCTGCTGTCAGCCCGCTCTCCTGCAGGAAGAGCGGCTGCCCCTTGGATGAAGGGCAGAAATGAGGGCTGAGAGGCTGCCCAAGTAGCCTCATCTTTGCAGTCAAAAACTTTAGCTGAGTATTGCCAGGCATGATAGTTCAAGGACAGGTTGTACGGAGATTTTTGTAACCGTTTTTTTTTTTGCTTATTTTTGCTTATTCCATTTTGACAAGGTTTCTGTCACTTCCTACCCTGTGCAGAGACAACACAACATCTTTAAATCTTTTTGTAGCAGCTACTGAGGTGGAAACAGGCTGAGACAGGTGCCTTGAGACAAAAGGTGGTTCCTAAGGAAAGGAATCAGTCTAATGGTGGCTTGAGTCTGGAAAGAAAGGAGCGGTGGAAGAGACCTCCGCTAAGGTAAAACTGTTCTGCATCGTATGCTCCAGCGTACTACTGAACCAGTTTGCCTTGCTTTGTCCCATACCTAATTCCCATGCAGGAAGACTACTCTGATCCTTAGCCTGGATCCTCATTTTCTCAGTCCCATTTAGTTGTATCTGCTGCAGCAAACTGACCTCTCAGCTGAAAGGACTCCTCTCATTTTCACTGTGTTCATGTTATTGCAGCAGCATATTATGGGTGTGAGACCGTATGTGAGACCATATTGTTTTTCTAAGGGCTGGCACTGCCATTTTAAGCTTAATGCGGCTACTGATGTAGCCTCATGAATACAAATGAGCTGCCTCCTTTCTTCCCCTGATACCTGGGGAGGTGACACGGAGGGGTGTGCTCTCACTATCTGCAAAAGCAATTTGAAACCGGACAAATCAAGATTTCAAGCTGAGTTCACACCCACATTAGGATGGACTAACCCTGAGCTGCAAGGCTCCACTGGGTTGTCCCAGGACAGACCAGATTAGAATTTGGCTCAAAACAAAAAGCTGTTACAACACTACTGTCCCCTACTACAGATTCCTGCGTCTCCAGTCCCTGAAGAAGCAATTGTGGAGCAAACACCATCAGTGACAAGCAGAGTCTGTCAGCACATCTTCACAGTCCTGTCTTTGGAAAGCCATCCTTGGTAAGAACAGATTGTCTTCCTTCAACATGTCCCTGTCCCGAAGGAGGAGTGGATTTGCTTCTCTAACTCCAGATTGGAAACTCTGCCCCTGAGCCACGAAAGCAACGGCAGAAACAGCTCCCTGTATTCTTCTGGAAATAAAAGAGAATTATAGCCTAAGCCAATCAATCAAACAAAAAAGAGCACTTTGCAGTTTAACGAGAGTGGGCCAGTGAAGCAGCCAAGGGACTCTCCCTCCAGGAGCGCTATCTGCAGGGCATCCACCGCTCACTGCCAGGCGCAGGCAGGAGCCCCTGCTCCTCAGCAGCACGGACCAGGATCAATTTGGGCATCCAAAGGATGAAGACAAAAGAACTCATCCAGTCTCCTCCAGCACAAGCAAAACAGACAGCAAGTCCATGGCAACCATTTCCTCTGGCCATCTTGGAGATCTGATACTCCAGGCAGCTGCCTGCCCTGCCTGCACCCAAAGCAAACTCTGAGCAGCACTGCGGCCAACCAGGGAGGCTCTGCAGGAACTGCAGCATGTCTCATGTCCTCCTGTCTCGAAAACATGTAGGAGTGGGATGGAAACTACCTCACCTGATAGTATCTCGATGTCAGGACTGTCACTAATTCTTCCTGAAGGCAGCAACAAATTGCTTTGCTGTGGACGGGATGGTCAGTGGTTGCTGTGAGGAGCTGAGGAGGCAGGGGTGCTGCTCAGTGCCTCTGCCTGTACAAACGCCCAGTGGTTCTGCATGGGGCCTCTTAGTGAATGGCCTCTTAGTGGCCAGCTGAGTGAATGTGATCTCTAAATGTACAGGGCAGTTCTGTAGCTCCTTGCTCCGGGATTCATTAGAGTGCTACCAGCAATGGACTTGCAGTGGGCAGGAGGGGCTTTACCCTTACTCTTCTTTATTATGGTGAACCCCCTGAAATACTGGAAGTGCAACGTTTCCTGTCCTGCTTCATTATGGAAACACAGGTCAGCTGTCTCTCCTGGATGGACAGGAATGCATGGTACTCCCTGATGGCAATGAGTCAGTCTCTCCAGCTGAGGGATGCTGCCCAGTCTGTGACTCACTGTGCCTCTCGGTACTGCATCGATGCAAGTGCTGCAGAGAAACCAGGTGTGTGGCTGGCTGCTCCTCAGCTGGGAAGTCGTTCCTGTTTGGTCCCTCCTGGGGAAGACGTTGCCACGCTGAAGGTGCTTTTTAGGGTGGCTGTAAGGATCTTGGTCTGCGTGGGTCTGCAGAGCCCCCGGGCCAGTCGCAGGGTTCATTGGTGCCATCAGGAGCAGGGATGCCCCTGCACCCACCGAGGGCACTCCTGCCTTGAGGGGAGCGTGGACACAGGAGGCAGGGGATGCCCACACCCATCTCCGATGCTTATTTTTGGAGTAGCTTTGCATGGCATCAATAAACCCGCTGCCGTCATTTAGCAGTCACGAAGTGAGACAGACTCAGGAAAGCAGGCTATGGGAGGAGGGTGAGAGCAAGGCATGAGCTGATTTAGAAAATAGGCTCTGCAGCATTTAGGAGCGTGCATGCACAAAGCTGCCTGTCTCTCCTTTGAGCTGAATAATGCACCGTTATTGTTAAGTGGCCCCGTTATAATTAGAGGTGTACTGACCTGCATGACAGCAGCAAATTGTCAAATGCCACCCACAGGCTACTGAGCAGGATGAGTAATTTGCACCCCCACAGTCTCTGCTGCTTTGGTGACAGCGCAGGTGGCTGGAGAGGTTCCCGGCTGCCCAGCCTGCGCCCGGAGCCCCACCGCCAAGGAGGATGAGGAGGACGGGCACTGCTCTCACCTGGTTACTGTTGCTTGGGAAACCTCTCCCTTCACATCCGCCTGTTCAGTACAGTGGTTCTGCCTTCCAAAAAGGCAAGATTGTGATGGGGCATCTTTAAGGGGGAAAAAAACCCAGCACAGGTGCAAGAAAAATCACAAAAGAGGGATGGAAATATTCCTGAACATTTTGTGAGAACAAGTACCTAAAAATATTTGTGTTTTCACGTGCAGCATCAGAGAAACAGACTTGTAATTGTGTGGAGGTGTGCTCCAGGCTGCAGTCTGCTGGGCTCTGGAGATGAAATTTGGGGCCCACAGAAATAAGTGATGAACTTCCACTGACCTCCCAGGGCCAGGGTTTCACCTGGGGACCAGGAGGAGCACTGGAAGGGCTTACCTGGGCTCTGTCCCTCACCTTCCCTCTGCTCCCATATGGATCTATCAGGCACATTTATACCTGGGAGATTTTAACTGATATATTTGTGAGGACCGATGCCTCCAGGGTCTCTGGCTAAGGTAAGGAGAAGTCACTGCCATGTGCTGGGGGGACACGAAAAGGCTGGGGACACAGAGGACTCCCTGGCTCTGCCCTCTGTGCAATGGAGAAGGGCTGAGGACAGCTACCCTCTTCTGCAGTGCTGGGTGAGGAACAAGCATGCAACCTGCCACAGCATCTCCTTTGGCAGCAGGATGATGGTCCTGCATTTTCCCATGAAATTTCCCAGATGGGCTCTCTCCTGCTGTAGCAGAGCTGGGCAGCCTGTGGGACTCTGCTTGTGATTAGAGAAACCTGCTCCACCAGGAGAGAAATACAAGCATTTCCTTAGAAGTTCATTATTTCCTCTTAATAAAAATGTAGAAAGTTTAAACGCCTCTCTCAATGGACTCGGTGAAATGGTCTGCATGTGATTCATTTGGGTTTCCCTCAGTAGCTGCTCCCAGAGTGATGCATTTCTTCTTGCTGCCAACAAGAGAGACAGAAACGTTCAAAAGGAGCTTGTCATAAAGGGGTTTAGCATTTGGGATGGTAGGTGGGAGTCTGGCCATCTGCATCGACTTCCAGTGAAGCTTTGCTGAGCACCACCAGCCGCTCTCCTCCCCAGGCCCCTGCGGTTGGATCCCCTCCTGGAGGGGCTGCAGGAGTGGGGGTGGAAGAGTGCTCCCCCTGATTCACAGCACATGGGCCTTGGGGTCAGGAGGAGATGGAGAGCCCGGGGGTGTTACACAGGACTGAATCTGGCCTGGGTACCACCCTGCAGGAGGGGCTGCACACAAGGGACCTGTACTGGACTACATCTGTTTTGATGCACCAGCAGCCCTTGTGCTCTGAGGGCAGTAGCTACAGCTTGCTTGTAGGGTTTGGGGGTTTATTTTCCAGCAAACACGTGATTTTATCCATTCTTTTACCCATATGAGCTTGAGGATGCTCTTGGCTTTCTGTCTCCAGAGAGGAGGCAGTGTCTTTGCTTTAACTGTGCTGTGAGTCCTAAAGAAAAAAATTAGTCAGTTTTTCTTTGCCTTTTACTTGGAGATCCCCCTCTGGCCACCGGGGAATTAGATGCGGCTTTTTTCAATGTTCAGATTTTCCAATGGCGAAAGCTTCTGTTCATTGTGGGAGCCTTTGGGTACTGCAGGTAACCCTTCCAGCTGGCAGCAGCACCACCTTGCCCCTAAAACTGGTCCCTGATCACAAGAACTGGCACTTTTTGGTGTTTCTAAATGATGACATTAATAATTTGCTATTTTTATTCACTCTGTCAGAAACATTTGGTAATTCCTTTTTGTTTCTCTTCCCTTCTTCAGGCTGCTTTCCAGTCACTCTCAACCCCCTCTTCTCTGTGGCTAGATGTATCCTCTCTGCCCTCTGAAACTCCTTTCCGTGGTTATGGATTAAAGTGAGCAGAAGCTAACAACCAACTTCTTCATCGACTTCTCTTCTTCACTTTGCAAAAAACGTTATTGGTTTTTAAATGGCGAAGCTGTCTGTGCTGTACAGAAGAGCCTGGATTGCAGCACCTCTTCCAGTCCATTAGGGACCAGCTGCATCTGGGACAGCACTGTGCCGGTTTGCTGGAGAAATGGGTGTCCAACGTCAGCATCTCTGTTGAGTCACCATCCACTTCTAATGTCACTTTGATCTGACAGAAAGAGAAACATCTCTCTGAGCTAAGGATCTGAAACTCTAGGACACTTAATTACCATGCAGCAAGTACATTTTATGCTGCCATTACAAATAATTTAGCTACAACAATATGGCAGTTTAATTTGGCTTATTTATCTCAATCATTTTGCATGAGAGAGATAAATGCCTCAGCATGATTTCATGTGGATGCTTCGTCTCCTTTAATGTGATTACAGGTAAAGGCTGCACAATACATCCCTGCATAAGAATTAATCTTGCAGGCAATTGGCCTGAATTAAAACACCCAAACCAGATAAATAGAAACTTTGCTTGCATCGTGGCTATGAACTGTGCCAGTGTCCTAATGTGAATTATTTTTAAAGTATCTTACTTTTCAAGCACAGAAGAGGGAGAAAGGCAGTATACCCACATGTCCATGTCCACATAGTCCTGCTGAGCACATACTTTGCTGCTTCTTTCCTTTTTTAGTTTAGAAATGTCAGCACTTTCCGTTCCCATGGGAACCCTGTCTTTTCCGTTGGCACTCCATTGCATTTAAAGATGCTGGGACTGGAGGGGCTGTGGTCTTTCTGGAAGCGTGTGCCGACCACTCCTGGCTCCTGGCTCAGCAGAGAGGGCTGGATGTGGCAGCCCTGGTCCTTGCCCAGGCATCCTGCTCCTCTGACTGCCCCCAGCGGGGCCGAGCCCAGCGGCTCTGGACCTGCAGGGGCAGCCTCAGCAAAAGGCGTTAACTGGGAGAAGGGGTCAGAAACTGTTTGAAAACTATTACAGGCCTGATTGTAAGCTCTCTTTGAAGTTCCTGGTGACCTCATGGGAGAGTACAGGATCTTCCCAGTACGGAGGGAAGCATGGCGGATACATAAGCACCGTGGTGAAATGCCTTTCTGATGATGAAACTCACGTTCTTAGAGTAAAACCCTGATTTTGCTACGGTTACAAATCTCTGAGTTAGGAACCAAGTTAGGAGGATCCATTTACTACTGAAGTCATCTGCAATGTGATAAAATATCAGCAACAGACTTTGTGAGGTTCAGCCGGTCAGTACTTCTAGGGGTTTATATTCTGGAATAAGTTGAGTTAATATAATTTACCAAACACCTGCTGAGGTCACTGAGTTTATGGGTGCCAAGATGGGGCAGCAAGATAGTTATCTTCATTGCTCAGTTTTAAAATGCTGGTTCTTAAAAAAGATCCTTTCAGAGCAGTAGGACGTGTGAAACAATGCTGCGAACTGCTGACAGGTACCATGGCAATGGGCTCTGCCAGAAGCTGCGCCGCTCTTTGGAGCTGCTTCTCCTATTGACTGAACTATTTTTCACTCCATATTTATGAGTATTCCCACTCCTGAAGGATGCTGACAGCTCTTCCAGATATTGCTAATGTCTCAGGCTGGGGGCGTGCAGACGGTACCCCTGTTTCTGCTGAGCAGAGGGAATCTGGCCGCAGGTCTGTCTGCGCCCAGCACACATGTCGTGGACAGTGGGAGCCGGGGACACACGCCTTGCAGAAGTGCCAGCCTGAGAAGTGACACTGAGATCAGGGTCCCACCACTGATGCCCTGAGATAGTGCTCACATCCCACTCTTCCCAGCTGACTTCATGCCCCAGCCTGCCTGCCTGCCTGCCTCCAGAGCCCCTTCCCTGCAAGCTGCCCTTGCTCACAACACTTGCTGGGGTATCTTTACCTTCTGCTCTTTGTCTCACTTGGTCTCTCAGCTCCCTTTGTTTTGCACAAGACCTTTCTAATGGTCCAACTGTGCCACCTCACCCCCAGTTCTGAGATGCTGTGCACTGGGAAGGTGCCACCGGCTGTGCCGGGCCCTGCATCGTTACTCTCTAGTGGGGCGTATTTTCGCTAACTGCTTGGCAGGTGCAAAAATGCAATTGCAGCTTGTCAGAGCTGCCCACACGTCAGAGCGGAGAACAAGAGACCGCCTCGGCCACTGCCCCTGGCGCCGAAGGGAAGATCTCCATGAGGCTGTGTGCCCCAGTCCTCATGGCCATGCCTGCCCCATGCCAGGCTGGCTGTGCTGAGCCCCCACCATCACCATCCTGTGCCCCTGGCTCCTTCTGACCCTGTGGCCACAGGTCTTGGCTCACGGATCCTGCCACTACTTGTGGATGCAGCCACTGGTGATTTCTGCTCTGCCACAGTGTCTGTCCACTGCTGAAGTACATCTGATGCTCCATGTTGTGCAGGGTTTTTTCAGTGGCACGGTAGCAAATTTATTATGCAAGGGTGTAATAAAGTCGTTTCAGCTGACTAATAAAATGCAGCACTGCATAATGCAGTCTTCCTATTCTGCTGGGAGATGCATATGGATGTTAAATCCCCAGGAAGGGTGGTTCACTCCGCTGAAGAGATGCTATGGCAGGGAGGGGAGCAGGAGGTCTCACACGCACTTGCAGGCAGGAGAAACCAGCCCTGCCTGCAGCGGGGTCCTGCCCTCTCCCAACCGGCCGCTCACTTCATACCTGTGCTGCCCTCTCCTTTCTGACAGCCCAAACCCGGGCACGGCCCAGCCCGCACTCACGTGCCCACCATCCTCCTGACGCACCGTCCCCCACAGCACATCGGTGACGTGGGACCTCCGTCCAGGTTACACTGGGCTGTGCTCCCATCCCCACCAGCCACCCGTGGCCATGGCAGCAGCCAGGCCAGCACCGAGCAGGCACAAGGAAAAAGCATCCCCCCTCCATCGCCCTGGCTTCACGGAGCTGGGACGTGGACCGCCGTGCCCTGTTCTCAGTGCCACCGTGGGTATGGCGGTCACATCCCTCCCTGCTCCCGGTACACACGCTGCGGCGCCCACGGTCGCAACCGAGCCAGTGCAAACGCCGAGCTGTGCCAGCCGCGGTGCTCAGCCGGCACCGCGTCCCCGGCAGGGCTGTGCTGCAGCGGAGGCACGTGGTGCTCCCCCTCCCTGGTGCGATGTGGCTGAGCTCTGGGAAGCCAGATTTTCAGAACAAGAAGGTTAATTGCTATTTGCTTTCAAAGCCCTTATCTCATTTTTTAATTCCTCTCTCTTTCATCTTCCCTGTCTGCTTTTTGAAGAACAGTGTTTAGAAATCTGTTTTTCGGAGTCCAAACCAGTCGCAGGTTCAGGACCCGTGAGAATAAACAGAGGAGACCCATCTCAGGGCTGCGGAGGTCCCATGTGCAGGAACCTGCCTTCCAGTAAGACAGATTTTGTAGAAACAGACTTTAAGGGCGTGGGGAGTCATCGAGCCCAGCTCCCAAGTGCGGCCTGGCCCCACTGTGAACCCCGTGTGCTTCGTCTCCCGCCTCAGCACCTTCTCTGTGTTAAATGAAAGACCTTTAACCATCAGGTGTTTTCCTTACGATAAAGATATTTATATACTTTATTAAAGTCAACTCTCAGTATTCTTTGTAAGTTAAACAGATGGAGCTCGTAGGGTATTTTTGCCAGCTTCTCAGTGATTTTACTCATTCTCTTCTGCTCTCTCTGCACATCTCTGTTAAGAACTCAAACACCAAACCCAAATGCAGGTTTCCAGTGTTGGTCTAAACACTGGGTAACTGAATTTTCCATTGGCAAATTCACTGCCCTGGTCTTCTCGCTGTTGCCTTTGCTTGCCAGGGAGCACTTTGGATGCTCCTGGTGCGTTGCTTTGCCCCCCATGGTCTCCCAGGGCTTTCCAGGAGCAATCTCCAGCATCTTCACCGTGCCCTGCCACCTGGGCATGGCCAGTGGATCTTGCACTCACATGTCCAATTTTATTCTCAGCCTTATTAAAACACTCTCTGTTTGGATGAGTGGAGAGTTTCAGAGCACTGTGTGCCTCAGCCGCTTTTCCTTGTTAGTGACTGTCCTGCCAGGCTGTTAATCATCCATATGTTTTATCAGCAGTGATCTTGCATTTGCTAACAATTTGCTGATTAAAAAAAATTACTACCAGTCCCTGGCGAAGCCCTCCGGAAGCAGTGCCGTGCAGCGATGGTGCTGTGCCACGGTCGCGCCACAGACCTGCCAGCTGGCCAGCACCTCCTCAGCCTGGACCTTGAGATGATGCTCGTCTTTACAAACCCCATATTATAGCACATCTGCACAGCTTCGCTTAATTGTAATCTTATCAAGGGACGAGCACACGTTTATTTGACAGAATCTACTGTCTATAAAACTGTATTGGCAATAATTATATTTTTGTCCCTTAATTCTGTCTCAAATTTTCCATTAGCTTTCCTGTCTACAAACCTGCCAGTCTGCTTGAATATCAGTACAGCATCAGCACTTTGCTTGCTTTCACATTTTCCCCAGTATTCAAAAGTGTATTCAAAATCAACAGCATTGGGTCAACCAACTCTTTTCCTATTCAGGTGTTCCTGATTGTGGCTATTTTGTATCTTCCCTGGTTGCCAACAGATTGGAAACCTGTTTGTCATTCTTCTGTGGTTCAGGCACCTCCCTCTGCTCCCTGCCAGGTGCAGAAGGCAAAGCTCACTGCCCCGTCTGCTTTCTGTGCACAAAAGTCGACTGTCCCGCTGTTTCGGGGGAGCTGTGGTCCAACACGTCCAATTGCTCCCGATCAACACACAGTTCTTCTGGTTGCTCCTGATCCCTCCCATACGATGGCTTTTTTCTCTTCATCGATTTTGTACATTTTATGACTTTTAATTGACCAGCTCATGTCTGCTTCCCCATTTCTCATTTGCCAGGTACTGGTTTTTAATTTCTAAGTGCAGACTCACAACAAGAATACATTTTTACTAAGAAATACTTTGCTCTTGATTGCAGAGTGGCAGTTTTTGAATGCCTAGTGAGCTCCTCTCAGAGTGTTAGCTTTCAGTCATATTTTTCTCTCTCTGCTTTCTTCTCAATGTCTTTGTTCCTAATTCAACTCATTAGAAGCATCAAGTATATAAAAATATTACTACAGTTAATGAATGTGCTGATGTAATAAATGTGTTTAGTGGGTGTATTTAATACCATATTAAATACAACCATGTAAATGTAATGCATTTCCATTTTTGTAAAGGTTTGGCTTAGTACAGAATGACATTCTTATTACAATTATACATAAAGTAACTTCTTCAGAGCACTAGGTGTATCTGTCAATACATCCATACGTACGTTCTGGGCTGGACCATCCTCTTCTGCTCACGGTAAATGCAGCTGAGCGCTGACTGCAGATCCCTGGGCAGCCACGCTCTTCCCGCGTGCTGCTCCGTTCCTCTTCATTCCTCCTAATAAAGTCCAGAAAAGAGCTGCAGCCTTTGCTGCCTGCCTCAGGCCTGAAGAACCCACATCCCCCAGCACCGAACTGCTGGAGCCAGCATGTGGCCCCTCCTGGCTGGCATAGGACAGGGCAGTGACAAAGCAGACCAAAGGGCAAGAGGAAAGCTCTCTGTATTGTGAACCTAAAAAGGGGGGGCAGTGTTGTGATAATAGCCCAGATAAATGGGCCTGTTGCATTTTGGAAACCAGTTAATATAGATGCCAATTGCTTTCCTAAATATGCTTCCACTAGGGTATTTTTTCTTATGGGAACTACTTACGGTTGCTATGCACAATACCTACTTTTTAATTTCTTTTCTGCAGCTCGGCACAATCTCTGACTCCTAGACAGCATTCAGAAATCCACAGGGACGAGAGAATTTCATATTGACTCTAAATAAAAGGGTAACTTTACAAAAAGAAAAAAAAAAATCCAAACAAAGCAGGAGCAAAAACCCCAGGGTTTCCTAAAGTGGAGAGAAAGGTTTAATTTGTTACCCAGCACCGCTGCTGCAGCACCATGAGACTGAGTGAGCTTTCATCCTCCCCACCCCCCCGTCCTCTTCTGTGAGTAAAATCCTTTGAAATGTATCTTTTTCCTTATAATTCATTAACCTGTAAAAAGGATCCATTTTGTGGAGAAAAGGCCATTTACTGAATAACAGGTGGACATCATCGGTACATTGATTTTCCAGGGTCTTATCAATAGAAATGGTATGAAGTAACTCGGACAGACTGGAGGCTGTGGACTAACACTGGATTTACCTCGTTAGGCTCTAATGAAAGCCAGCTCCACGGACAGTGTGTTCTCAAAAGGGCAGGATGAAGAAAATCAGAATGCTGGCAAAGCTGGCTGGATGCATCACGCATAGCCTCAGCCTGCTCACCCGGCTTGCCCAGCCCAAGGTTTGTTATCCCGGCTCGCTGCGCACTCTGGAATGGTCAAACACGTTTGTGTCATCGAAATGCCAGAATGTTGGAAGATCATCTATAGGGGCAGCAGCACCCCAGTGCATTTGCTGCCTTCCCAGGTGGGCCTTGAACAGCTATCACAAATCTCTTTATCTCTTTCCACCCAAAATGTGCAGTCAGAAATGCAAGGGATTATCCACTCCCTGCTGACAGCCTAATGACATGTCTGCAAATGCACAAATTATCTTTGCAGTTCTCTTGCAGCTACGATTGCCAGAAAATCTGTATATAAAATGAAGATAATAAGCAGTAAATATTCAACCCAGGCTGTTGAATTTTTAGATGTAGAAGCACCCCAGGAGTCCATTTTCTTCAAACAGGGTTCTACTAGAAACATTTTGAAGAAAGTAATTTTAAACATATTTAAGAGAAAAAATAATAGCAAGTTAGGAAAAGCAATGCTTGTTGCCTGAAACACTCATCATGCAAATGCATTTTCTTTACACGGTGCCCAAGTGCTGGTTGTTCTAGGAAGATGTCCGAGGCTGACTAGCTCCCTCCCCTCTCTTCCCCTGGCAAACATTGTTTTAAAGTCTCTTGGATCTGCGCAACGTGTGGTTCAATTACGGAGCTTCACCTGTTCCTCCTTCCTTTGGAAAAATACTAATTGAGCGTTTGATTCTCCCTCACATCGGTGGGATAGCGCAGACAGCCCGTCGGCATCGTCTCAGCCTGACCGAGGACGGCAGGATGAGACCTGCAGGCTGGGAGCGTGCCAGGGCAGGCAGTTGTCATTCTGCATTTATCTGCGGAGCCATCGCCTCCAGCAGCGCGCGGGGGCTGCCGGAGCAGACGTCCTCTTCCCACCAAGGCTCTGAAGATGTTTTACAAACGGAAAGGAAAAGTCGCCAGCCCTGTGCCATGCAAGAGCCACAGAAATACTCCTGCAGCCAAGGTGGTACAGCAAAGTTGGCTGGACAGCCTGGTCCTCCTGACTGTCCCTTGCTCTGTCTGCCACAGGCTCCACGGCTGTCCTGCCCTGCCGCGGGGTAGCTCCGTGTGCCGAAAAACCTGGGGGGTGTTTCACCCATCCGGGGAGGCTGTACAAGAGCCGAAGCAGCAGCCCCTCCACCTGCCACTGGAAGAATCAGGCAGAGTTCAAAGCAGAAATGCCACGAGTAGTTTAGATTAAATCCAAATTAAATCCCATGCTTGTCAAACCTTATGCTATTACTGAGAGTGGCTGGAGCAGAGTGCTCGGCTATTTGCTATTAATAGGGTCAGGCTGCTGCCGAGCAGACTCGCTCTACCTTGGGGCAGCACACCTCCCTGCCTTCCTCAAGGAAAGAGATATTTTAGGAGGGTTCCCAAAGGCTTGTATCTTCCATCCCCTCTCAGAGGCTGGGAAGCAAGCTTGAATTAACACTGGAGGATGAGCCGTGGTTTTTTCTGTGGGAAATACACCAGCTCGGCTGCACTCTGTGCACAGCTCGGAGCCTGGGTCAGCTCCAAATGTGGCTGGCAGCCCGCAGGCAGATGAGGCCCGTGGCGGCAGCAGTGGCTGCTCTTCTGCGGTTTGGAAAAACATGGAGTTCAGGCAATTGTGTTTGGGGTTTTTTTTTGCAGGGGCTTATCAAGTGTCTCACTATGGGGTGGCCTGTCTGGTTATGGTGAGAAGAGTCATCCCTGATACCTGTCCCCCTCAAACCCTGCCCCTACCTCCCGGTGCCATCCTCCCTTGCTGACATCCCACCCATCACACCACGCGCAGCAGGACCCGGAACCCCACGCTCGGCTTCTCCTGCTCATCTTGGCTCCAGACCCAGACCTACAGCTCCTAAAACCAGCACTGGACGGTCCCCACGTGCCTGCCTTTGGCAGCTGCTGGAAGTTATTACCGTCTTCCCCTGCAATGAAATGCCACCCAAATTCCTGCAGTGCCTGGGTCTTCCCATACTTGGTACCCTCCCACTCATTTTGGCTGGTTTGAATGCTGGCTCTAGCATTGTGAGGGCTTTTTTGCTGCCTCTCCACGCCTGTTAATGCCCAGGCAGCCCAGTCCCAGTCCTGGGGAGGCAGCGGGATGGGAGCCCCACACAGATGACGGTTCCCGTGGGGACTTAAAGGATGGGGCTTCATCAGAGCTAAGCAGAGTTAGGGTGCCCAAATCTTGTTGGTTTATGTGCCCAAATCCCTCAAGCATCCTTGAAAAGTAAGTATTTACTTACACTTAAATTCTTGCACACACATCAGGGACAGCATTAGCAAATCCAGGACCTCGTGCCTGAAAATCAGGAGCCAGGGTGCAAAGCCTAAGATCGAGAGCAAAAAACCGCAGGGCTGCTTTTCCTGCTGTCTTATTTCTGACCCCCGCTGAGCACCCTCTGGTCCACATGCCTCACATTTTCAAGCCTTCTTTTGCAATCAGGAGGGATAGATTTTTTTTGACAGAGACTGTGATTACTTCTTAGTCATGGAGAGCAAGAAGTGGAACTTTCAGAAGAATACCACTAAGCATCATGAGAATCATAAAAGAAATCACAAGCACTGGTCATAATGCACAGTGGTGGGTCATGGCAAAATTTCACTGGGTGTGTTGGTGGGGACATGTGACCCCAGTAACGTGTTTGTACGGACACCCCAGTTCACAGTACAGAGTCCCCAGACACAGAGACAGAGATACCCTTATCTCTGCCTGTTACAACATTTACAGAAACTGCCTGTAAATAGAATTATAGGAATATTTTAAATGGATTTCTAGGCTGGATTCAGAACTATTCCCTATTTGTATTCCCTAAATATAAACCAGACTCTATCTTGCTAGCAAAAAAACGCCAAGAGCGTTTCTCAGTGTTACCTCCGTGAGTACCCAAGGAGACTGAAAGTTGTATTTGCACTTTTAAGGATTGGTGATGTAAATGTCTGCCAAACCAGTGACTCAGAAAGAGGAGAAAAACCTGCGTGCCCCATCTAGCCAGCCACAAGCACGGTGCCTCCAATCTGGAGTCTCTACCGTGAGCGCATGGAGCAAAGCTTTTCCTGACATACTTATGATTAGCTCTGCAAGCAGGGAAAGAAGTCAAAGCAATTGTTTGCTGTGAATTGCCAACTTGAACAGTCACACTTGGTGCTGTCTCTCTCCTTCACAAGCGCCTTCCTCTGCGAGGGGAGATGCGGTGATGCCGTGGGCGTGATGCCAAGAGTGGGCAGTGAGTTCCCCACCACGAGGGGCTCGGCCATAAAGAGCTCCCTAAGGAAAGTGAAGAAATCCAGGGATGAAGAGCCTAAAAAGGATCTTTAGGACCAAAAAAAGGCTGGCGACTTTGAGCCCACAGAGAACCTCATGAAAGGTACAGGCTCTGCCTCATGAAGGCTGGAAACCATTTTCCCAGAAGACCCAAGCCCCACAGATTGCAACCAGAAGTGAAGGTGGGGAGACACGTCTGACACTGCCCACGGCTCAAGGCATTGCAGCAGACCTTGGTGGGGGTCCCATGGTGAGGTGCAGGCCTGCAGCAATGCTGACGGAGGAGAACGAACAAGACACCCCAGAGCGACCCAGGGGTACAGCCTGCATCTGCTGCGAGAGGACTCCATCCCTGGCAGGCATCCTCCAGCCGGGACAAACAACCTTGTTAGAAATTCTGCCTTGTTTGCTGGGGAGTGTTGGCAGCAAACACCCTCGGGAGAGATGCTCCCTCTCCGGGTGACAGATTGTGCCAGAGAAGCAGCGTGTCATAGGGCATGACATCAGATGGAAACTTCTAAGTGCTCTTACCATGGAAATTACATTGCTGTAAACCGGGTTGTTTGTGGAGGCTCGTTGCTGGTCCTGCCGAGCAGAGGCTCTTTGGTAACGAATCACACTGCTCAGAGCTGAGGTTGAGCAAGGTTTTTCCTGGACTGTACCCGGGATGGTGGCACCTGAGCACAGGACCCCCCTCCCTTCTTTCTTCACCATCCATGCCACAGGTGACCTGCAGTGACGACCTGCACTGAACCCACCGTACATGGGGCTGCGGAGGAGGCCAGAGTTTTGCCACTGCTCCTTGCCAGGCTCTTCCCAGCCCCTTCCCCACCCCGAGAGCTGCTCTGCATCCCTGCAGCTCAAGGAGGAGTGAAAAGGTCTACTACTGTGACCTGCAGAGCAGCACAGGCTCTATAATTACTCCCTGAAATACTTGCCTCGAGCCAAAAATTGTGTGCTAGAACTGAAGGAGACCTCTGTCTAATGAGCCTGTCCCTGTACGTCAACAGTAATTAATGTGCATCACCCTGCAGCTTCCCACCTCCTCCTAACAGGCTGAAATTTTATCCTCTGGTTATAATTGCAAATTATGGTTAAAATTTTAAATGCCTGGGAGTCGGGAAGCTGGATGCTACCACCCATTTCCCTGTGGGTACATGTGGGGCGGATGCTAGGACAGTTCCAGCCCCTTCTTTCACTCCTGGCCCTCTTACAGCTTTCATCCTCACCACCCTTTTCTCCTCCCTCATCCCCTTTTCTTCTCTTTCTCTCTCATTTTGAGTTTCCTCCTTTCCTCACCTTTCTTTGCCGCCTTCTTTTCTCTTCACCTCAGCATGAAACACCCTCCAGGAGTGTGGTGGAAGATGATCATCCCTCGTGCACATGAAGCCACCTCTGAGCACAGCAGCCCCTTCCCATCAGATGGTGCTGCTAGAAATAATATCAGGATATAGAGAAATAATAAAGGTACCAAAACCATACATACAAATACGGATGGGGCACTTCATCCTCCTTCCCCCTGTGCTGGGAGAAATCACAGGAGAAATAAGACTTGGGAGTTTCTTGTTGATGTGGCATGTCTCTTCCCCAGCCACTCCCAGCACCACTGCTACAGGAGATGTGTCTGAGGGACATCATCTAAGGCTAAATAGCTAGAACTTATTGCCCTAGTTTTGCTGGTAGAGGTAACTCAGTTGCTAGCCCAAATGTTTCCCGTGGCCATTAGTGTTCAGCTGAGGATGAAAGATGTACAAACACTAGCTAAAGGGCTTCCACACTCCACAAACATTAACTGATGGTGGAACACTCCTTCGTCTGCATCCCCTGGAAAAATCTCCCATCTGTAACCAGCATGCAGTTCTAAAATACTGGCCTAAAGCCAGTGATGGGTCCCTCGTTGGTGACTGTAGTGTTTACAATTATTCATTATTGCAGAAAAATACAGTATGAAGAATATACAAGCATTTATTCCAGATTCAGACCAGGTAAATGTAGAGGAACTCAGATATGCAGTGGGTTGGTTGCAATAGCTAGGTGGGCCTCTTTCAAGAAGAGGTTAAGCCTTCTTTTCCAAAACCTTTCATCAACAAAATGTAATTAAGGGATAACAGAGAATTTGGTCTTTGGTTTCTATCTCTTCTCAGTGTACAGAAAACTGAGAGCAAGCATGAACTGGTGAATCGATGCCCACTTCATGCTGCAGATGGACAGCCTGGGAGAACAGACCAGGGACTGTGAATTCAGCTGATTTGGAAGTATAATGATAATGCTGATGGTACTGTTGACCATTTAAATTTTGGGCACACCCTGTGAGCTGGGCCACATTTTGACATCTCATCTGGATGGCACTGGGGTCGTGTTGGAGCTCAGATGATAAGAAACATTGCTTTTATATAATTTCAGATTCAGATACCTGCTGAAAAGCAAAAGCCAAGCTGACAGCCTCGTTTCCTGGCTCCGGATGAAGAAAACACAGAAAGTGTCTAAATAGAACAGGCTGCAGTTAAACAAGAAATGCCAGTTAAAGCAGAGGTCCATATTTTGGTCATCTTGAGCACAATAAGTAGTTATTACTTACAACATTAGCGTAATTTAAAGATGAACAGTTATCCTTTAACACTGTGCCAAGTCAGAGCATGGCTGCTGGTTAAATAGAGGTCTCCAGCCGAATCCCTGGAGCCAGACGCTCGGGAATCCCCCAGCAGTCAGGTCTCTGCTGCCAGCCTTACCTTTGGAAACACCCAGGTTTTGTTCTCCACACCTCGTAGGCCACTGCAATCTCTCTCAAAGCTACAGCTTGTTGTGGATGATAATTATAATGGATGATATGTATATGGATTATGGAAGATACATAGATAATGCATGACATTTTCTGTTGAAATACCTGAGACAGGTAAAGAGCAATGCATTACTTTTGAATTTAAGGCAGTTATTGTATCTTTGCTCCCGCTAACATTAAATATTCAGACAGCTGAGTACTCTCCAGACATCACCTGGACACAGCAAACTGGATCACCGTTAACTTTGTCAATGCGCCATCTATTATTGCACCGAATAAATGCAAAGTAAGACACTTCATTGGCTGTTTGTACTTTGAAATATATCAGAGATACTTAGGCCTGACTGTACTGGTTAAACAGGCATGTTCGATGCAGAGCCTGAGGCAGCCTAGCAAACCTAGGAGCCACAGAAGGGCTGATGAGCCTGGCGTGATGGGATGGGGCTGCTGGTGCAGCCTTGGTCAGCACGAAACCACCAGAGCTCAGTTTCTGCCCTGCAGCAGAGGCGAAGAGCATCCTGACTGCACCTCGGCACGGTTTCTCATGCACAGCTCTGCAAACCCTTGTCCTGCTGCGTGCCGGATGCTTTACAACGGTTTGTAATGCAAGTGCCATCCTCAGGACGGGGATACATGCTGCCCTCGTGGGGAGCGTTCTGCTCCACTCCTCCGAGCAGCAGAGACACCCACGCTCTGTCCCCCCAGGGTTTTAAGACATAATCTCTTTGTGAAATATAACCTACTGGCAAGCAAATACATCTAAGACTTCACTTTAAATACATATTTGGAAAGCTGCATTTTGGATTTTTTAACTCAAAACTGCAAGTAACGGAGAATCCAAATATGGAGAATTTGTAGGTTTTACTGTGTTAATTATTAAAAAAGAAAAAAAAAAAGACAACATTACTCATCAAAACTGCATTCTTGTCAATCAAAGCTGGGGAACAGAGTATTTTTATAAAGACATCTCCAAGCCTTTGATACGCTTGGTGGAAACCTTTTCAGGTAGTTTGAGAGCGAAGCGTAGAGCTGCCCTCGGGTGCCTGGCTCCAGCAACGTTCCTGGTTCTGAGGACGAGTGTGAGGCGGTGGAGGGGGATGAACTCAGTCAAGGGGCTCCTGCATTGCCTCAGCGAGGGTCTTTCTAAAAAATGCAGTTTCTCTGTCGAAAACTGGAACCTCAGCATAACTGTTCACTTGGTCGAGGAACAAAGTTAATAGCTGAGCCGTGGCATGGGTGAGAGGCTCCCTGACAAAGCAGTGGCTGCTGTGGCATGAATGCTCTCTTCATTAAGCCGCTCAGCTGGCTCAGAAGCTTCTGTTCTTGATGAAAGCAGCACCTGCTAATGCTGAGGATCCCATTCTTCATTAACAGTTCAGCTGGTTCAGAAAGGGAGCTCTGAGGCAGATGAACAATTTATGCAGAGTGGGATACATGACAAAGTAGCAGCTACTTTAGTGAATACAAGCATCTTTGTAAAAGTGCCCAGATGGTTCAGGAGCGAGTCCCATTCTTTGTGAAAAGCGCCGTTGTTGTTCTGGGCTCTGCCTCCCGCCTCCTAACAACGCGCCGGGCACAACCCATCTTCCCGGGGAGCTGCAAAATTCAGTCTTCCAATAGACATCCTGCACAGGCCAAGTCTCTGGGTTTGCCATCATTTTTTCTAGCAGAATAATGTCGTCTTCAAGATGTTGCCCACTGTCCAGGTCTCGCTGCTGCAGCACCACTGCCTGTGACATCTCCTTCCCACTCTGTCATTTACATTAATTGGACATTTAGATTAATTGCCTATTGGATACTAAGATACCTGAGCCTGATCCCCCTCTGGGGTGCCTCCATGAGCACAACCGTCGCAGGGGTGCGCCCAGCCTGACGGGCAGACCCAGTGCGGCCAGCTGGGCTGGGGCTGGGGAGGCAGGGGCTGGGAAAGACTCATCTCTGGTCGCTCGTCATGGGGAAAACCCCTGAACCGTATGGCCCCCAAGAAAAGCATCAGGATCCCAGCCCCACACACCAGAATGTGGGCTCCCCACAGTGGGGATGGTGTCAGAGATATGAGAGCCCGGAGAGCCACCAGTGCCTTGGAGCAGTTCTCCTTTCGAGCGGAGCTGGGAAGAGCTCAGCTGGGCGGCGCGGTTCAAGAAGGGATGCTGCCCTGCAGCCAGGAGAGGTCTGGAATGGTTGGTGGGAAGGGAGCCTGTGCTGCTTAGGGAAAAGTGAGGAACACAGTTTTGTAAACCATCTTTCTGGCTGGGAAGGCAGGGAATGAGCGAAGTCGGAGCAGAGATAATACGGGGACCAGTTAGACAGCTGCACAGTTGGAGTCTAAGGCTGGGGCTCACGAAGGGAGGACGGGAGCTGCACTGCAGCCTGCGAACACAGCTGGAGGGGATGAACGAGAGTCTCCAGGCGAAGATGAGCTGAGTCAGGAAAGCGCAGTGGGGACAGGGCCCGTGGTGCAGTGGGATAGACCAGAGGCAGCTTAACACGGACCCTCACTGTAGCCTGTTTGGCTCAGGTGTTTTTCAGCATGTACTGAGCCAGGGTGGTGGTGGGAGCAATGCTGAACCCCTCGGTGGGGGCCTTCCTCTGTGCCGGGATGGCTGTGGATGGAACGTGACACCCAGGCAGGGAATGGCCAGGGCTGGAGGCAGAGATCTGCAGTGCTGCCGGCTGGTCGGTGCTGACACTGCCACCAGGTATTTCACTTCTCCAGAGCAGCACCAACTGCAGCACCCTCTGCATCCGAGCAAACACCGATCACTTTTAGAGTCCATTTTGTGAAATAACCAGAGATGTAAAAGTTTCCTTCCAGAGCGAACGAACACTAAGAGAGAAGCTTGTGCCCTAGGGACCACCTCGGCATTTGGGCGGGCATGCTGCTCCGCTCAAAGGGCCGTGATAGCTGACCCCTCTATGGAAATAGCAACCTATTAACCCGAACCTGTCCCTGGCAAGAGAGCCGGCTGCAGGCCGGTGCTTCTGGCAGTGACTTGCAGGCCTGCTGGGTCGGGCTTATTCACCTGCCCTCCCCAGGGACGCAGCCTCCTCCTTCGCCGGGATGGAGAAAGGCAGCTCCCCACCTCTCGGGGGGCCGGGGTACCCCCGGCCGCACGCACCCGAGCCCGCTCGACATCACTTGCAAGACTCCCCGCGACAGCAGCGCTCTCACAGCGCCGGCTGCCCCCACAACCCGGGGGCTGTCTCCACAAACCGGGAGCTCCCCCGACAAACCGGGGGCTGCCCCCCCCTCCCCTCCCCTCCCCTCCCCCGGGTGCGTCAGGCTGCGGGGAGCAGCCCCCGCGGGCAGAAGTTGCGGGCAGCGGGTGAGGAGAGCGGCAGCCGAGCCCCGCAGCGTGTCCCGCTGTCCCCGGGGGAGCCCCGCACCCCCGCCGCCCCCTCCCGCCGGCCGGCGCGGCGCCGCGCACGCAGCTCCCCGTCCCTGTCCCCCCCCCCCCCCCGCCCCTCCGCGCCCGCGGAGCCCCCTCCCTCCCTCTCTCCCTCCCTCTCTCCCGCGCGGGGCTGCTCAGCGGAGGCGGCGGGGCCGCGCCGCCCCTGCCGCATTGGTTTGCGGCGGAGCCCGTCAGCGCCGCGGCGCCGAGATTGGCCCCCGCAGCCGGCGCCGGGTGCCCCCCCCCCCCGGGGCCTGCCTCCACCCCGCCCGCCGTGCGCCGCGGCCCGGGCCACGGGCACCGCGCTCCGCTCCGCGCCGCTCCGCTCCGCTCGGCCCGCAGCGGGGGCAGGGCCGAGCCGGGCGGGGGGCGCGTCCTCCGCACCCCCCCCCCCCCCCTCCAGCCTCGCACCGCGCCGGCAGCGGGGATGTGAGCGGAGGCTCCGCCGCTCCGCGCCCGCTCCGCAGCCCGCTGCTCCGCCGCCCGGCTCGGGAAGATGCTGAGCAGGTGGATGAGTGGCAGCAGCAGGAACCTGGACCGCGAGTACAACTGCACCGTGCGGCTGCTGGACGACAGCGAGTACACCTGCACCATCCAGGTCAGCGTCCCGCGGGGCTCGGGGGGACCGGACGGGACGGGACGGGACGGCCCCGCGCCGGGGTCGCGCAGCCCCCCGGAGCCGCCGCGCTGCCGCCCGGAGCCGGCAGACAAAAGGAGCGGAGCGGCGGGGGCGGCCCGGTCCTGCCCCGCCGCTGCGAACAAAGGCAGACCCCCCCCCCCTTCCTCCGTCTCGGGAGGCGACCGGAGCATCGCTGCGGGAGACGAGCCGCGGCTGCCGGCGGCGAGGAGCCCCGGGGCAGAGCTCCCCCCACGCCTGCGACCCCGCACCCCTCCCACGGCTGCGGAGGCGTGCGGGGATGGCGCGGAGAGCCGCCCGCCCTTCAGCCGGCGCGGGGGTGCCCGCAGCCCCCGGAGCGCAGCCGGGGCCGGAGCGGGGCAGGGGCGGCCCGGAACGGTCACCCCGGGGCCGGGGAGAGCCTCGGCCGTGCCCCGCGGAGCCGAGCCGGTGCTCGCCCTCCGCTGCCGGCTGCGGAGGCTCCGCGCTCCGCGGGGAGGACTTCGGTGCGAAGTAAAGTACCGGCGACGGTGCTGGGCAGGGATGGAGTCTCCCCTTGCCCCCGCCGCATCCCGGCTGCCCCCCTCATTAGCGCCCAGCTCTGCCCTAAGGAGCGGTGGCGGTCCGTAATAGTCCGGAGCGGCGGGGACGGGGTGCGCATCTGCCGCTCCCCGTGTGCCGGGACCGGGACCGGGACCCGGACCCGGACCCGGGGCCGTCGCCCCCCCGCCCGGTTGCTGCCGGGGGCTGCGCGGGACCGTGGCTCAGCGCGCAGAGACCGTGGGAGGTCGTTCTTTCTAAAAACTAGCAAAACACGCTCACCGGCTCCGCTGCAACTAGTTAGGTAACGGGACCCGGCGGCTGGAGGGCTGAGAGGAGCATCCCTGCTCCGGCTGCTTTTACTCTTCATCCCCACATTTATCATCATCCCTGCGAGGGAGCTCGCCGAAAACCTGTACGCTGTAGCACTCGCAACTGTTCCTGCTGGTGTCAGCTGGCTTCAGCCCAGCCCGTAGGCAGTGGAAAATTCAGGGCAGAGTTTGGAGTAAAGGTGACTCAAGATGTAAATAGCAACAACTGCCACCTCCCAGCCTTTGCTGGGTCTCCCCAGTTCTCCCCGTCCTGCCGTTCCGAGGAGGAGGGAGCATTTTTTCATTTACAGGCAGAAATATGCTTTAAATGATAATGCTGAAGAATGGTTACCGAGGAGTGCTGCAGGCGATGGGAGGCACCGTCAGTTTTGCTTAAATAGTCTAAAATAGATAAATACGGTGTTTTGTGCAAATAACGGCTGAAGAATGCTAATGCCGCTCCTTCCTCCCCCACCTGGGTTGTAAAGTGTGACCCAGTAAACAACTACAACGGCAACCTAGTTTATTTTGCATAAGCAAAACTAACTCATCTCTCAGAGGTTGTTTTTGATACAAATTAAATGGAAACCCGTAGTTTGGGAGAGTAAGTGTAGGCAATGCAGTTAAGAAAAATCTGGACTTTCTGTCCTTAAGATAATTTAACAAGGTGTTGTCATTTTGCATGTGTTTTTTTTTTTTAAAGAGAAAATACTACTTGATCACGTATTTCAGTGGCTTATTTTATGTTCAGCATAGTAAATAGTGAATCCTGGTATTTAGCATGCATGACCTAAGGTATAAAGAATTGGCTCGTATTACCCTCAAAATCAAGGTTACCCCAGTTAAATATTTGTTTTCTATTGCTTTCATGCTGACTTATAAGGCGAGTATTTATAGTCCGTGCAAAATTAAAGTGTACATAGTAGGAATGTATAATGTCTCGCAAGTGAGAAAAACCGTCACCATACAGGCTGCGAGCGGTGAATGAGTTTTGAAGGTCATTCCCTCACAAGCGCAGATTTTTCACGTCTTGCTGAGATCCGTAGTGTTTCCTCGCCCAGGCTGTTTCTACGCCTGTTGTTTCTAATTTATGTATTTCTATTTTTACTTAAATATGGAGAAACTGTCCAAACTGTAAGTCATCATTTTCATACGCAGTGCTGTTAATCACGGCGCACATCTGGGGAGCGATGCTGCTCGCTGGAAGTTTGTAATGTGTATTTTTGCTGCTGTACCCCTGTGTTTGTGCCACTCACCCTGGCGGCATGTGGGGCTGTGGACAGGCTTTATACTCTCCCTGAAGTGTGGCCCGTCCGACATGTCATCTGGCTTCTCCATTGCCGGGGAAAAGAAAGAAGCACTCAGAGGCAGAGCTGATTTTAAGAGGTCTTATTTACCTTTCAGATAGTGGCCCTGGTTAAACCTGTCAACAAAACTAACCTCTGGCTGTGCTTGATAAAGGCATGTGAGAAGGGGTTCAGTGCTGCTAGGTAATACCTGAATATTCTGTTTCTAAATAAAGCCTTTTTTATTTGATTATCTGAAGTTTACTTCGGTAATATTCCCATGATGAACGAATGGTTCATTGTCTGAGCTTGGATAAAACCTTCCTCTCTTTTGCCCTAATTTTCACTCCCCAACAGCCCATCCGAGCAGGCGGAGGAGCCCTGGCCCCGGCGGGCTCAGGGACAGTGTTGGGGGGACAGAGCTGCTGCAGGCAGAGGCAGCGTGTGCAGTGGGTCAGGGCAGCTGGGTTGGCACATCCATAAGCAGTTTTGTTGTTGGGGTTTTTTTTTGTATATTCCAGTAGTTTGCTGGTTTGGGGAGGATGCTGTCCCAGCATCCATCTCCGCTGGGATCCTGGGGATGGTCTGTGTCTGCCGGCGAGCAGGGCTGCGGGTCTCAGCCACTTGCCGGGACTCAGGAGGCCCCCAGCAGCTGCCTGAACATGGAGATGTTGGGCTTTCTTGACTCAGAAAAGCTGGTATTTTAATAATAGTACATGCCATGGGGGTACCTTTTAAAAGCAATAAAGGCAGTAGTTTGCGGTGTGGGGGCCATCAGATGTGAGGAGGCAGCAACACCCGTTAACGCTCTGTCCCTTGGTGTTGTGCTGGCTGCTGGCCATGGGTGCTGGGGACCCCACTCCCGTGGGTGTCACTGCCCCGAGACGCATCTCCAGGGAGTGGCTTGGCCGGCAGAGAGGGGCAGCCATTCCCAAAGGGCTTTGGTTCATCTCCATGGCAAGGGTCTGGTCTAGCAGTATATTTAATTTATATTTACCACCTTGTGCTCCATGTCTCCAAATGCAAACACGAAGCAGTTTGCCAGCGAGGCAGCCTTGCAGCCGTTGTTAGAATAAAGCAAGCTTTGAAAAAACGAAGCAATGCTCTTGTGCTGCGGTTTTGCTGTGACTGAGCTGCTTGTCTGAGGAAATGTTTTAAATTCTTCACTGTGGTGTCAGTGGTGGTATAAAAGGCTTGAAATAATTAATGATTTGCCATTGCTCAATGCATCAAGCATTTTCCTGAAAAGACAGTGGCGTTTTGTTTCAAACCTCGGTAGTACTACAAGAATGTGGAGATGTGAGAAAATAAATACAAAAATGCGGTTTCCTAGATTCAGAACGTAAGAACTTTCTTGTGTAAGATTGGAAATAAAGGAAAACGAGTTCTTGACTATGCTCTTGGACAAACCCGACGTTTTCCACATGAAGCACAAAGTTCATTAGGAGACCTGACAGGATCATTAATAACAGGCAGTCAACACAAAGGGGAACCTTGGGTTTTTGCAGCGCTGGCTACTGTGAAGGTTATTTGTTCATTATCTTTTTATCTTCTGAGAGTTCCCAATTGCTTTTGCCGGGAAATAGGTTAGCAGACCGCTGCTTCTGCAGTGGGGTCTCGTCTGAAGTCCTGAGCACAGGTGATGCGCTCTGCACCGGAGGTTGCTCCCTGCTGCCGAGAGCGCCAGAAACCACGAGGCTTCATGCCGAGAAGTTTACGCCTGCTCACAGAGCCTTCCCTTCTCACCTGCAGCCTGATCCCGGGGTGCCGTCACAGGGAGCGATGCCAAACCGGTTGTCAGAAACGTGGAGTAAGGCGGACTTTGGGTCCGAGGCTGCGGGTCTGCGCGGCGGGTCAGGCTCTCTCAGCATCGCCTGGTCTCATGGTCCGACACAGGCGAGGCTTCGGCAAAGCCACTGCAGCACTGCCAGTGCGTTGTGGTAGCAGGGAGAAGTCCATCAGCAAAGTCTCTGGTCTGCAGCGGGTGCAGGATCGCACCCCTCCCAGCCTGTGGGTCCCACGGCTGGGGAAAGCGATACCGACAGGTTTCTTTGGCCAGTTTGCTGTTGGCTCTATTCAAAGAAATGTTTTTATTTATAGCATTGGAAATGTATTTGCAACAGAAACCTATCATTCTCACTCAGCTAAATCTCAGCAGAGCTGCATGCTGTCAGGGCAGCATCCTTCATTCCCTGCTCAAACATTTACATACATATGGTTTGTGGGCTCGGAAGAAAACTGCCTGAAATACACAATAAATTTGAAGACAAAGTAACAGTCAAAGCTGAGAGTTTCTTGGGTTTTGTCTCCTTTTTCCTTTTAAATTTATTTCCAAGTATATAATTTTAAATACAAAGGATACAAAAGGCAGCTGAGGAAAACAGCCACTAAATGTCCACTGAAAAACTAGTGGCATATTTACTCTCATTTTTAATGGGAGGCAGAAACACAAGTTGTTATGGAGATCCATCGAGAATATTTCTAGTGCTGCTATTTCTTCACCAGCTTGAAATGTCTCTTTTCTGTAAACTTTTCATACCTGTTTTATACCTGCTGTGAAACTGCTGGCTATCCCCCTCTTAGGAGACAGTCTCCTGAAAGAACTACTTTGCTTATCACTTTCCCGTATAAGATGTTGAAGACAAATATGGATATATATATACAGACATGCACGCACACACGGTAATACCACTGTAGGAAGACATGTACAGTAGCATCATGAAAGAAGAGATTTTCTGCTTCTGTCATGTAAAAATTAGGTAATGCACAGTAGGAGGCTTTTTTTAAGGTGTCTGGGGAATACTAAAAGTACCTTGAGCAGCCCACTTATTTTTAATTTTTGACTCACTCTTCAGGAGCTCAAAGGGATCGTGTATGTGGGACTGACGTCTGTGGCCACATTCCAGCAAAGCTGAGACTTGCATGACGCTTCGGTTTGCCCCGTACAAGACTAGAGGCACCGAAAGTGTCTGTGATCCCTGTCTGTTGGTACACCTGGCACGTCTGTGTTCTAGCCGAAACCTTGCAGGCTGGCTTCTCCTGGAAGCCCTGTATGAAGATGGGCAAACACTGCACAGCGAGCAAGACCCTCACGGAGATGCCATCAATGGTAGCGGGCAAGGTCCCGATGGAGATGCTGTTGGTCTGTGGAAGCTCCTCCACAGCTCGCGTCGGGGCGGTTGCCCTCTCTGGGGTGTGTGGCGTCATGCGTGAAGGTGGGTTCATAAGCATGGGTAGGGGCACTGGGAATGGTGTCTGCCTGCGCAGCGATGGGTGATTTTGGGTGTCAGTGGAAAGTGGAGTCCTTGTTGGCTTGGAGGGTAGCTACTCGGTAGCTCATGGGCACTTGGTCCTGCGTGTTCGAGGATGGTGTGTGCTTATGTTTGTCTCGTGCTATGTGAGGTGGGAGTTTGCCCGTGGGAAAACCAAACCCTGTGGTACCCTCAGCACTTCAACCTTCCGGGAGACTTGTAGGAATGTCACGTACCCTGTGGTGAGCACAGTTTGTGCAGGACTGATGGGAATCCCGACCCGACCCACCGAGCAGAGCACGCATGTGCTCCCACCGAAACGGGAGCCATCCCTCTGCCTCGTGCAGGGCAGCTGTGTCTTCAAGTAGGGGGTGGCATTGTAGAGCAAACCCTCCAAAATCACCGCGCTCCTGGTCTCCAAACGGCCGAGGAAGTGTGGCACTACTGTCACTTGGTAGAAATGACAGCACATTACTGGAGAAGGCTGGCGAGCAAGCAGGGATTTGCCATGCAAGAAGAAGTGCTGTATTTTATTTGCTATCAATTTTGTCAAGAATAGACAATACCTCGTT
This sequence comes from Buteo buteo, assembly GCF_964188355.1. Classification (NCBI taxonomy): domain Eukaryota; kingdom Metazoa; phylum Chordata; class Aves; order Accipitriformes; family Accipitridae; genus Buteo; species Buteo buteo. The sequence goes on from NC_134183.1 coordinate 11,748,427, forward strand.
AGCGCAGGGGTCAGATGTCGGTGCTGTTGCAGAGAGAATTGAACGGTGCTTCTGTCATCAGCCACTTGTTTGTGGTCAAAAAACCCAATTATTGTTTGGTGACAGAAAGCTTTGGAGTTGCTTCTGCAAATAAGAAGGTTTCAGGTCAAATTCTTTTCTTTGAAATTTTTTCAGAGTAAATTATCACAGCAGTATGAGAGCAATTTCATATTGATGATCTGGAACTGCCTGCAAGGCTGATGAATCCACAGCGAGTGTCTGCAGAGACTGTGGCTCTTGCATGGCCAGAAGGAGATGGAGAGCGGGTTCTGACAGCTGCAGCAACACTACAGTTAATGTGTGCGCATACGTGGGCCTGAATTTGTCCTGCCAGGGCTGGGGGGATGATTTGAAAGGATGGGGCTAAATCCCCTCTTGTGGCAGGATTTGTAGTTATTTATTTCTGGTTGTTGTTTCTGTCAGCCTCTTAGAAGCTTCAGAACTCAGAAAAACTTAGCCTAATTTGTTTCTTCATTGGCCACCTCCTGTGGATTCCCCCCTTGTATTCCCAATGGAGTTACAGCTTCTGTGGCTCTTGGTGGCTTTCTAAAATCTACTCAGATTTATGTGGCACCTTCATCATCCCAGGAGACGTTTTTGCTTGTGCTCCCTCACCTTATCAGCAGAGCTCTGCCAGCTGCTGCCAGAGCCCAGGAGAAAGGCAAACCCACTGTCTTCGGTCATGACAGAGAGGAATTAATACCTTGAACGTTTTTTTGAGCTCTCACCTAAGCATGACAACATCTTAACCAACCCGAATTTTGCACAAGGCGCTGTTAGCTGGTGCAGTCTGGTTTTATTACGTTCCTCACAGAACTGGATAACCAGCTACAGAGCAAACTGCTGGTGGAGGCCAGGCTGAAGGGGAGCTTGCTTTGCTCTGAGCACCAGGATGAAGGAGGAGATGTGGAAGAAGTGAGGGGTGAGTTTTCAGAAAGATGTGAAGAAGTGAGAAGACGCCATGCGCACAAAGAAGGATGTCAGAATTAGGGTTTATATGGTCATCTGCATTTATACAGAAACCTAGGGATATCTTCTGAGCATGAAACACAAGCCGGGTTTTCCTTTAGGAGGTGATGGTCTGCCAAACCAGCTCTGGAGCCCTTGGGCTGATGTGACGGCATTCGTGCAGGCTGGGCGATGCCCCGAGCTGAAACTCCTGCAGTCACAGCCCTGCCTTTGCAAAGTCTGCAGGGCATGTGCATGGGGGCGAGAGCAGCCTTTCGGAGGGTGGAGCAGCGTGGACCAAGGGGTGAGCAGCTCCCTGCGTGAGCCCTGCTGCTACCAGGGCGTTTTTGCACGGTGAGGAAGAGGAGCATGAAGGGCAGCGTCTGGGGCGCTGTAGGGCAGGTGCGTGCGAGCTGGCGCCCTGCGTGGAAACATGTTTGCTGGGACTCATGGACTCGAATGCTTTTTGTTGTTACACTGCAACAAGTGGGCTGCAATGGCAGAGTGAAGATGCCTGGCTTCGCGTGTCACCGCCAGTTTGCTGAGACGTGCTCCCTCAGCGTGTAAAATACTGGTGCTTCTAGAAAATAAAAATGTGTGTATTAGACAGTTTTATCTATGTTTAAAATATTTTGCTTCTAGAAAAACAAAAGAATTAAAATTGAAATGAAATCTCATTAAATATGTCACCCCGGAGGTGTATTTGCCTGTGTGGTTTGTGTTCAGGGGTGCTGGAGGGTGGTGGGGCAGAAGCACTGTGGAGCGGGGCAGGAGATGCGCCAGCTCTTCTGCAGAAATCCCGAAGATCAGCTCCTTCCTCTCCAGAAAAGGAAGCGGTCGGAAGCGCCTTTCTTTCCAGATTTCTGCGCCTGTCTGTGCTGGCAGCAGGGTCAGGGCAGCGGTCGCCCCAGCAGGTTGGGAGATGGTTCTTCTCCCCCGTCATCCCCATAGGGTGTTGTTGTTCAGACGTTGGTGCGTGCATGAAATCACTGCCCATAAACCATCGGTCCCGGGCTGGCAGGCACATGCCTACCTGACCATCTTAAATGAAAACATATTTTTAATTTTCACACTCAAATTCTATGTGTCTCCCCCCACTGCCACCCCCTGCCTCTTATTTAAACAAGCCTGTCTTTTATTTTGTATTTTTTAGGACATTGACAAGGAGTTCTTGCAGTTGAAGGTAGCTATTAAATATCCATTACGGTGTTTTCATTTCTAGACAGAAGAGTAACTGCTGCCTTTTGCATTCAGTAGCGTTTGGAAACGAGAGGAAGAGTGGTGAGGTCTGAAGTCGCTGCAACCTTGTCCCTCGGGTACGTGGTCGGTGGGTGGATATGTGACAGTCATGTGCAATCTTTCTCTCCCATTGCTCTGTGGCACAGATTTTGTGATGATCTGATTTTCCAGGAATTTACCGGGTGAGATGTACCAAGATATGGTTGTTTCTAAGGTGACCTGTGGGATTTGGGGCTGGCCGGGCAGTTTTCCTGCGCACGGCGCAGAGGTTGTCATGTCTGTTGTGTAATTATGGCCAAGACTGAACTGAATATCTGCAAAAAATGCCTGGACCTTAGGGTCTGATTTTTTTTCTGAAAAGGGCCAGTGCAGAGGGAAGTTGTGTGAAGTGTGCTCCAGACTGCCAGTGGAGAACGGCACTTTTTTCTAAGCAAATATAGAATTTTTGTAACTGCCAGTGGACTGATCTGGCATGGTCCTGGGGAGCAGCTGGGCACTTTGTTCCTCCTGCATTGTCATTTTAAAGATGCAGACCGTACTTTGCCCTTAATTACACTTTGGCAATTACCATCCGCGTAGATTACCTTCACTGGTAACCATTGTCTTCATTTGCAAAAGCGACTTGGCAGCTGAAATTTTGTGAGGAATATAGTTTATTCTACACACATGCACAAAATGTGAGATGCTGTCGTGCTTCCTCTGGCTTGTTATCTGTAGGGGACAGCAGGGGTAAAATACAGTAAAACCTTATTTTACTCAATAAAGTCAGCAGCTGTCTTTCCAGATACACATCAGGAGCTGTGCTACTGAGCAAGATGGTGCCATTTTTACATAATCAGTCTGTAGAGCAGAGCTGTATTTTAAGCCACGGGATCTTTTAGCTGCTCCGAGGATCAACTTTGTGCTTCCATTAGTGGATGATCCCAGTTCTCCTTATGGAAACTGAGGGGGTCTGTTCTCCCATATTGTTCAGTCTTTGGTCCTGACCAGGAAAGTTGATGTAAATGGAAACTGCTCTTCTGTGGACAAGGGAACAGACTGAAAAACCTGTCCGGGTCTGTCAGATGTACTTCACATTGTGAAAATGCAAAGGTTAGGAAATTCCTCCCAAAGAGGCACAAGCATTGCAGGGCTCAGAGCCACGGGCTGGCTGTGCCCTAATAATATTAACATAATAGTTTTAAGATATTTGCTTTAGATTTTTGAGCTGGGAGCCTCCCTCAGCTCCCGGCCAGGTTGTGGTCCTGCCAGAGCTGAGCTTATGGTGAGACCCATTTTCTTTCCCTGGGCGAGCCAGTTTTCTGCATTGAGCATCTCATTGGAAATTCAAGCTTTGCACGTATTTTAATCTTTCATATCTGGCAGTAAAGAATATAAGCGCTGGACTCCTGAGCACGGAGAAAAATCGTAGGCTGGTTTGGAATGCTGTGGGAAAGAGTGAAGTAAGGTGGGTCAATACTCGCCAGGTACTGGTGTCTCACCAGATAGACGAGGCATTTTTATAAATGGTAATTAAAAAAAAGCTTTGTGGCATCGTGCTTTGTGAGGTCAGAGAGAGACCTGTTTTGGGTTTGTCAGCTAGCTAATGTTGGATGTCAAAATTTGATCAACGCTGCACCTGGAAATAGAATATTTTGGCTGCATAACATCTGTTACCAAAGCCTTTAATTGTAGTGGCATATCTGTCATGTCGATGAGGTTTTTCTATTTTTCAGAGGTTTTATAGCAGGGCTGTTTCAGTTTGTATTGGCTTTTAGCTTGGCACATAAACTGGGATCCCAAAAGAATGCATCTAGCTGCCTATATAAAATTTTTCTTTAATAAAAAATTACAATAATTGATTAAGCCATTCTGGACCTAGAGAGAGACTTTAGGAATATATAGATTAGGTAGTTTATAGCGATTGTAACTATATGTTATCGATATACTTAACTCATAGAATGGACAGTATATTGGGACTGGAAAAGAAAAAACAGAATCCAATATAGTTATGTTTGAAAAATAGATAATAAACATGCTGAGCAAGTACTTTTCATGAATCGATTTAATTCTCATTAGCGCTGCACTATATAGTATGCTGACTAATATTTCTGGCTTGCAAACAACAATGGCTTTCCAAAGGAAATGTGTAATGAGAACAGAATGTCTTTGGGATCTGAAAACCTGGAGCTCCTGGGGCCATTGGAAGTGGAGAAGAGAAAACGTGAGGGCAATAGAAAATGCAGCAGCCGAGGAGAGGGCTGGGGTTGGAGACAACGGTGAGACAGGATCAGGGCAAGAGGGGTGTGATAGATGTTGGGAGTGTCCCCCGCCGTGCCAGGCCACCCTCCTCCATCCGAACAGGGACCCCCATGACCCTCACACCATCGGGACTGCTGTCCGAACCAAGCCTCGCCGCCTGCCCTTGCAGTGGTACTGTCAGACCTCTCTCCTGAGGTAACTCTCTTGGACCAAGCTCCTGCCTATATCTCGGGTTCCTGGGCTGTTCCTCAAAATTAAGGTTCTTCTCCTGATCCAGAATGGACTTTTTCTGTGTTCTGGTCCACGTCCGTGTTACTACTGTCCTTCCTTTCTTCTGCTTGCCTTTATTGCCTATGTGTTTATTATTTTACATCATTCTCATTTGCACGTTGATATAAAAACCCCAAACCTGCAGGGAATGATTCCCCAGCCTGTCACTGCTTCTTGGAAGCAACTCCTTAAGCCCACAGATGAGGCTTTAACCAGTTGTGACTTCTGCTTTCCAGTGACAGATTTCTTCATCTGGGGCTTTGGAATAAAGCAGAGGGTCTGCGAGGTAGCTGCCATTTGAGTGGATTAGTGATGGCAGCCTGTGTTCTGCTTCGCCTTGCTTCCCCTGGTGTGAGTGGGAGTTGCATGTCTCCTTAACAGTGCCTTGGTATTGGTTGGGTACCGTGTCCCCCAGCTTAACATTTGGGGTTTGTTCTAGATATAAATAAGATGCTAATACAAAATTAATGGCAACGTAGTGTGCCTTAAATAACGATGACAGTGATTTCTCTCTGCCCTTACGGGATGCTTCCCACTGTCAGCGTTAACACATTGGCCCTTTGGCAAAGTCCCCCAGAATTAAATAAAAACACAACTAACAGGGCTTGGAGGAAAGAAATAAGGTTGAGGCTTTCCTTAGTAACCCCCAGTACCACTGAGCGGAGAGTGTTCCTATTTCCATAGGGCTTTTTAATTAACATGTGGCATTCTCTTACGAGGATGTCACCGAGTCTAATGGAGAACAATGTCTGAGGCATTTTAGGCTGATTTGGTTTTAAACTTCTGCGGGCAGCGTGTAATTCTCAGTCAGCTCTGCTGGGCTTTTCCAAAGAGACGTGGGTTTCAGACATGGTTAATCTCTGCATCCATGAGCTGATGCTGATGAGCCATGTCATGTCTTGCCGGTGTCTTGGGGCTGCTGAGGGGGGGTAAACCGACTCGGGGAGCGGCAGCGCAGCCCCTGCACCCCGGGTTCGGCAGGGTGCTGCTCTGGGTCCTCCACGGCTCCTCCCTGCGCCACAGCCTCCCTCAGCTGCAAAACTGGGCTAACAGCTAGTCCTTTATCCATCCAAGTTTCTCTGAGGACACGTTGGTGAGAGACGGGGTGCAGGGGATACGTGAAGAAGGATGTGACGTTTGCCTGGCTCGGCGCTCGGGTTCCTGGACTTGCCAGGGCCAGTGCCGTGGGCAGGGAGGATGATTTCACTGTACAAGCTTGATGTTGCTTTGCACTGCAGGGTTGCAAGCAAAGGAAAAGCAGAGCAGCCTGCAGCAGAGCTTTTGGCTTGTCCCAGTGCAGGGCACGTCCCGACCCTTTGTGCCTCGCACCAGGCGAGGAGGCTGAAGCCTTCAGCTCCCGTCGTGCCCACCCGCTGCCCCACAGCCCTTTGCAGGGTGCGGGACCCCTGGAGGGGCAGCTCCAGCAGCCCGGGGTTGAGCAGAGAGGGCCGGTGCTGTGGTCACAGCTCCTCCTCCTTAACCAACCCGAAACCTGCAACCCCCAGAAATATGGTTCTGAGCCTGAAACACAACTGCAGTATTTTTGAGGAGGAGGTGATCCATTCTTGGGTACAAAGAAGTAAAAAACCCAGCAGTGGCCAGCAGGTCCCCCGTAAGGGATAACTGTGAGGGGCATGGCAGTGCCAAAGTACCGCTGGCATTGGTGACGGCACGGGGATGAGCAGGAGACGGCTCCAGCCTGGGGCAGGGCTTGTCCCCCAGGAGCCTCACCTCAGGAAGGCTTATCATGGCTGAGCTGCAACTCAATTACGGTTCCTGCAACGCTGGGCGAAGAGGGAGTGGACACAGATTTTGCCAGGGGAGTGCATTAGTAACGGAGAGCACAAGCAATTCAACCTCGTGCGCTCAAGGCAGAAATTTCCAAATCCCTCCGGCTCTTCGTTCACCCCCTGGAAGCGAACAGGGAGAAGATGTATTCTCTGAGCCTCATCTGCTGTGTTATTATTTCCTAATGAGCCTGTGTGGCCCTTGGGTGCAGGAAGGCACTGTGCCTCGAGCAGGGACAGGTGCCTAGGGCCAGCTGCCTGCAGCAGCCAGAGGCTCCTGCATCCCAGCAGATCTGATGCCCATCCCAGGCACAGGGCAGCTTGGAGAACCAGTGCTGGGAGCTGGCAGCAGGGATTAGCCCCCCGGCAGGAGCTTTGCTGGGGGGCCAGGAGACCCCAGGTGGGGAGGGCGTGCTGGAAAGCCAGGAGGCTGCTGAGTGGCAGTTGGTGGCCCTGGTCTTCTGCAGCCCTCTTTGGTGTCCTTCGTGAAGTTGTCACTGGCAAGTTAAATGGTTCCCTGAGACTGGGAGAGATTTTGGGTGGCTCACCCTGCCTGGGCTGGGGAGGTAGGCAGCTGCCCCTGCCAGGTCACCATCTTCCTTCCATGACTTTTTTCTGTTACAGCTAATTGAGCTCTTCTTGACTTAAATTCTGAGTCAACACTTGGAGTCCCCAGGATGGAAGTGAATGCTGTACCCCAGGTCTAGAAAATGGGCTGCTCTTCCTGATGTTCAGGTGCAGTGGGCAAAAAGCTTCCCCAATTGCAAGGGTGCTGGTCTTTCCCTCACCAGTGCTGGACCTTAACTGAAATGCTGGGCTGTTCTTTTAACAAATCCTCTTACCACAAGATTTCCCATTCCCTGTATTTGTTTGTCTGCTTATTCTTCACCCCTGCGGAGAAGTGCCGTCTTCAGCAGGCACGGCTTCAGGGCCGGCCCCAGGGGCTTGGCAGAGGTGTTGGCAGTGGCTCCATGGCCGTGGTGCCTGTAGGATAAATGCAAGGATTAGGAGGTGAGTTGAGCTGGGCTGCAGTTTTATACCCTGTGCAGTTTCCACGAGATGGGAATAAGGGTAAAAAGCAGCCCAGAATGGCTTCAACATTGGCTTCTGCATGGGACTTGGGAAACCGTAAATCAGCCTGAAAGGAGTGACTGCACATTGACCCCCGCAGACACTGCCTAATTGTTTTATTTTGCTTTGTTCCACGGATCTCTATGGAGAGAGAGGAAAAGTCAACGTCGCGGTGTGGCTGGCGGGGCTGGGAATTGCCATGGGAACAGAGGAACAGGGCTGATGCTGAGCAGGGGACACCACCATCGCCTGGGAGATGCCCTCGTCCCCGCTGCTGCTTCAGGGACGTTGTGCTGAAGCTTCACGTCCAGCCCCTGGAAGTGATAACGAGGAGCTGTAACCCAGTGGTGTTAGTCAGGATCCAGCCTTGTCCCAACTGCTGGGCTGTGGGGACTCCTCCATGGGCCCATGCCACTGTGGCCCTCAGCATCGGTTGGGTCCTCAGCACCAGCGATGGAGGGAGGAGCGGGCTGAGCTCCTCCGTGGACCTCACCCCAGATGGATGCCCTGGGATGCTCACATCTAGTGCAGGGGATTAGGACCGCTGATGGGTGGGATCTCGTCCCTCCTCCGTTCCTTATTTATTTCATCTGTAAAACCTGCAGTTTCATCTGAATGGGACACTTAGTTCATGGAAACTGAAGCGTGGAGCTGCCGCCTGCGCGTGGGAAGTGTCCCTGCCTGTGGAAGGGGGTTCCCAGGGTGGGTTAAGAGCTCTGCTCCTGCGTGCTGATAGTTGTGGTGCTGGCTGATGCAGGGAAGCACTGAAGGTAGACACAGACTCCAATGAACCTTGCCCTGTGAACTTCTGGAAAAGGTCACCTGGGTTTAAAGCACCATTTAGGCAAATAAGTTGTGCTAAAATAGCGTTTCTTTAATTAATGCAGTCAGATTAACCAGTGCTGCAGATAAATGTCTCCTTAAATTAGTTGTTACTTGAAACTTCCTTGTCCTGGCGCGGTTGGATTTTTAAAACACTGTCAGCAGACCAGCAGAAGCAATTCTGCTTTGAGACTGCAAGCCCCACGGTGCTGAAAGTTGCACTGCCTGTCCCGGGTGCTGTGCTGGGGCCACGGGACTGCTCTCTGAGACTGCTCAGAGACTGCCGGGTAGATGGGAGTTCAGCACTAGAGGTACAAATCACCCTGGGGGGCACATCTGGGTGTGTTTGACATTAGTCCCTTGCAGGACACGTCTCAGAGAGCAGTGGGACCGCTTCTGGTGGCGGTGCCCAGGGCGAGCATCCCAGCGGAGCGTCTTGGCGAAGGCCACCTTTGGAAACGCGGCTGATGAGCAGCATCCGTAAGGCAAGTGGGGAAGGATCCAGCTTGTGTTACAATAACAAACGAAGCAGGCAAAAGTAAACATGGAAGTAAGTAAATAAATAAGCCCCTTTGCACTTGCTTTTGGAATAACATGCAGCTTTAAACTGGTAACTGCCTTGGTGCTGGGAGAGCTTCGTGATGCGATGCACGCTTTGCTCTGTGGTCTCAGTAAGTTTGAACATGCTGGCGGTAGGTTCAGGGGCAGTGGGCAGGAGAGCACATCAGATACTGTCTGGGTACCGCAGTGTCTGATTTTTCTGTGGGGCCTGTGGAGCTTGTTTTGAATTGTGGCCACCTGTCAGTTACTATTAAGTTGGTTTTATAAATGTTGTCTTGCCTGCCTTACTGAAATGGTCTCCTACTCCATACTGCATGGTGGGGTTCTGCAGGCAGTGCAAGCAGGTGCCAGTGCTGCTTCTTCCTTTTCTTCATGCTTTCCTAACAGTATCCACACTTGGATATTTTGTGTGCTACAATAATAATAAATAAAATGCATATGTGAACGATTCTCTTGAATCGGTTAAATTAGGGAAAGGGGAAGGGAAGTTTATGATTGCGCTGGTGCATCCAAGAGCTGAAGGGGAGCAGGGGTGTTTGTAGTGTTCCCTTGTTTTGCAGTGTTGCACATAACAATTGCGTCTTCCTTACCACCTCCCCGCTGGTTCCCTGCGTGCAGGTACCTTGCTGCCAGCCAAAGCAAGGTTACTCTTTGCTTGGAGGCAGGCACCAAGATGCTTTTTTCTGGGTACGTAGATACTAGTGACGCTGCCATATGTTGTGGGCAGGCAGTTGCGCACGCATTATATAAGGGCTGATGATTTAAAAGGCTGTCTTATTTCTGGTCACAGTTTTGCGAGTGCTGGCTCTGCTGGCTGGTGGCATTCTTGGGGCTGGTGTAGTTGGCTGGTTTACATACCAGTGGCTACAATCTTTGTTTCTTTTAGCATCCTGTGATGACTGTAGAGTGTCCAGTTCTCTTTGGCCAGTCTCTCATGCACACAGACCTTACCTTAGCAGGACGGGCTGTGACATGACATACTGCATGGCAAGGGTTGTTTTGGCAAAACCAGATGTCCCTCTGATCATACCTGGGTAAAAGCTGCAGGGCAGGGGTGGGTGGACATATATTCCTTTGCGTGGCAGCAGGCTGGGACCAAGCTCCCCACCTCTGCAGGACCTGAACCAGGGGGGGCACAGGGACCGATGCTCTGTGCCTGTTGGAGTGTGGGATTTGCAAATCCTGTGCCTGTTGGAAGCTCCAGTGTGCCCATTCCAGAGGGATGAGTTTCTCTTTGGTACTGGCCAGAATCGTTCCAAATAGTTCCTGATGACCGTAACAGCTTGTCTGCAAATGATAGGATTATTTAAGTTCCATGAGCTTAAACTCATGGGCATGACTTTTGCCTATGAGCTTCCTGGGCAAACTTGTGCTGGTGCACCCTGTGCTGTATGCTGGTAGCATTGGCATGTTGATGTTGCTGAAGGAGCTGTGCAGTTCCCTTTCCTGGTATTTTCTCAGTGGCTGGGTAAAGGAAATATGGTGCCATTTTGCTGTTGAATTCTTGCAAGTGACCAAGCTGGCATGAAATAACACTTATACAGAGCAAGCACAAATAGGGTGAGTGCTTATGGCATGCTGTCTTTTACGTGTGTTTGGGAAAATATAATCATCTGACAAACTACAGAAGCCAAAAGAGACTATTTTGAATGCACGTGATTCTTCTGTAAGTGCTACAATTATCCTGGCCTTTATTTAGAGTGTCAGTTAGAGATGGTGATAGCACCAGGGTAAAAATATGATACTTTTGCCTGGATGGCATCCACTGCCGAGGGAAGGGCTGAGAGGGCCAGTGGAGCTTGGTACAAGGTTAGCAAGAGATTCACTCAAGCCCTTAAAATATTTATGGCGTTGTAATCCATACACATTTTAAGCATATTTGACATCATCCTACACTGCTCTTGTATCTGTCATTGCTTATGGAGAGAGTCCAGAGAGCATCACTGTACGGCTGGTAGGAGGTAGCTGCAGGTAGCCATGCATTGCATGTATATTTTTATAGCTGAGATTTAGAAAGGAGTCATAAAGTCTGTTCCTAGAGAGCTCTTTATAGTGCGAGGCAGGGCTTTGCACAGCACTTGCAAAGGTGACTGACTGCTCGTGCAGCGGGTGGGATTGGGATGCAGGATACGTGCCGGTGCTGGCCAGGCGAGGAGGGTTTTGGCTGCGGGGCTTGTCCCCTCCTTGCACACCTAGCCACCCCCCACACTGCCCCCGGCTCTCCATCACCCGTAGGGAAGTGAAGCAGCCTGAGGAGAAGAAGATACGTCTCAGACGTTTCTTCAGTGACTCAAAGTCACCCCGTCGTTCGGTGTGTTCCTGAAGCGCCTTCCCCTGCCCAGGGGTGCCGGAGGACCTGTCACCGCGGCTGCGAGCGCCAACGCGGCGGGGCCTCGCGGGCTGTCACGTCGTAGCAGCTGGGTTTGGGGAAGCTGTGCAGCTCTCGGCACAGCTGGGAGGATTTTGGGTTCCTTTGAACTAATCAAAGCTCAACTAAATGGGATGGATCGTCTCTTCGTCTCTTCAGCGAGGCGATTTGTCTGCACAGCTTCAAGGCAACACTCCTCCATCCTCCCTCCCTCCCTCCCTCCCTCCTCCCTCGCTGGTTTTCGGTCATGTTCTGCGCAGTCGAGAGAGCAGCCTCCTCCTGTTGCTGTGGTAGGGAAACGCTGCCGAGGGCCAGAACAAGCGGTGCTGGTTTGGTGGGACACGCTGGGCATCGTGCAGGCATTGGGCTGCAGGTTCCCCCGGGGCAGTGCCAGCGCATGGAGGAGGACGGCACCAGCGCCTGCACGTGGTCCGTAGGGCCCCACTGAGTGCTGGTTCCTTGGAAATTGGGCTAAGATTATTGTGCAGGAGATTTAAAAAATCATCAGAAGTGGAAATGTTAACGCCTCCTTCCTCTCTGCCATGGCACAGGGGTGCATTTTTTAATTTAAAAACTGCCTGGATTTTTTTTCTGTTATGGTAAAACTTTTTTTTAAAAGGATAGCCCAGAGGAAACCCTCCTGTGCCCAGTTGCATCAGACATACTCCAGCATCTTCCCTTTTCCTCTGCACTCTTCTCACTGCACGCTCTTCTCACTTCTGCCCCTTCCATCACGCCTGAATCTGCTGCCTGCTGAATAGCTTTGGTCTTGGGATTCATCTGCTGAGCTGATCTGCGGTGGAGGAGGAGGGCACAGCTGGACGGCTCCGTGGGGTGAAACCTCTCCTGAAGCCGCTTCAGCCGGTGGGAGCAGCGACGGGAGGGACAGGGTGGCCGGTGCACGTGGCAGAGCTGCAGCTCGGTCCCTATCGAGTCTGCAGCTGCAGGCACGGTGGCCTCTCGGCTGGGTGCTCGGTGTTTTTAGGAAGCTCCTGCAAGGCTCTGAAGTGGGGCAGAGGACCTGCTGAAGGACAGGAGGACGTGGGCTGGGTGGCGGCGGTGCCCAGGGGTGGCTGGTGGCTGCTGAGGCTGCCTCAGCTAGAATTTATCTCACAACCTGGGATGATGTACTGGGAGGGCATTTTATTGTGTCCACAGCATAGGTTTACCTCCCTGGAGCATGTTACGTGGTGCCATCTGCCTGCTGAAAACTGAGGCTCGGGAGCAGGAGGGCCACCGCTCTGAGCTGTATCAGTGCGGCGAAAGCCTCGGTGCTCTGCAGGGCTGCAGGGATATGTGTGCTGTGGGTGGGTGAATAAATAATGCTCTACTTGGAGCTGCGGGAGGGAAGGTGGCATGAGACCATTACCTGTTCCCATGGTCTGGGGAGGAGAATGGGGAATTCTTGGCAGGGACTGGGGAGGTTGGCTGTTTCCAGCCAGGGACACCGTTATTTGCATGTGCATTGGCCCTTTCTTTTACCTTTTTCTCCCTTGGACACTGAAATCTTCAAGCATTTTACCTCCTGGGCTTTCTCTTGACCCAGAAATATTTCTGCCTGCCTGCAGTTGTCCATGGTGACCACGGGCTGCTGTGCGCCAGGGCTGAGGAGCACAGCGAGAGGTTTTTGTGCTCATGACAGTCTCCATGGGAATGGGGCAGTAGGGCTTTTTCTTTTGGATAGTTCATCCCCGTGGCCCCTTCCTGGGCAGCGGTGAGGCCTGGGCAGCCTTGTCTGCCCCATTGGGATCTGTGGTGGGCAGTGGGGTGGCCACCAGGACTGCCAGCACGTTCAGTTCATGTGCATGTCGCCAGGCTGGTGCAGGATGACACCCTGGTATTCATCATTGAGACGACATCCATAACAGGCAACAGGAGCAGGAGCAGCGGGAGGATATTCAAAAGGGTCTTCTCAGTCACGGGGGAATCCTAGAGACCTGAGCAGCATCTTTGGGATATTTGTCATTTTGAGTGTCCGGTCGAGCGTCTTCCTTTTCTTGGGCACCAGATTGTGTTCTGGGGTCATCCTCCATCCTCCTCTCCTTGGATGTGTGGCTGTTTGTCTTTGCATTTTGGTGGCTTCCAGGAAGGCAAGACTGGACCATTTCCCTCCCCAGGTCTTCAGGACACCCACAATCTCTGCATGGATCCCTGCAGGAGTTACGGTGGTTCCAGCAGGATAGCTGACTCCAGGGTGCTGGCGCTGGAGATGGGACACGTGGCTCCAGGCCAGCCCTGGAAGGGAGATGCGATACCCCTGGGACCACGAAGGGGTTGCTGTAACCAATCCATGTGTGAAGATGCGGCAGAAGAGTTGGAGGCAGAGCAGTAGATCCCCAACCCAAGCATATCCACCAGCCGGGGAACTGGGGCAGGACACACGAGAGGACCGTCGGCAGCAGTGGACCCTGCACCAGGTCTGCTGGTGGTCCCTCACCTGCTCTGAAGGGACAGGAACTTATTTTCTAGCCAAAAAAAGTCAGTTTGACCAAGCCAGTTGCCTTACTGCTTGAGGGATAATTCTTGTCAATCTGCCACTTTTTACTCTGGTGTGCTAAAAATAGTGCATTATTTCCAGGCAGTAATTGCACATCCTGTAGTCGTAATGAGCTCGTAAGGTAATTACTTTTTGGTGGGAAAGAGCTGAAGATAGGGTGTGTTTGGCTGACAAAGAGAGAGTTTTCAAGAAGCCTAATGGATTCTGTGCTCACATTAAAGGGCAGACGTCCCACAGCAGGGGTGAAGCATCTGTGGGGAGATAAGGGATGGCACATCGGCCCCTCCCTGATTTCTCCACGGGTGTTGGGGAAGCGATGGCCTCCATCCCACATCACCCTAGCCTGCGCTGCTTTTAAGGGAAATCCTGGAATAAGTGGTAGCATCATTGCCGTGCTTGTTATTGAGAGTACATGAAAGGTGAATGTCATCTCAGGAGGTGGCAGGAGTCAGCTTCCCATCTATGAAAGAATATTTTAATGTATTTAATTTCTTCAAACCAGTATTTAAAAATGCTTTTCCAAAGCTAAGGGTTATCTTAACAGAAATTACGATATAGATTGAGAAAGTACAACATGCCACCCACTCTATCAAGGTTTGCCGTACAAGAGGTTACCCTAAAAGCCGCCACTCCCCCCGTGCATCCTCTGAAGCCTCTCTTCCCCATCAGCTCTTGACGCCCAGGGGGCTGCTGGAGAAGGGGGCAGGGCAGGGCAGGGATGGACCCGTCTTTCCCCTGCTAATGGTTTGCTCTCCCTGAGTCAATAAGTAATCTCTTCTAGTACTGCTTTGCCTCCCAGCTTTGTAAATCAATTTACCGTGTTGTAGAGTATCTAGTGCTTGCACGAAATAGGTAAATTACATCTACCGCTGTTACATCTTTGTAACTAGATTGATAACATATTAAGAATATAAACCATTTAGAACTTTTTTGTCTGAATCAATTTTCCTTTTGTAAGGCAGAGGTGCTGATCTTACAGTACAATGCATTTCCCAAGCCTGTGTAATCCTGTGGCCTTTCTTTATCGCAGTCTCCAATGTATTTCCACAATTACAGCCAGATTTATGTATCTGCAGTTTCGTTCCCACATGGCAATGCTGGGATATAACCTCTCCAGCTTTGGGTTTCTACAGCCGCCCCAGGTATGTGAGCTCATTGCTACAAGGGGAAAAGCTTGTAAAGCCGTAACTCATGTTTTATGGAGACAGGATTTCCTCATATATCTGTTTTTTCCAAGCATGGCTATAGCCAGTAAAGTGCTTGTATAAACCCACCCCCGCTCCTGCCGGCATCGGTGAGGTCAGTGGCTGCGGCTTAAAGCTTTCTATCAGACATCAGAGAATCTGAACAGGAGGATGATTTGGGGACGCGCTCCTTCACATGGCACCTCATGCTCTGCCTGTGTTTCTGCCCTGAGCTGACACGAGCGATGAGATTTTGAAGTCCTGGACTGTCAGCGTTGCATATTATTTTGCACAACCTTTTTTAAAATAAAAGCCCGTATTAGAAATCAGGCTTAATAGCCACGTCGCGACCGTTGTTCTTCAGGAAGAAGCTGTCAGAGAGGATCGAGCGTGGTTTGCTTGACGTGCCTTTGCTGGCTGTGCGGCTCCGAGGACAAAAGCCGGCTGCTTATGCAATCCCTGCGGAGGGGGGAAGGACCCCAGCCCTTTCCTCGCCGCCCTCTGAAGTGGCTCCCGATGCAGTCAGCGGAGTGAGCGGAGTGACGGGTGCTGTAGGACGGCCTGACAGCCGGCGCTGACGAGCAGAGCAGCGGTGACGGGTGGTGTTTAATGAGATTCTCCGGGCAGGAGGCTGGGACGTGGCCGAATGCTTTTGCCCGGCTCGATCTGCAGATGCCCCCCAGCCTGCCCCCCCCAGCTCGGGGGGTCTGCTGCAGCCCGGCAGGCGTGGGGCTGGAGGGGCAGGGGCCCAAACCCACAGTGGGAGTATAAATTGCTGTGGTTGTGAGAGAATTAGCTGCGGTGCCTTTGTGCAATTAGAGCAACTCCTTTGCAATATAAATATTGTCTCTTTAATAAAACCAGAGTGATCCGTTGCTTGCAGATAACGACTATAGCATGGTATCAACATAAGCAAAGCGTTAACAGTAATCGTGGTCCTCGCTGTTAGAAGGATGTGACAGCGGTGGATACGTGTTTTAGAGCGCGGGGTTACAGGCCAAGGCATGAAATCTTTATCTTTTAATTGGTTAACACCGTGTTTCACCACCTTGGCTGGTGCAGGACGTTCAGTGTAATTAATACTAATGAACACATCTGCGGCGGGAAGCTCTTCATCCTGTGCCGGTTTGTTCCTTTATTACTGTTTTGTTGTAGACGAGAGCCTCAAAAGCACAACCTGTCCGTTTCAGTGTTGTGGAAGGGTGCTGAGCCACGGGTGCTGGTGACACTCCTGGGCTCGGTGTCCCGGTGCGGGGCCGGAGGAACTGCCGGGAAATTGCCTCCTGCCTTCCTGGTAGGAGTGTCTCTGCCATCGGCAGGGCAAGTGGGGCTCCCCATCACCTGGCCATCCCTTGCTGGGAGCAGGAGCTCGCTCAGGCTGTCAGCACTGGCCGAGAGCCCCTGCCCGTCCTGGGGAGGGCAGGACCTGCTGCCCAGGTTAGGAAATTACAACCAGGGGCTGCTTTACAAGGGTGATTGCTTTTTTCCCTCCCACCTTATGGGAAGTGGCTTTCTGCTGGCTTGCTTGACACCAAGCCCTAGGCATTTTGCCCCCGGTATTTGGTATGCTGAGCACTGCTGGGACCAGAGGGGTCTCCGGAGCTGTGGGTGCTGTGCCACGAAGCTGGGCTGGCACCCAGACCCTGCCATGCCACAAGTGCTCCCCAGGAATGACGCTGCCCTGGCCCCCCCAGCCTCGCCACTGCCTCCGGGTCTGCGCCAGCCTCCTCTGCTCCACTCCGTCCACGCAGGGAAGCAACTTCTCTTGGATGTGTCAAGTTCCCATGCCGGGCACAGTCTCTGTGCTGCTGGGGCAAGGCAGACGCTGCAGCGTTTTTAGGCCGTTTGAGTGCAAAATGCTTCTGGTAGCATGAGGTTCGTTAAGCAGAGGAGTAGAGTTACCAGAGGTGGTCAGGCGATAGCAGTTCCGTACCGGCGGTGATTCAAATGTGATTTATATGATGTTGCAAAACCGAGCTGAATGTTGCAAAGCGGCTGAGGATGGATAAGATGATGAGTTTTATTATCTTACTTTTTTTGCACTTCTGTTGTCATTTTGTAGTAAAATGCTCGAGCCTCTGCCTGGAGGGAGCAAGCCATCCTGCCTCGAAGTGAGCAAAGTCTCGAAGTATCTGGCAAGCACATGGCAACCTGTCTTTCTGAGAGCGGTGTTACACAGGATGGGCTACTATACCTCTGAGCGCTTGCCATCAGCATGAGTTGGTGTGCACGGGAGGTGCATGTTGTCATCCAAGCTTTGAGGGCCAATTTGAGGGCTCTTGATGCTGGCTGGATACCATGCTGGCAGAAGGACACCCTTTGGCAATTCCTGACCAATGGGGTTTTGACTTGGACTGGGCTGGGAGAAGGTGGTCTGAAAGGCTGAGAATATTCATGTTCATTACAAAGACCCTCGCTCTTCCTCCACGTCCCATGATCAGCTTCCCTCTGAAGCCCCGCTCTTTCCAGGCTGCTCCCCTCCCCTAAATGTCCCCAGGTTGCGTGGCCAACGTCCGCATCCCTGCCGGGCACAGGCTGGCTGCTCCCCGTCTGCCCTTTGCCCCATGCTAAGCTGGGAGCACTGGGAGGGACAGACAACTGCTTGTTTCCTTGGTGGGTTCCCCCTGTCCTCCACTACCTTTTGTTTGCATTTACAATCTCTGTGATGCTGTGAAGGGCATGTTTTTGTCCATGACGGGCTAAGCAAAGGTGCCCCTGGGCATGCTGAAGAGTCTGCCTTGGCATCCTGCTAAAATCTGGGGGTGTTTCTGAAGACAGTTTAGATATGTGCATCTTTACAGAGGCTTTGAATTAAATCTCCAACAGTCCAGAGCCTCTATTTCCTTTGCTAAACTCCAGGAACTTTGAGTGATAGATAGGGAGCCGTGGATCTTGGAGATAGCGAGCAGTTTGAAAATGTGTTTCTGTATCAGGCCTGATACAAAGACTTGCTTGCAGCCAAAGGCACTGCCTTGATTGCAAGGGGAGATCACAATTCTTATAACTGCCAGGCAAAGCTTGCCTTTCTCTCTCTCTCTCTCTCCCCCTGCTGCATATTTCTGACACGCGATCAGCACTGACCGTGCAGCCACCTTAATTTTTTAGCAGCTCAGAATGACAGGATTGTACTCCTCTATCTATTTACCCATCTATTTCTGCAGAGTAAGGACCTAATTGAGCGAATAATGTACGAGCTGACGGCTCTGAAAAGCCATTGCGCAGCACTTTGTATTTTGGGGAAAGCTTTTTATTCTGAGCCATTTGCGGTTTGCCCACGCAGGGCGCTCAGTCACTGATGGATGGCCCCGGTCCGTGCTCAGGGCAAGCATTGGTCACGCATCCTGCCAGGGATCCGGTCCCCAGGGGTCTCCAGTGCCCGATGGGGGCAGGGGGAAGAGTTGCTGCGCACTGGTTTGTACCTCGGGACAGGATCCTGGAGAAAGTTTGCTTTGGCCCAGGGGTTGCAGCATCAATGCCTGGCACGTTCAGACCAAGCCCAGGAAACTTCCCTGGTACAAACGTCCCTGTTCCCCTCAGAAAGAGGAGGTTGGACCCGGGAGCTCGTTGCGTCAGAACGGTTCCTCAGTGGGATCTCAGCTCGGCATTGGTGCCCTGGAGCTTGCATGGCCTCTCAGATCCTGGGGAGATGCTGAGTGAAGCCCAGTCCTTAGCAAACCATTAGAAACCCGCTTTCACCGAGTGCTGAGCCCAGAGGAGCAGTTCCTCTTGTAACTTGGTTTAGTTTTTGCCGTGGAAACATCACTTCTTGCCCCTGGAAAAGTGAAACCTTCAGCCAGAAACCCACCTGTGTAGCTAAGTGAATTATGATTGTGTTGTCTAATCAGGCAAGTGACTGACACAATTTGCAAAGTCCTTGAGGTTTTTAAAGGTCACTAATGTGCAATACGTAACCAGCCCAGCGTGAGTCATGCGTGCTAAGCCAGCCTTTGCTGAAGTCTGCTTGGTTTCTGCTTTGCCTTTCCTGCTTCTCCGTAAAAAGCAACAGCTGAGAATGGATCTGTATCTTCGATAACTGAGGTGGTCTCTCTGCTCCACGAGGTTACGAGGAGAATCTGGGCAGACGGGATTTGTAATAAGACCCACAGCAGACTGAGTACAGACATGCTGAAAACACAGACCGTGCACTGCACAGTGATTCTGGGCCATTTAAATGAGCAGCTGACAGGTGATGGAGAGGATGGCACTTCCCATGTACACGATGGGCTGTAGATGATGTGCCTCAGCAGCAGCTGTATTTTGTACACACACAAATACTGAGCTGTGGCACCAGACCAGGCTGTAGCCAAGAAGGTCTCGCTCTCGTTTCCCCTCCTTATTACAGCAGAACTCCTCTGAAGCCGCCTGGCGCGTTGCCGGAGGAAGGGCTGCCGGCAGGGTGCTGCCCGGCTCCTGTGCGTGGGCAGGGGACGGCGGCTGGGAGCGGGATGGGAACGGTGCTGGATGGTGCCCATCTGCCTCCCCCTCCGGAGCAGTGTCGGCACGAGGGATCATTGCTGCAGCAGTAGAAACTGTCCAGATTTAGATACATTCTATGAAATAAAGCAGCTTGAGCAGCCCTTGTACTCATAGACTTGACTCAGCCTTCCTAAACATGTTCTCCAGTTTTAAACGGTGTTGGGGATGAGGGATGTTGTGGGCGCAGCCCTGCCTGGGACTGCTGGCAGGTCCTTTGCTGTTCTGTTTCCACTGTTATTTTAGTGCCGCAGCAGAGCAGCTTTAAAGCAGACTCTCGTGTCTGCAGGTAGCTGCTTCATGTGTCTTTGCGATTTAGAGAAACATATAGATGAAAACGGCCACGGCGAGGCCATGCCTGCAGGGTGCGGTGGCAGCAGTGACAGCAGCAGCCCCAGGTGCAGGACGTGCAGTGCCTTTCTCATAACCCGGGGTCTGTGCAGGATGGACAGTTGGACGGATGCGGGGCGGCTGCTGGCCATCCTCACCTGCCGAGCTTTGCTGGGGATCTTACTGGAAGCCGGGAGCTCCGTGCGGGATTCACAAGTGAGGCTCCCGCGCCCGGAGCTGCTGAGGGAGGTAGGACTGGTGAACTGGAGGGTAGGACTCAGCGGTGCTGTGTGTGCGAAGGCAGCAGCTGCCCGCAAGACCAGGATTTAAATACTCTGTAGTAAAGCAGCATTTGTGACTCTCACAGGAGAAGGCGTGCGCAGGAACTGAGCTCGGTCTGCCCAGTAAAGGGTGAGGTGCACATACATCATTTTTATGGGCTGCACTTTTTCCAATGCAATGTATTATGCATACAAAAATCACTTCTGCCTCTTCATCTACTACCAGCATGTGTTTTGTGTTTATTTGTGCAGACACACGCTGGTATTGTAGCGGTTGTGTTGTGAGAAGGCATGGCTCGTCTCTGGCAGCAGACTCAGGGTGCTGGTGCTCTCTGCACGACGTCTTTTCTCCTGCTAACGAATTAGGGACCCCTGTGTGCTCGTGACTTTAATTTTTCTCACATTACTCCAGGGTAACTTGGTCTGAGTTGGTGGAATTGCTCCACCAACTATTTCCCCAAGTGAGGTCCCTGCATCTGCAGTGGGTAAATTTGGGCACGCTGCCTTTGTCTCCACGGGCGGCAGTGAAAGGGCCCTCTCGACTCCCCCTTTCCTAGCTATTTAAGCCCAAATTCTTCTGTGGAGTTTCAGTGGGTGGGAAGTGCATCCATACTGCAATGCATCTCCTTCTTCATAGGACCACACATAGCAGCGCTTGGTTGCATTTTTTTACTGCTGTTGTCAGTAATAGCATCTCATTTTGAAGAACTGAAACTCCCAGGAATTTCCTAATATTGGAGTTTCAAAAAAAAAAACCAAACCAAACCACCAAATCCAGTGTCTGTGCGGTTTCCACCATAGCAGTGGGGCTGGGAGTCAGGGATGGCCGCCCCTCACACGGGGCTTGGGTTCAGGTCAGGGGCCGAAGGAGGGAAGGTGCCATCTCCAGCAGCATCTCCAGGCGGACCAGGCAGCGTGCGCAGGATGAGCTCCTCTCTGACAGCATTGGGCTTATAAAGAGATGGACATCAAGGAGGAGCCGGGAGCTGGTGGGACCAAAGGCTGTTTTTCCAAGCGCTGCCGTGGGACTGGGACGGCCTGTGGGGTGTGGGTGAATCGGCTGGCCCCTCTCTGAAGTCAGGGAGGAGAAACCTTCTTACCTTTACTTCTCTGTCCCATATGTGTGTGTGCCTGTAAACGCACGCTGGTCTGAGACCCTTCAGTGGTTCTTGTAGCGCAAATAATACATGAGTGATGGACAATGTAATCAGAATGTTTATTCTTGATCAAATCAGTGCAACTTGCATTGATTTCTCTAACCTGTGTGAGTGTTCCTTAGGTGTATTTTCATTTTTATTCCCACAGGTTTCACAAAACATTGCTTCCCTTCAGCAGAGACACTCTCTAATCATATGTGAAACCTGGTCTGATGTGAGTAAGTGGAACAGACAGGCAGAACCTTTTTTACATTAAAGTGGAGTCGCAGAGTCTTGTGCACACACTGTGCTGGATAAGTGTTATCTGCAGACATGATACCTTGGCTTTACACACTCTGGGGTTACACAGCTGCACTTCTGGAACAGCACGGCTCAGTCGCTTTTTGAAAATTATGAGGTTGAACTGTTGGGAGAGCTTCCCTTGTTTTGCTTAGTCGTGGCCGTAAAAACAAAATGTGTCCCTTTGTCCAGTTTGGGTTTCTGTTCCAATCTGATCACTCTAAGTGCAACTTGTTTGGGTAGGTTTTTTTAAGGGCATGCCCAAGGCTGTTAAGTCCAGGACTTGACCTGTCGTAGTGCTGACACATCTCAGGAGTTCCCCGTGGGGCTGCAGCCAGTCTTTGCGGAGTGGGGAGCGCTGGGCGAGCCAGCTGAGCCATCGCTTTCTGTCCAACAGATGATGGAGGAAGCGCTGGATGTGCTCTCCCTCCCTGGATCACCTGCGTGTCACCGCGCTGCCTGGGGCTCTCAACCCACCAGCGCCGGCGGGTCTGCTTCTTTAGCATGAAGGTGACAACAGACTCTTCTTTGTTAAGACAGAAGATAAACCCGTGATAGAGAGCCGGGGTGAGGAAGGGCAGAAAACAGCCCCTGCAGTGGGTCTCAGAGGTGTTGCTCTGTGCAAGCATCAGGGAAAAGGAGATGAGCAGGAGTAAAGCCCAGGGGGTTTCTGCTGTCGGTCTGTTGCAGCAGGAATTGCTGCCAAGGAGATGGGCCGCACTCCGTGCGTGCAGGTGGGCAGGGTAAGATGCTGCAGGCTAGAGATGCAACGAGGGAGGCATAGGTTAGAGATGTGGGGAAGACAGATGTCGGGCAGGGGAGCCAGCGACGTGCCCAGGACTGGTGGGCTTCAGCAGGGCTCAGGGGGGCAGGAGAGACCCCTCCCAGGTGGGACCCATCCCAGGCCGGTGGGACAGAGTGCTGCCCTGCTCACCTCCACGTCCCCGCTGCTGGGTCTGCCCCATCCCTTCTCCGGGCGCGTGTGGGGTGGGAGGACAGTAGGGCAGCACGACCCCCAGTGCGGGGTCCCCAGCACTGCCAAGCACCGGGGGAAAGCCCGTGGGAAATGAGAGCAATTATCCTTTCTGGCTCAATGCCCACCTGGAGAGCTATTCCCGTGCATCTGTGCAGGGGAAGGTAGTTTTGCTCCGCTCTCCTTCCAGTAGATAAACAAAGGTGAAATAAAACAACATTTGATTTGGAATTTCATGTGGTATTTTTTCATCTGCAGAATTCACAGTGAAGACAAACCCAGCTCTGTTCAGGTGGCAGATGTCTGCCCCAGCCATCAGGGCTTCCAGCTTGGCATCCCTTGGCCCCCTTTGCTGTGGGTGAGGCAGCAGAGCCAGGGGCACTGGTGAGGATGCACAGTCCCAGCTTTGCCGGCAAACCTTTAGGGGCAGCTTTATGGGAACAAAGCTTTGACTGATGCAAACAACAGCAGCAACCCAACCAAGTTATCTCCACCTCTGCTGTTTGGCCTTCAAGGTCCCAGCGGAGCTGATGCTGGGCGGGGATGGCTGCAGGTCCTGGTAACACTTGTTCCTGCAGGCTCGGTGGTATCTCTAAGGTTTAAGGGCTCTGGACAAAGCATTTTCAGGAGCTCCTAGAGCGTAAAAGGCTGTCAGCCTGGATAATTATTAGAACAGCAAAGAGGGGGAAGAGAAATGAGAGTGAGAAGGAAGACCAAGAGAGAGAAGGAGATTGCTGCAATTTGTGGAGCCCTTGGGACAGTGCCTGAGAGCCGTGTCTTCAGATCTGATTGAGCTCAAAAAGTCCTCCCCATCTCTCCAGGCGTCCGAGCGTGGTGAAATGTCGGAGCAACTCATGGTCCGACGGGTTGGCAACGGTTCTGCCTCCCGTTTCCCATCTCCGCAGGGTCGCTGGCACGACCGGCTGCCGGCGGGGAGATGCTGGGCTGCTCTGGGGAGGCTCATGAAGAGCGATTTGCCCAGGATGCACCCAGCAGCTGGGTGCTCTGGGGCAGGGTCTCCCCTTGCCCCCCAGAGCGGTGCTGCTGCTCTCCCTGCCTGCTCCTGGCCAAAGTCACGGCTGCCTCGCCAGGGGAGCGAGGGTTTTGCTGGGGGTCAGAGGAGCTCCTTGCCTGCTCGTGCATTAAATACTCTCCTCCTCCACTGAAGAAATGCTCCGGGGTCTGGCGATACGTTAGGGATGCGGGAAGGCTTGCAAACGGCAAGACTGTGCATCTGTGCTGCCTTCTGCTCCGTGGGGCAGTTTTTCTCACCCACTCGGTGCCACGTACTGAAAGCAAGTGCCCATAACCAGGCGCCAAGACTATGAATTTGCTTTTCTTATATTTTGTTGAGGAGAGCATCACGTTTTCCCCATTTTAGTCATCTGTGCTATAGATGGGGAGCTGGTAACCTGCACCCCACTGAAAGGCATGGGACTGGCTGGGCATCTTCTCATGCCCCTGGAATGGACACGAGGGTCCCCTGACATGGGGTCTCTTACTGCTGCAGGTGTGTTTGAAGCTTTCGCCCAGGGTCCAGGAGACCCGTTGCTGCAGGGAACACTCCTTTTCTGGTTTGCTTCTGAGGGACAGCATAAAAATAGGATTTATACACTGCAGTAAGGTTTGGAGCTCTCCATCACCAGCAGCACCTCAAATCATTAAGCCTGAAATAATTTTAATTGGATTCAGAATCCACAAGAGATTTTTTGTGCCGTTGTGGAGCTGGACTAGTTTCTCCAATATCATGCCAACCAGCCGAGCACAGGAGAGGAGAGAGTCCCTGTGTGGCTTTGGAGTGCCTTTGGGTTATAAGTTACTGGGTCTACTTCCAGTACCAGGCTGGGTTTAAAGATTGAGAGATAAATATTTTGTTTCCTTTGGAGTGGATAAACACCACTTGAAAAGCTCTAAATTATTGATTAAGTTCTTGAAATGAAATCTCTAGCTTATTGACACCCTGTTCACACAGGACAAAGATGTGTATCTGTGGGGGAGATGTCCCTGCAGCTCTGCTGGGATGGTTTAGGTATGTGCAGAAAAGATAAAATTTCAATTAATCATTTTGCGTGTCCCAATTAAAAATGAAGCATTTGTCTTTGCGAATGAATGGCAGATCAGTAACCCTCACCCACACAGACAGGCTTTTTTGGTTAATGTGTTTTTAGAGTGCGTGGACTTCTTAAAATTAATTAGGCATTAATCAAACAGAGATGATTCAGTGCACTGACTGCACAGAAAGGTGGGGTAAAAAGTAAACATTAAAAATTCCATTTAAATAGACTAGCCTAGGAACATTTGCAGCTGGGTATGCTGCAGCTCTTGCTCCTGTGTCCCCTGGCTAAGGAGAGCCAGGTGCTTGGAAAGCCCCCCCCAGTATTGCAGCTGCACTTGGGTTTCGGTTCGGGATTTGGTGGCTTCTTGGGTCTGATCATCACAATAAAATTCCCATTTTGTGCTTCCAGTTTAATGGCAGGAATGCAATTGCAAATGCTAGTGCATGTCCGCTGGCTGCCCTCATGGCATGGGTGTCGAGCACCCGTGTGCGTGGGCAGCGGGAGACAGCCGGGTGGCTGCCCAGAGAGGGGATTTATCACTTTTCTGAAGTGCCTGTGACAAATGCTGAGGTTTGAATGGGAGTCGGCTCTTGTTCAGGTGTCTGCATCCCTGCTGATAAGCAGCGAGAGGAATTAAAAGCTGAAATTACATTGAGAGCCCCTATCTTATTTTTCCTGTCGCCTTGCGAATCGACAGGGTATAAACCAAGCACAAAACGTTAGCGCTGATTCAGTAGTGCCGGGCAGCGATGGCTCTACCAGAGCGCGGGGCTTGGTGCAGCTTGGGGGTATTTACTGAAATACAGTTACAAATGCATTGATTTAGGAATGTTAGGATGATACTTCTTGTTGTGCTAAACTGCAGTTCATGTAACACCTGATGGGAAACCTGTCACAGTGAAAGCTGCCGCCGCTATCGGTGCAGCTCTGACCTGGGCACTTGGGAGGGTGCTGCAGCTCTTTAGTGGGGTTAAAATGGGACAGGGCGATTCTTCTGGTCATGGTCGTGATGGGGCTGTAAATGGTTTGCTTCCCAGCACAGGAGCAACCAGGGGATGTTTTAAAATGTACACTGAAAAGTCCCAGAGAGCATCGGAGATTTAACTGTATTTGAGGAGGACTCTGGTGTACAAACAGCACTTGGTATTTGCACAGTGGTCCTCTGTCTTGTTGCAATCAGATGGTATTCATCTAGTGACAATACAAACACAGGGAAACGTATGGCCGAAGCCTCGGGAAGGTTAAAACCTCAGATGCTCCGGACTACGTGCAGGCCGGTGAGCTGCTGCGCAGGGTTGGGAGTGAAGAGCAGTTGCAGGGAGCGGGACGAAGCGGGGGGATTGTGGGCAAAAGGGGCTGAAGGCGAGCTCAGTGAGGGCAGGGAAGGGCAGGCTGGCAGGGAGAGCGGCCTGGGAGCTGGCTGGCAGAGCGGCGAGGGACACGGTCCCGGGCCACGCAGGGTGCCGGCGCTGGCCCCAGCCCTGCCCTTGGCCTCGGTCCCTCTCGGCGGGCGTCTGGCGAGCGGCTTTCGAGGAAACACCGCCGCACCTGCGCTCGCCTGCCCGACCTGCCGGCACCGCTGCCGCCTCCGAGACTACGGCAAGCCCCGGACCACGGACGAGGGCTGCCCATCGCGGAGCAATAAGGGAACGCGGAGGACGAGGGACAAACGCATGGAGGGAAACCGGTGCCGTTTGTCACCGCGAGCCCCAGCACCCACGGACCTCATCCGCCCCTTGCAGGGAATCGGCACCGGTCAGCTTGCGCGAGGGTGGCGGTGCTGGCACAGGGCGGTCCTGAGTCGGGGTGCCCTGGGCTCCGGACAGAAGCCGGAGGGCTCTGGCTGTGGTGCTCTGTCCTCCAGCCCGGGTGGGCATTGGGTAACCTCTGATCACCTGGCACTAAAACCGAGGACAATTTTGCACACGAGTTTTACAGCTGAAGTTTTGTTGCTGGTGTTTGTTATTTTCTTGCCCTGACGGACGCCAGTGATGGCGTTGGGTCGCCCTCAATTTGAATGTTTAACGAGATGCTTAAATATTTAATTGTGTGTTGCATGCTGCGAGCGTGCGTGTCACGGAGACGTCGCACTGCTGGTACGATGTTACGTGAATGCAGAGTTCATCCTGCTCCAGCAAAAAAGAAGGCAGTGGGGCTGCCTGCCGGCAGGTGTCTGCTGGGGGAGCACACATCCTGGCGGGTGCACGGGCTCCTGGTGCTCTCCCAGCCGTGAGTCCTGGGCAGAGCTCGCCTGCCGGAGCCAGGCTTCTCTGCTGGAACGCAGACA
Organism: Buteo buteo; assembly: GCF_964188355.1. Lineage (NCBI taxonomy): Eukaryota > Metazoa > Chordata > Aves > Accipitriformes > Accipitridae > Buteo > Buteo buteo. The sequence goes on from NC_134183.1 coordinate 11,775,291, forward strand.
CGAGGCTGTTTCCCGGGATCGAGTCCCACTCCTCTGCCGAGCCCCCTCTGCGTTGGAGCCTCTCAGGGATGGCTGTGTCGGGATCATCCTTCCGCTGGCAGCCTCAGTTCAAGCCAATTCCTCCCCAGATAAAAGCAGAGCTAGACCCCTCTCCAGCGCAGGCAGAGCCGCACGGTGCCACTGGCTGCACACCCAGCCCTTTTCTTCCACCCTTCCCATTTCGGAAGCAAACCTGGCCCCCCAGTTTCCCTTCCCCATGTTATTTCACTGTGCTGCCCTTGTTTGCAAAGCCCCCTTTCATTCTCTTTTCTGACTTCTGCATAAGCACCCCTTTCTGCTGTGCCTTAAATGCAGGTTCATGCCGCCCTCCCGGGGGGCTCCTGCCCATGCCCTGGCCCTCGCAGCGGGATGAGGTCCTGGCTCGGAGCAGGGCTAATCAGCCGTGTGCTCTCTGCAGCTGAACTTGAGCAGAGATAAGCTCATCGCTCCAGCATCTCTCTGCTCCAGGCCATCTGCAACTTTCTGGACTGTGGTAGGTTTTTTTGTCCTCTTCTTGGGTTCAACTGCCAGCCCAGCTGCGGTCACAGCTCCTGCAGCAAAACAAAGCACCAACCACGCTGGAGCTGTAAGAGCAGTTTGAACGAATCCGAGCATCCCCCAGGCTTGGTCCCCCAGGCTTGTTCTCTCACGGTTCCTCATTATGCAACCCAGCAACTCTAGTCCTATTTTTATTCATAATTATTAGTTTGAACCAGTAAGAGTCTTGGTGTGGGTTTCCAAGGTATGTTTGGTTGGCCCTCACGTGCCCCGGGAGGATCACAGGGGCACTGGTGCACGCACACGTGCTCGTGCACGCGCAGCTCTGCCCTGTCTCAGCCATGTCACCCCCGAGCCCCTCTCCAGTACTGGGGCCGTGGGGGCTGCCTCCTTTGCAGGGATCAAGCAGAAGTTCCTTGTGAGGTCCCTCCCTGGTCTGTACCTACGAGTTTTAGCTAAATATCGCTGCTGGGAGCGGTGGCTCTTGGGTGCTCCGGGGGAAGACCAAGGCAGTCCTCAATTTATGAGCTGCCTCTGAAGCTGCCCTGAGGTTAATTAGCTGTTGCAGACCAGCAGTGTGTTCTTGCGTCTGCCACGAGCACGGTGATTTTGAGGTGCTGCTGTTGCATAGGTGTCCAAGCCTTTTAATATTGTGTTTTCTGTTAAAAGAAGCTGCAAACCCGCAGTGTCAGAGAGGTGCATTTTGGGGCCGCGATGTATGCTGGAGGTGATGGACCTTTGCTCTTTGTTTTCCATTTGTATCACCTGCCGACACCGCCATCTCCCCTGGAACAGGCAGAGCTGGTTAGTTCGTTGTGGCAACGATCAGCCTAACTAACCCCTACTGACAGAAGACACTCCTCCTCCCTGGTTATGGAAATACCCGAGCGGAGGAGCAGCACTGGTTTCCACACTGGGGCTCCGCAGGTTGGGTGAGAGGGTGGAGAGCTGCGGCCGCGCTGGCACAGCTGTGCCCTTGGCTCCATTTCGCTGGGTCACCGGTGCGGTGACTTTGGTGGCTTTGGGCGTTTGGTTCCCCTCTGCCTTTGCTCGGAGGAGGAGGTGGGTGTTCGAAGCAGTGCCTTCGCCCGGCTCACGCAGAGAGCCCGTGGGCCGTGGCTGGGCTGTGCAGGGCTCGTGCAGGACTCACGCTGATCAGTGAGAGTGCAGGCACGGCTTCCCAATGTATGCTGTTGGGTTTCGGGCAGCAGCTGCTGCGGTGTCTGGGCTGGCTGCTCCGAGCAGCTGAGCACACGGTGACACCCAAGGAGCGGCAGCCAGGCAGCAGCCGGGACAGGCAGATGCATCATTTTCACTACCTACCTGTTGTGAAAATACGTCCTTAGCAATTGCAGCGGAGCTGGAGCGGAGCGGCCGTGCTGTGCCGAGGCAGGTCTCACCTGGGCTTTCGTCCTCTCCTGCCCTGTCCTCGGCAGCGCCGGGCTGGGGGTTTCCAGCATGATCGCAACACAGATGTCAGCACTGAAGACAGCCCGTAAGTGCCTGACACGTCTCCAGGCAGTCGGGAACCTTATCTTCTGCACGGGGCTGTTTCTGTGTATTCTGTTCCTGGGGATGAAGGCAGTAAGTTTGTGGAGGGAAGAAATTAAACATTCCCTGGGTTTGCATTCTGGATCATTTCCCATCACCCACAGGATGCTGGATGTGAGCAGACTGCCGAATAAGCCTGCCAAGCAGTGGTGCCAACCTCGAGGCCATGTTGTGCTATTGCAAGCCCAAATCAGACCAGCGAATCTCTTCAGCTACTTTATTTTTCTGGAATTAGAAATCAAAATCTTTTCTAGTAAATACTAACACTTAAAAAAGTAATTCCCAAGGCTGGGATCCTCCGTTGCAAGTTCCATTCAGTGCCAATGCTCTCAGCTAGCAGCTCCTGCAAAGCTGTTATCTCCAGTATAAATCATTACACAATCCTAATTCTCATGCTGCAAATGGCTTCATTATGAAAACATAACATCAAAGTAGACCCAGAAACAACCAAGTTTCTGTTCAGAATCCAAGATGCTTGGGGCAGATCAAGAGTTTGGCCTCGCAAACTGCTCCAGAGAGCAGGTTGGGCTGGATCCGGGAGGATGAAAAGTGGCTCCCTCCCCCTGCAGCCCTACAAAAAAGTTGTAGTTTATCCTGAATTTGTAAGGGGAGATAAATGTGCAAAACCAAACCTTTCATGACCCAGTAGGCACACTGAATTAACTTGAAGTGAATGTGAATAACATGTGAAATAAATGAACAAGGAGTCCCTGTATCTGCTGCCTGGACAGTGGGAAGTAACTGGTCTGGCAGAGCGGGATGCTGGAGCGGGATGCTGGAGCGGGAGGAGTGCTCCCTACACGTCTGCCCCCTCCCCGTATCCCTCCCTCTAGCTGACCAGAGGATTATTCCAAGCCCAGAGACTTTTACAGTTTTTGAGATGTCAAACCCTGCAGGGTCCTACCATACTGGAGTGCTGGGGGCGAGGATTTTGCTGGGCTGCCCCAGGTCTCTCCCTGCTTTGGCTCGCGATGTCTCTCTGTGCTTCAGAGCAGTGTGGGGGCTGTGAGACAAAGGACGAAGCCCAGCACTCATCTTGCATCATCCTGCTTTAATGAACTTCTTTGCCAGTCCACGGCACGGACTAATTTGGTTCTTGTATCGAAGAGAATTAAGTTGTGGCTTGTGACCCTGATGGTCTGTTTAGCTGACGGGGACGTTGCTGTGTCTCTGCAGAGGTAACCGCGTTATCTGTGCAGCGCCCATTTAGCCCTAATGAGAAGTAATGGCAGTGTAGCTTCCCATTAGAGCTAATGGGCATCACCAGAGTGACTTGCCCAGCATGGTGAAGCCGTGCCATGCCGTGCTGTTCTGTGCTGTGCCGCGCTGTGCTGCGGGAGCAGGGGTGGCACGGCAGGGACCTGCCATGGGCAAGCAGGGGCTGATCCCCCTCTGCGAGGGGGGGATGAAGAAGAGACACAGTCTCCCTGCCATGGGGGAACTGGGATGCAGGTCCTAAAGCTCCTTTTCGGGCTGGAGAGTGGGGCTGAACCAGATACTGCAGAAATGGGTCGAGGCCATCAAATGCACACAGTGAGATCCAGGGTTAAGGCACAATAAATCTAGGATTTTCTAAGCAGCTTTTAATTTGGAGGGATCCATGAAAGAAGAGCAAAGACCACAGATCCTGCCAGGTCTTTAATCTGCACAACAGCCATCAGCTGCTGGATTAACCTTTGTTTCCTGGTTTTCCCTGAGCAGCCCATTTGATTCCTGGTGCCGTGGGCTGCAGAGCTCCTGGTCCAACTGGTGAGCCAGCCACGACTCCATGCCCTCCACGATGGCACCACATTTCCATAAGGGCAACCGGGGAGGGCCCTGAGTGTTCACCTTTTGGTAGAGTTACTTGTGCTCAGGTAGAGATGCATTGCAAGCACAAAAATACAACTACCTGCTCTCTTTTCCTCCACATTTCAGAATTTCTGATTAAGCAGGAGCCCAGTCCAGGTCAGTCTTTGCTGGTTTTAGCAAAATAGTTTCCCTCTGCCAGATTTGGATGAGGCTGAGATTTTTGGAGTACACGATGGATCCAACATAAGTACTAATGGTTTGATGTGTGTTATTAGTAAGTCTCCATCATTTCTTCTCTTCGCCAATGTAACATAGTGAAGAGGAAAGAGGAATTAGTGAGAGAGCCGAGCCTAATTGTAAAATGCTAGAAAAGAGAAGTAAATGGCACAAATGGAGGCAGCTCTTACGTGACCGATGACTCAGGCTCCGCTAACCTTGGCATCCAAGCAGGGCAGCCCTGGTGCGAGGGTGAGCAGCCAGCGAACAATGCCCGCGATGTGCACGGCACAAAGGGGCTTTTCTTCACCCAAAGCATGCGTGGCCACTTGCTCCAGCTCCTCTTTCACCCCACGGACAATGGCAGGAAAACTTTTATTTGCACTGGAATTTCCCTCGGCTGCTCTCATTCTCTCCCAGGTAGGGGCTGCGCAGTCTTGGCTCGTCTCAGACCTGGGGTTTTGTAACCTTCTAAAAAAAAACCCCCTTGCCGAGGAACAGCTGGTGGCAGCTGGTGACTTTCCACAGGAGTCGGTCAGTTTGTCTCTTGGGCGCCCAGGTTGTGCCATTGCCTGTGGCATGAGCCGGGGCAGAGCGAGTCCTCATCCTGCACGTTGCCATGCAGCCCCCAGCGCCACTCCCGGAGACCCCAGGGGCTCAGCCCCCAAACTCGCGTTGCAGGTAGTGGCATGGTCAGCTAGTGCCCCTTTCCCTCCTGTGCTAACATAGAAAGAAAACCCATGGGTTTGCCCCATTATGGGTGCTGTGGCAGCACCTCCTGTCCCTGGAGCTGGGAGTGGGGCTCCAGCCCGTCCCCAAAAACCCTGCAGGGGGTCCCTGCCCCACCCTGCTCCAGAGCCCACAGGTCTGTCCAATCTCACCCACATAAACAATACAGCAAGAGTGTCGTTTTAGGTCCATATACCGTGCAAACTGTATGAACGTGTTGCAGGACGGTGGCAGGTACATGTGAAGCAGCTGGGAGGTGGAGGCGCAGCGTCGGTGGGCAGGAGCCAGCCACCCCAAAGGGCCATCGCGGGAGAGCTGATGGAAGATCTTCCCGATGGGGCAAAGGGCTCAGCTTCCCATTTTTCTGTCTTTGGCTTTGGATGGTAATAGCAGGAACAACATCAGTGCTATGATGACGATAATGATAGTAATGAATGAAAACTCTTTTTCATCTTTAAGCCTATTGCTTTTATCTCGCTGAGTGCTCTGCAGACATGGGCTGGTTAATCCTCCTGCCCCTGCTGAGCTTACCGGAGAAGCATGGGTAGCTGGGCCGTGGTTTTCGATGCCCTACAGGCTGCTGCTGCTGCTTTTCATGTTTGGTCATTCTACTCAGGAGCTCAGTCAGTGCAGTCAATTTGACAGTCTCCATCTTTATAGTTTATTTCATGTTTTTGAAAGATTTATTTAAATAAATTGCCAGATGAAATACTGCTTTCAACTTGTTGACCTGCTGCGGTGTTGTAGCCTTCCAGCCATGCTATCAGGGAAAATTCAAGCCTTAGAAGTTTGCCTGGTATAAATGAGTTGCCTTGTAGGTGCTTTGATGCAAAACTGCATTAAGCAGAAAGGGGGGGTTAGTGGCTGCGTTTGTTGGTTTAAAATGAAAAGAAAACTTTTCCGTACATTTGAATGGCTGAGTTGTTTTCCACGGTTGGCTTGGGCTAGTCATGGAGCGGAAAGCTGGCAATGCCGCGGAGGGATTAACAGTTCATGGCAAATGCTGAATGCAAAACCAAACCTGGTCGCCGGTTCCTGTAGCTGGTGAAAGTCATACAGAAACGTGGCGACTGCTGGGATGGAGACCTGCTCAGAATATGAGTTTGTACGTGAGATGAAATACACCTTTAAGACTTTTTTAGGTGCTATTTCTCTGGAGCCTTCCCAAGGGCAATGGTTTCAGACTCTACACCAGCCACCTCCTGCCAGAGCAGGGCGAGGTGAGCAAATTTAAGCCGAGCCTGCCCTCTGAGCTGCACCTTGGTAAGCCTGCAGATCTTTTTGGCCCTGAGAGCTGCCGGCGGCCACTCTCAGCGATGGCATGTGGTGCCGGGGCTCTGCCAAGCTCCGCTCCGAGCTGGCCGCTGGCTGGGGAGCACCAGGCATGGGCCCACACGGGGCATTCGTGGGATCCTCGAGTTGTCTGAGGCTGCAGGACAAACCGTTGGCACTTGCCTATGGCTCTGTTGTGGCATGGTGAGGATTTCCATGCTGGTGGGTCCTGGGCTGTTGGCACGGGGTCAGACGGGGCGGCTCTGCCCCAGGCAGGGGTGGTAAATCCTGCGTCTCTGGGAACAGCGAGGCTGCACGGAGGTAAAGCTGCTGCAAAGCTGGGGTTGGCAGCGCCTGCTGCCAGCAGGTTTGCTGAGCTGATCCACCTTCCTCGGTGCTGCAACGACTGCTGGGATTTAAACTAACATGGGGTGAAAGCATCTCCAGCTCAGTGCAGGGGCTCAGCAGCTGCTGAGCTGGAGGTGCTTTCGCCCCATTTCACCCTCCCTCTCACCCACGCACCCAGGCTGGGAAGGTGCCAGGAGCGGTGGATCTATGAGGAAAACTGATAACCCCATCTAGCAAACCAGCTTCCCTTCTCCAGCCACATATAGGCAATGTTCAGCACTTCAGGGTGACATTTATACTCCTGCTCGAAGACTAAAAAGCCAATGGTCTGATGATGTTCATCCAACAAAATTACTCCTAGAAACAGTGCACTAACTAAAATAAATCACATTCAATGGTAGCACGAGTGTTTATTTTATGCAGCAATGTTCAGTTCTCCTAAGTGCTGGTGAATATGTGCCTTCACCCTGTGTGGGATTGTGTCTGGGCTCTCAGGAGATGGTGATGTTGGAGGTCCCTGATTTCAAGGCAGATTTCAGTGAGGGTGGCCGGTGTATCACTGCTGTGATGCAAAAGGGTTAGGGAATTGCATTCATTGGAGGCAAACCTTACTGGATCCAGCCAAGCTTTCCTTCTATACGGGAAATGATTTAACAGCACAGGAATAGTTATTGCCGTATTTGTAAGTAGGAAAGGAATTCCGGGCTTTACTCCTGTGGTTATGGCATTATCCTTGAGCCATGCTAGGTAGCTTTGTGTGTACAGCCAAACCCCATTTTTTGTCATCATCATCATTGTCGTCATCCACCTGAGCTGATCCTCACCCAAACTGCTGGAGTGTGCAGCTCCTGGGCGCCAGGCAGTGCCACCCCTGGGCTGCTCCAGCGCGGTTCAATCGGCAAATACCAGAGGAGGCTCTGGGAACCAGCCGAAAGTTTGCTGGGAAGTGCAACTGCTGCAGTGTGCACCAACTTCTTGATGTGCCATGGCCAAGCAAGAGTGCATGGCAGGGCGCAGCTGACCGCGGGGAAAACATCATGCTTTCTGACCTGCAGCGGGGTGAGGAGCCTCGCTGTTTCTTGCCCTCCTGTGCTGCCGGTGGCTCCCCTGAAAGGGAAAGCTCCGGGTGTGTTCGAAACAAAGTGGCACAAAACAGGGCATAATATGTTGTTTGTAACTGTCCTGGTATTAATAGTTAATCAGTCTGCTCTGTATTTCAAAGCATGTGGGCATGGGAGGGAATTGCCAGCGAAGCAAACCACTTAACTTGGAGTTGCGTTTCTGGCGTTCAGCCTCTGAGGAAACGCTCTCCAGGAAAACCTGGAGAGCTCATTACAGAGACAATAAAGGCCCATGATAAATAGGATGCAACCGTTATTAACACGCGGTCCCTAGAAACTAGTCTAAAAAACTCGGCGCTTGGACAATAAAACCATGTCCTTGATTTGTGTGGTAGTGTGTTCCCTCCTGTTGCCATGGCTACGGCATCCTCCAGCGATGCTCCCAGCTGCTGCCTTGGAGCCTGCTCACATTAACGCTTTCTCAGATCTGTATCTTCTCGGGCTGGGGTATTTGCATTTTAAACTACCAGGAATGCCTTCACAGGAACTGCCGCATTCGCATCCACTTTACAAAGTATTCCCATTTATTCCTGCCTCCTTTCCCAAATACTGTGGTTAATGTCAGCAGAATACCCTTCCTCAAAGCAAAGCTCATGCCGGTGTTGTGTGCCACCGCCCGGCTGGGTGAGGAGAGCTGTCTCCAAAGGGAAAATTTACAGGGAATTGGATCGTTTGCCTTTGTTTAAAAATCTGTGTGCATGGAAGTCGGTGGTGGAGAGTGGGTTGGATACCAGAAGGCCCCTGCAGCAGAGGTGAGGGTGGCTCCGGCACTGGTCGCAGGGTCCGGGTGGGTGCCCCTATCCCACCAGCCTCCTCCCTCAGCTCCCGTGCAAGGCTCCCGCACCCTCGTCCCCACGTTCAGTCCCAGTCCCGCCACATCCTTCCTCCACACCCATCTTGTGTTTCCTTTACACAGAAGCCACGCGTGCCCCGTGCCAGCGGTGGTCACGCTGTAAGTTTGTTTAGAGGCACGGTGCAAATCAGAATATTTAGAAGGACGGATGACCTGCAGGGAGGCAGCCGGCACATGTACATACGCTGTGTCAGTCGAGCATCCCCGAGGCACGCGTCCCTGCCACCTTGCCTGCCGGTGGCTGAGCACCCGGATCCGGCGGCTGGGCACCCGGATCCGTGCTGCCTCACCTGGGGCTGCGGGTGCGAGCGGCAGCGTGGAGGCAGCGGGCAGCCAGGGACGTTGCTGGAGCCTGCATTCGGAGTGGCACTTGTCTTGATTTGGGGGCACCATGAGCTGCGGGATCCACCACCTCCCAGGGCAGTTTATTCCTCTATTTAATATCTCTTATTTTTAAAAACTGCATCCTGTTTCTAATTCAAATTCAGCTGCTTCCAGCTCCCAGAGGCTGGTTCTTGTGCTGCTTTTCTTTACTTGATTGAAGAGCCCTTTAGTAGCTGATATTTTCTCTCTGTGAAGGCACTTACCGATGATAATCACGTCACCTCTCACTCTTCTTTTTGATATATAAGAGAGGCTGAGCTCTTCAGCAGCCCCACTGCAAAGCAGGTTTTCTGGCTGCCAAACAATTTCTGTCTCTTTTTGCAACCTCCCCAGTATTTTCACCTCCCCCTTTGTGATGCAGGTACTGAGGTTAGGCTGAGCCTTCCAGCATCCCGCACAGTAAGGCTGTGCAGAGGCAAAAGCCTCTCCCCAGAGCTGACTTGGAGCCCCCTGTTTGCACCCCCAGCTACCAAGCTGCTGTTTGGTGCCCGTGCTGGGACTGTCCCCAGCTCCTGCTCCGCTCCCAGCTCTGCAAACACAGCCAGGTAGCACCGGGGTCGCCAACTTGTTGCATCCTTTATGTAATTATCTTTTCTTTTATAGAAACTGCTTATGTAGGCAGGTGGCACAGCAGGTCCTGACTGCTTCTACATCCATCCCCAGCAACCTCTGCCAGCCCCTGCCAGAGACAGGAGAGGGACTGGGGGACCTCTGGTCCAAGCTGCTGGGACCGTGCTGGTGACATTGCCATGTGGCACATGTGGGCCCTTCTAGTCCTTCTCCTTGAGAGCAAACTTGCAAAAAGCGACGCTTACCTTTCACAAGCAGCCTTTAATGATGCTGACTTCCTCGCAGGCAGGCATGTGCTTGGGACTGCAGAGAAGCGAAGTTACAGTGTTTGACGAACGGCATGTGTTCACCCTGTCGTGTGTGCGTGTCCTAATTTTGCAAAGCCACTTGCTGGGACGGACCCCTGTGGGAACCTGGTACCCAAAGCCAATGCTGGCACAGAGGTGGCATCGGAACGACCACGGGCAGATCCCGTCCAAATTCGGCAGCGCACTGGCCTTGCCCCTGCCAGGGGCTGTGGCACGCAGCAGGAAGCCTCTGCGCGGGAGAAAACACAGCGTGTGATGCTGCTGAAGGGAAGCGTGACCCTCCTCTGGTCCTGGCACTGCCCTCGCTCTGCTCTTCCCTTCCCAGCCCCTCTGCAGCCTTTCACTCCCTGGCTCCCCTTCCCCTGCCTGCAGCATCCCCCAGAGGGACCAGCTCCTTCCCCCCCCCGCCCCCTCCTGGCCAGCATCACCCTCCCTTTCTTTTTTGGTCCCAGTGGGACCAGTCTGCCTGCGTCTGCCTGGTGCTGCCAGCGTGAAACTCGCAGTGATTGATGGGGATGAGCTCCATGATCTTTTGCACTTCATATTTTTAATTTTTGTCCACCTCTTTTTTCTTATTTTTCACGTGAAGGGTGAGGTGCTCCTGTGCGGGGCTGTGCCCGGGGGCCCCGTCTACTTTCCCTGGGTAAAGCTGTGCACAGCCGTACCCTGCCAGGGAGAATGCACATACCGTCCTCAGAGGGTCTTCTTGGGGGTCAGAGGCAGACAATGTTGCCCCGATAATGGGTAAATAATAATAATCTACTGCATTTTGGTAAAAAAAATCTCTCTCAAAAGGGAGATTGTAGTCAGAAGGATATATTTCTGTACATCCTACACACAGGGAGTTGGTTGATAGGGTTTCTTCTAGGTGTGTGTTTTTCCAATTACCAATTTTGACAGCATCTTCCTATGGATCTGCTGCCATTTTGCATTAATGCTCATTTGTACAAATTCCTGACTATCTGAATCCTGTTGTTTGGTGCCAACATTCCCTGCAGCCTGGGGGAGCCTGCCTTGAGCCTTGAAAGCAACATGCTTCATTTGCCTGAGTGGAAGAGCTCAGCATAAAACAAAATCTTGTGGCAATATTTCTTCTGTACTGGAGAGCAGACAGAAGCTCATATAACTGGTTCCTTCAGCAAAGTACGCCTATAATTTACTTTCAAACCACAAAGAAAAAAAATATAGACGGGATAAATTGAATAGATGAAAAGTGAAAACAGCAAAGGTTAGAAGCATTGTTATTACTGTGGGTGTTTTCATGGTGGAGAGGACCGGAGCGGGATGGCTCCTGGCAAGGCAGGCAGGGATGCTGGAGTGGCTCATGTCTGTGATCCGGGAGCAGATGACACACCACCCTGCAGAAGCGCTGCCGGTAAGCACACCGTACAGCGCGGGGCTGAGCTTTACCTGCCCGGGAGTGCTGGCGTGCTAGCGGGGAGCTGGGCTCTGGTGTCCGTTGTAAGTCAGTTGAGACCGAACATCTCGGTGGCCCCAGAGGTCACCGTCCCTGGGGATTGTACAGAGCACAGCCCCAGTGCCAGGAAAATCACATGGAAAGGACCACAGCATCTCGGCAAAGCTCTCCAGGCCTGTTTGCACAAATCACATTATTTTTCAGAATCCGGAGTGTGCCCGACATGTTTTAGACCATCAAGCCTTGAACAAGCACGTAGGAAACCCAGTCTTTTCTGGTGTTTAAAGCTGTGCTTGCCTGCGCAGCGGAGGGGCTCTGGGCATCCCCTGCACCGGGAATGAGCCTCCCGGTCCTGCACGCCCACGGTCAGCCCATCCTCTGCAGAGGTCACGGTCCTTGCCTTCACCGGGGAGTGAGCTTTGGGGCAGAGATGCTGCCCTTCATTGCATCCAGACCTGGCCGCAGGGAAGGAGATGCCCTGGATGCTGGGGTACTCCTCCAGTCGGGAATCTGATTTCAGAGCCGAGAGCAGCAGTTTGACAGTAGCTGCTTAATCCAGCCGTGGGCACGGTGGTTGCATCCCCGCGTGCCCGTGCAGGATTTCTCAGCTCCCTTCTCATCCGATGTTTTTTTGCTCAGGAAAGCAGTGAAGGTGAAAATTTAAATGAAAACACAAAGAGAGGCTTTAGAGCGAACAAATTGGAAAACAAACTTGGTGGAACAAGGAGAAAAGGCCCATGACATACAAGAAATTGCGTGGTTAGAAATAGAGCTCAGCCAAAAATTAGCTAGTTGCATTTTTTTCCCCCAGGACAATTAGTTCCTATATTTTTGAGGGGCTTTCTGGGTTACTCTGCCCATGTTGCTCCCTCTGGTTCTGGTTTTGAGGGTTTGATTTTACGGAGGGGCTGTCTTGGCAGGTCTGGGCTGGTCCCACGCCAGGCGAGGAGGAGGATGGAGGGAGCAAAGTGGGTGCAGACCTGGCACGAAGCTTTCAGGGCACAGCCCCAGCCAGCATCTGCCTCACCCAGAGGGTTTTGCAGTGGTCCCCAGACCCCAGGGCATCTGCCAGAAAAGAGAGGGTCATGGAGATTTTTGGAAAAACAACTGCCCACCAAGTCCCCTCAATCCATCGGCTCTGGGGGATTATTTGCAGCTGCATGGGCTTGTTTATGATATTACCTTCTGGTTGGGCAGCAGAAGCAGATTGCTGCTTCCCCTTGGCAGGCGTACGGGCTTGTTCGTGGACGCCTGCGTGACATAAAACAATGTGACACTTTTGCGCATGATGTCACACTCATATAAAAATACTCATGGCTGTCCACCGAGATCTTTGTACAGCCGCAGCTGGCAACAGCCGAATCTGGGGCATCTGCGGCCGTGGTGCCCACGGCAGTGAATTTCCATATTGTCATGTGCAGTTAATAATTTTATTCATCCCGAGCCCATCTCCCCCAGGAGCACGAGATAGACAAAAGAGGTTCTAACGCTGCAAGATCTGATTTTTGTCAGTCATTAGCAGGGAGGTAGTGGGCAGTTGCAGCCATGGCTTGGTTGCAATGGGCAGGATGTCCAGTGGTTTGGGGAACAAAATGATTGTCACTTGTGTGCTGGGGTCAGGGTACCCATGATAGTTATGCACTAGCAGAAGACTGTCAAGGTGGTGGAGCTGCAAATGCCCTTTTTGTCCCTTTTTTTGTCTCCCTATCATTTGCATTTGCAAACAAGCCCTTCAGGGCTGGCCCATCGAGCAGAGCCCTGCATGTCCTGGGGAGACATGGCCTCATGCTCTGCCGTGCCAGAGAAGGAGGGAGAGGGAATGCAACGCTATTTGCAGCATCATCCAGACAGTACGTGTGCCCCTCCACTGTGGGGAAGCAGAGCTGTGATGTGGCTGCGTGTTGCAGGACAGCCGTGGTCTCTCTTAGCAGAGATGCCTCTTCCAAATCCTGCTCTTCCTCTAAAAACTTGTCCAAGAACTTCCCCTCGGCGCGCACACACACACACACATAAGTAAAGACTGTGTACAGTCTTTACAAATCCTTTGCAAGGTCACCTTATGTGACAAAGGACAACAGCATTTCAACATAAGGCACTGAAATGATCTTGAAGGCTCATCCAGACACCAGGCTGTTACGAGGGTCACTCTGTAAACATTGCAGCATGGGGACATTATGTGCCAAGGCGTGTTGCTGATTCATGAGACAAGGACTAGGCTGCCCTGCTGTAAGTGAGGAGGAGGAGGAGGAGGAGGAGGAGGAGGCAGCACGGTGAGAAGGGGCTTGGGAGGGATGCGGGGCTGGCAGCCACGCTGGGGCAGGGCGGTGGATGGTGGAGCGAGGCTCAGCGCTGCCGGAGCACAGAGGAAGGGGACGGGGCGATTTATAGTTCATGCTTGGCAGAAAGGATGGAGAGACAGGGATTAATTGTGCAAGGGGAGCAGGACTGGCAGAAAGAGCAGATGGCAATATTTAGAGTTACAGGGAAATATTTTAAATAAGTTTGCTGCTGAAGGATAGGCTTTTCTGACTTACAGGGACAATACTTGGGGAATGAAGCTACTGCTGCTGTTTCCAGATGACTTGACTGGTAATAAAGGAAGTTTTAGGGCAATACCTAAAGGTGGTGTTTGGAAACGTTGCTCTGCCCTCCCTTTCCCGTCTTCCCCCCATGGAGGCAAAGGAGCAGCAGTTGTGGGTTCGGGGCACTGTAGCATCCACATGGGGCAGGATACTGAAACACAGTTTTGTTCAGCTGGGATGCTGCTAATAATATAGGCCCATGCCCAAATGCCTTGATTTCTCTTTATTCTCATTTTATTCATCTTCTGTACCACCCCCCCAAAGCCAAACCAAAAGAAACTGTAGCGTGCCAGTGGTAGTTAGATGTTTGAAGATACTCTCATTTAGAGCTGCTCTGTACGTTGAAGGTCGGACTGAGGATGGCAGCCAGCCATCCCCCTAAGGGAGCCTCTGAGTCACCGTGTTTGCACAGCAAGAAAAATAAACCCTCAGAAAACAAACTGCCTCCTTTAAACACTGCACTGCTTGGAGATCGACGGTGGAGCAGCCTCCAGCCCGTGCCCTGCAGCTCCCCTGGGACAGAGCAAGGGGAGCAGCATGGAGAGCTGTCGCCGCTCCATTTGGGTTCACCCCATGATGGCAGAGGAACCCCCCAGCAGAGTCCTGGCTTTCCCCTCACCTCACCTCAGCTCCCTGGTCTCCTTCCCATCCATCTCATTAACTTGTCCCTCCGTTACCTCCTGCTCACCTCTGCCTGACTCTGATGGTCTCTGTGGACATCTGCCCATTGACCCAAGCTCCACTGTCATGAGTCAGCCCACTGTCCTGACGGTCAGCACGCAGAGCAATAGCCCCGCATCATCTCCTTTGGCTCCTGTCCCCATGCCCAAACACTGGCCAAGGGTCTGGATTGGTTGATCCCTGGATTTATTTAATCGTGGAAGCAGCAGGAAAAGCAGCGACTTCCACTGCTGCAGGAAAGAGAAGCTATGATAAATGGACCTGCACGTTGCTGGGTTTGACGCATTGCCTGGGACTCACCACAAAATCCGAACAGCAAATTCTCTAGGATTTCAGTTTTCAAGCAGGTTTAGCTTTTCCTCCTGCTCAGCTGCTGCCAGAGCTAATGGAAAATCCCCGTTTTCCCACGGTTGGCAGGCTGGACAAGCTGGAGAGGACACGGTGGTATCCCATCGCTGGCTGGTGTGCGCTTGGGAAGCCTCCAGAGCAAACCCCCCTGGTCCGGCTGAGCATTTGCTTTGGCTTTCACTGAGACAGAGGAGGCTGTCCAAGGATCGGAGCATTTCCATGAGGGTCCAGCCTTCACCTGACCGGGGCAGCGGGAAAGCAAGCCCCCTTCCACATCACCTCCCAGACACGTTGGTCCTCAGCACATTGCTGTGGTCTGTAACAGACCAAATCACCCTGTCCTTCATCTTTAGTGCCTGCAGGACCCCCGTTCTCAGGGCTACAGAGAATGAGGCCCCCAAGGGTGGATGGCAGCCAGCTCAGCTTGAGGTTTGAGGATGCTCAGGACTGGCTTGGCTCGGACACCTGAGAGCTTCCATGGACAGGATCACAGCAGAGGACCTGGGTACAGCACAAATGTCCTGTGAAGGCTGACCGTGATGCCAATAAACCCATTAGTCACTTGTATAATTACTGCTTGGAATCACTCTGAAATCCAAAATTGCTCATTCTTTTCAAATTACAAGGTAGCTGCAAGAAAATCACGTTTTTAACAGCAACAAGTGCAGGTATTTCACCTTGTAGAAAGCAAGTTTCATGTATTCTTCCCACATGTAATTTTCAGGAGGCCTTCTGGTTTGGAATTTGGAAATTTTAAATACCCCACAAATGTCTTTTGACAGGGTCATTCTCCATGCTGGGGCTTAGCTAAGATGTTCATTTTCTCTCCTGCTTCAATGCCTGCATGGAGGCATTAAGGGCATCAGCCAAGGAAGTTTGCTACGTCATCTGTTTCTGAGATTGTGGCAGAAAATGCACTTTTTTGGTGCCAGAGGTTTGGCGTTTAAATCTTACCCTTCACAAATGGCTTCACTGCAGGGCGTCTGAGGAGGAGGCAGGCTTCGCTTGCTCCATATGGGTATGAAAGGCTGAGTTTAAAACTTTAAAAGCTGCTTGTTACTTGGCAAATCAGAATCTCTTTGTTAAAGTCAGAGGGGTGAAGGGAGGCAGAACTGATGTGCCCCCATATCCATCACCATCAGCTTTTTTCGGGCAGACCCGAGTCAAGCTGGGTCGCGCTGGTACCGAGCTCCATCCCACAGCTGGGGCACATCCCAGCAAGGGAAATGGGATTTTCTGTCACACGGAGCCATGGCTTGGAGCCCCTTGGGTTTTTGTGCTGATGTAAGGGCTAATATTTGGATTATAGAAGCAAGAGTAGAAACCTTGAAGTCAATCCCTCCAGCTGGGTTTCCTGCTCTCCCAGCCCTTCCCGCTACCCCGAGCCACCTTCCGCCAAATTTTCTGTGCATTTTGAGCATTTTAAGATGGGTGTAGTAAAAATTGTCATTAGAAGGTGCTGCAAGGGTTGATTTAATTACTGCAGGCACAACTGAAGTCTGAAGGGGCACCATTTCCTATCACAAATGTCTCCGTTTCAGTATTGCAAAATTTGAATAATTCTCTTTGACAGCTTTTTTCTTTTTATAGCAGTAATTAGTCAAAAAGTATTGCCATGATGAGTGTTAGGCAAAGCTGCCCTGGGATTCCTGTTTGATAGCTGCAAGTCATACGGCACAGCTCAGGAAGGACACCTCTCTGCAGGTTTTAAAAGTGGCAATAACGACAGCAGGTAATGAGGGTGTTGGACTCAAATGCTAAACCATTTCCTCCAGAGGGGAAAAATGTGGCCTTTTTTTCTACCTAAAGGTTGCACTTGCATTTTAAGGCATGTGGTGGGTTGCTGGGACACCCGTTGGAGCCAGGTTGTTCAGTCAGGCCCAGGAGTGATTACTACACAAAATAGCAAAAAAAAAAAAAAAAAAAAAAAAAATTAAAATGAAGACCAGAAACTAATTTTAAAAGTTGAGTCTAAGTGGAGGGAGGTAGAGGGATATGGGCAAGAAACCAGATATTAAATGGGTTTTTAATCCCAGTTAGTCCCCCAAATGCTACAAGGTCTAGTCACTGAGGGCTGAAATGAGTGTAACATTGGCAGCATTGTCCGTTACTTTAACAGGAAGTGTACTTAAGTGTGGAAAGAATTTACCAAGGGAAATGATGGAGATTTTGTCTTTCTTTGTCTAATTCAAGTTATCTAAAAGCCATGGGCCTAGTTTTGTCATACACTGTTGTTAATGCATGCCTGTCATTTCGTGGGGTTTTTTTTTTGCTTATTTTATTCAAAAGATAAAATTAGAAGGTTGGAGTTATCTGGTGACTTCAAAATAGGCGAGTCTGAGTGGAATTTGAGTTGTGTGTGATTTTTTTTCAGAAAGCCAAGATGGAATTAACCCATCTTACTGCAGTCAATTTAATGCTTTTTATATGGCCCGGAGCAGAGCTGTGACTATTTCTGTATTTCGGGAGTTTGGTGCCAATGATTCGCAGCAGCAGTGTGTCGGTTTAACCCGCAAGTGCCCGGGCACTGGTGGGTGCTTGGGGAGCCAGGCTGGCAGGTCTGCGCTGTGGGCTGCCTGCTGCTCCTCTTCATCACCAGCAGCAGAATTCAGCAGAAAAGAGGCATTTGTCTTCCTTTCTCTAGAACTGCAGAGGGACTGATGGTGTCACCCATGATGTCAGAGAAGATACCTTCAGGGAGATGGATCTTTTCTCATCATTAAAAACACGCATGCAAATCTGAGAAGGGTTAGTGCTGCTTGCGGGGGGGCTGTGCGATGCCGCCCTATCCCCTGCAGGTACCTCCTGCGCTTCCCCTCCTGCTGCCGGGGCTCTGCCTCCCCCTGAGCATCTGCCACTTTACAGGTGCAACCATTAGCCCCTGCAAATGATAGTATTTCCATACGAAAACCCCATTTTGCACTTAATTTTCATCTACAGAAAGGGGGCAAGTCCTGCCTTAGCATTACTTCATATTCCCATACAAGTGAAGAGGAGGAGCAGAATATGTACGTGGCTGTTCCTGCAAACATGCTTTTGCAATGTGACCTTCTGGTGCTCAGACTGGATCCTCTGCCAGGACAAACCCACGTTGCTCTCTTGCATTGAAGCGGGCTACAACAGCTAAGACCTGTCAAGGCCTATTTTTTCGTCTACACATGCATGAGATGCAACTGGACACAGCTTCTGTATTATGCAGAAATATTAAGTATCAGTAATATTAAAGTAATGATTGATATCGCCAGTAACTATAAGATAAGTTCATCACAGAAAATATTTTGCAGCATTCCCATTTGACTGACTTCTGTGGTAGGGCAGAAAAGGTGATTAATAATAATCTGTGCTGCTGATGGATGGTGAAGGTTGGCTAAGGATGGAGTAAAACTGTTTTAACGTTCTGCTTAATACACAGTTATTGCTAGTGGCCATATGTTGTTCTGTGTATAAATAATCAGCAGATATTGTCGCCTCAGCTGCTGGAGTGCAGCAATTTGGCACCTCTGGCATCGTAGCTCGGTCTTGGCAAAGGCACGGGCACTGGAGATCTGTTAAGCACAGACGCTGACAGCAGACAGCCCTTCACAGCCCACTCCTCATCTCGGGGGCCGTCGTGGGCCCCCCACAGCCCCGGGAAGCGGATCAGCCGTGGGTGTCCCCACCTTGGCACTCACAGCCTGGCTGTCCCCTGTGCCTTTGTCCTCCTTTACAGCTGGCTGGAGCCTGTGGGCTCCGAGACTCATTTCATGCCTGGTTTAAGCTGGGCGGTAAGTATGGTGAAGTGCTTTTGCCAGTTTAATGGTAAAGCTGCTTTGGAAGATTTTGGAGTGGCATGCACCGCCTCCGTGGCCGTAACCTGCACTGGGTTTCTGAATGGGAAGCACCACTCGCTCTCTGTGTCCCGTGAGGTTATCTTCATTTCCACTGATGTTATTGAAGTGTGAGGTTTTATTCAGTTGGGTGTCAGACAAGGAAAATACCACATTCATCTTTGGGACAAATGTCGACAGTGAAGTTCACATCTGAAAAGACATTGCGTGAAGTCCAATTTGGCAGTTGCAGTGGACAAGGATGGGGACTTTGATGCCACCATGAGGACACAGGAGATGGAGATACACAACTGAGAAATCAGCTGCTTTGCTTTCCTAGCATTAATGGTGCTGAAAAAGTCTGGTCTACCCCCCCAAAAATTGCCATTTGTATGCACAAGCTTTTCCTTGTCGCAATATATCGAGATGAATTGCGAATTGGCATTGCAGCTCAGTGACTGACCCAGGACTCCTGTCGAAACAAAAGATGAACCTTTGCTGAATATTTACAGTTTCAGACTGCTCATCGGTGAACCCTGGGAGGGCAGCTCTTGCAGCAATTCAGAACTGGAGGTGAAATGCAAAAGTAAGGGAAGAAAATCTGGAGATGAGAGCGGCTGTCTGCTGGGAGGTCCCTTTGATGGTGGTAAATAATCCTGTGTTACCTGGGAATATGGAAAAATATCTTGGGGGGTTGTATGTGGTGAGATGGTTCTTCCTCTTACATGTGTTATGGAAAACTGATGCTGTGCCTGAAATCAAGGAAGAAGATTTTAGCCTGTAGGACCTTGGGCACGGTGCTGAGCACCCTGAGAAAGGGGCATGCATGACGAGGACCAGCTGGACGGCGTGTCCCAGCAGCCTGACCCCACAGGAGCTGCCTCCCTGCCCTGCAGCAGACACTCAGCCCCGTTCCTCCCCCGGGGCTCCTGGCAAGGGCTGGGTGAGAGCTCCTCCCTGGTGTTAACGAGCCCCAAGTGCACCCACCTGGGCAGCCTCTGCTCCAACCCACTGAGGTGGGACCAGACTTTATTTATGGGGAGCAGCCACAGGGTAAGGAGCTCTTGGGGGCTGTTGGTAGCGGATAGCTGCGTGCTGCTCCAGGATGCTCGTATGGTGAGTACAAAGCCACACACGGAGTGCTTTGGTTGTGCTGAGCAAAGTGGGGTAGGAGGCCCTTTGGGTCTCCAGGAGATTGAAGGATTTTTTATTTTATTTTTTTTTGACCCCTACAGCACTTACCTGTGGGATGGGATGGAGGCTGTGTGCTGGGACCTGCTGTGGGAGATGCCCTCAGCTCCCTGCTTAGCCTGAGGCTGGTGCTGAGTCAAAGGTTTTACAAAAGAGCTGAGCTTTCAGAGCTTTAAGTGGCAGGAAAAAGAGACAGCACTGGTTACTGCAGAGGCAGGGTGTTTGTTCAGAGTCCTTGCCTTATCTGGGAGTTCAAGTGCTTGGCTTCAATATTATGGGTAAGTCCTAAGAAGCCGCTGGGGGTGCAGGTGCCAGGTTATGTATTTCTGAAAGATGGCACAAAATCAATGCTTTCTTCTGAGAAACCTGGAGCAGATAGTGAGAGGAGAGGCCCTGGATGTAAGCTATGACCCACGGACTGGGGAAAAGGCACCAAACCAAAACCCCAGGCTGGTATGTTTACCAAACCTTATAGGGAAAAAAATACAAAGCCGGAAAAAGGCAGCTGCTGCAAATCACATTATGTTTCCATTTGGCACCTTGGAGGAGTATTTCTCCTCACTCCAGTTAAAAAACAAGCAATGGTCCTGGGTGGGAAGAAGGTGATGTCTGGTCCTGACCGAGACCCGAGCTGGCTGCAGGGGGTCGGGCTGATGTTGCATTCAGAGGGCTCTTGGTGCAAATGGCTCCCGTCCCCCTCGGCTGCTGCGGTCCTCCAGCATCACTGGCTGCAGTGGTCGTCACTACTGACGCACTTCTGGGTTTTTTTGTAATGAAGATAAAGTGGGTGAGTTACTAGTAGCTACTCCAAAATCTTGTAGCAAGTGGTTTTCTCTCTGCAGGACAGTGTCTGATGCTGAGTCACAAGTGTCTGGGTTTTTGCAAGACTATAAATAGCTTTTGCACCCGCTGGCCTGCAGTGTTGTTTCACTGTGGGCTCTAAGCAGGGCTGCCCCTCTAGCCACACATTTGGGTTTCCTCTCCACTCCTGTCCACCTCTGATCTCCCCTTGGCGAGGAAGAGGGATGACTTTTCCAACCCAAGTGATTCTATGAGTTCAGCCCCACGAGAGGCGGTGGGAGGAGCTGAGCGGGTGCAGGCAGGTGCCTCCTGCGGGTGCTGGGTTCCCTGGAGCTGGGGAAGGGTCTCCCAGCCCCTGGGCTGGGTGGGCTCCCTGCCTGCACAGGCAGTGCAAGGTTGTGGCTTGCAGGGGATCTGCAGAGTGACCGGCATGGGTTGGACTGGTGATCCTGGCTGGCATGGTGCCCGGCCACAGCAGCAGGCCTTCGGTTTCTGGTTTCTTTGGCTGTGCTTTTTCCTCTACTGATGTTGAAATCTCTGTCCTAACTCTGGCCAGAAGAATAATTTGTAATAATCTCCCCAAACTGTGGTCCAGAAGCTGTAGTAAACCCCTTTTAGTCGAAATAAGCTGTGATACATTTCAGTTTTGTTGTTGAATATTATCTTAGATGTAAATATCCTGGAAGTCCAAAGCTGTTGGCAATTTCTTGGAGAGCACCAGAACTCAGATATGGATTTTAAAACATGTAAATCCTAGTGTCGATAGGTATGTACTTGAGAAATTCAGGCAGACTCTTAATGCTTTTCCTCCCGTCTATGCAGTGGGCTCAGCCCGTGATGAGCGGAACCCACAGCGGGAGCAGGGGCATGTCCTCTCAGAGCATCCTTCCTTCCTGTCACCCCACCAGTCCACACAGCCTCTGCTCCCTCAAATGCCGCCCGTGTCACCACCCTCGCTGTCACTATCCATCTTGCCTTTAATTCAATCATCGTTTTCACAGATGGGGAGCTGGAATGTCTCGCCTCCCTGGTGATGTGTCATAGAGCCACCTTGCCTGGAATTCCCATGGTCTGGAAAGTATCTCTCTCCTGAATCCAGTTGTGATTTTTAATGTGGATCCCATTGTGCTTTCCTCACTTCCAGTGAGACCTTTTGCTGAAGCTGTCGGAGGAGGATGGAAGGGGTGTTGGGGGATTGGTGGCTGTGGTGTGACAGGAGATGAGGCAGAAATGGCCATTTTTCAGAAGGATGGCCTGCAGTGGGATGTGGTGAGGGTCTGTGCTGGAAGGTGTGAGGTGGGTCCTCACAGACGGAGTAAAACCAGAGGAGGTGAAGAGCAGGAGAGCGGTCCAGAGGGGCCATCAGCAATAAAAGCATGGTGGCAGGAGCACAGGGGGATGGGCGGTGGGGGAGTGGAGCAGAAGGACGTGCTCCTCTGTCAAGGAACAAGTTCAAAACCAGCTTTTTCACCGAGGTTGTGTGGCGTAGTGCTTGGGGACAGTGGGGGTGCTGAGGCTGTGTGTGAAAGTAACCCCAAAGTGTGGACTGCTGCAAGTGGGGGTGAAGTCATTGGGGGAAGATTTACTTTATTTGCTTGCTCTTGTATTCTTTTGTCAAGTTGGTGTTGGGGCAGGCAGGGCTGAAGCTCTGCTCTGGCCTAGGGGGGATATTTTTACGTTGTTCTGATTTTTTTTATGTTCTTGTGACCCTTCTTCGGAAGCGCTGGGGCTGGTAGTGCTCCCGCTGGTGCCAGGCAGGTGGTAACATCCCTGCCTCAGTGCCCGGGTCCTGCTGGCACCCACGGCTCCCCTAGTCCCTCTGTCCATCATCCCACCACCCCATGGTCTTCAGTCCCTTCTCTGCCATGAGGCAGGGACACTTAATTTCCTTAATGAAGGAAAAGTATGTATGTGCTTCCCATTCGCAGGTGCGTGCACTTCACTTGGCAGAGAGAAAATGTTGATTTTTAATTTGTGTTTAGTTTACCAAGCAACTCTGCTCTGTACCGGTGGCCTGGCATCTTCTTGTTTGCTGCTCTGTTGTCTGCCAACTTCACAGCAATGCTGTTTTTTCTTGTAGATTTTTGGTTAAAATCTTGGGAATTGGACCTGTTTTCTCACGGATCCCTGTTAAACACACACCCAGCGGTTTCAGCATCCTAATTGCATTGCAGTCAGCTTTTAATCCATTTAGTGTGTGTCATGTTGATGTTGTATCATTCTAATTTTTAATCAAAATGTCATGCAATACCAGGTTAAGTGTCTTACGGAAGTCTAAATATATTAAATCAACACTGTTGCCTTTATTAACCAATTTTTAAACACATCAAAAAATCAAATAGATTTGACAGGGTTCATTTTTCAGAAGCAGTGTTTGGTGTCCGCTCTCCAGTATCAGTGGCTTGTATCCGTGGATCCTTTATTTTTCCTAGGATCAGCATTGTGCTGGAGGGATGGCGTTTGCCCCTGCTGACACCCATCCTTTCTATTTATTACACATATCCTTTCTATTTATTGGCAGAATGTTGTTCTCCTTCAGACTTCTGCAGCTTTCTCTTGCAGAGGTATAAAATGAGATGAATTTCTGACTGTAAGGGAAACTGCATAACCCTGAAGTGACAGACAGTCCCTACCCCAAAGAAATTGCAATTTAAATGCTTAAACCTGGAGTCTGCCAAGAGTTTTCTCTTTCTGAATGCAAATATTTGAATTCTGCCATTGAATGCAAACTGTGAGCTGGGTCCTTGCCCTGCAGGCCCTGCAGGGCAGGGGAAAGCTAATTAGGCATTGACTAATTATTTTCAGGTTTGGTCACCTTGAAATCCGTGACTGAGAAGAGGGATGGGGGGGCAGGGGGAAAGGGTTTATGGCCACGGCTCCTGGAAGAAGACACAGATGTTTGGTTCTCCCATGGGATGGTCCTGCTGCAGGAGCAGCTCTGGGGCTTGAGGCAGGCACGTGGATTTTCCTGGGAAAACCGCAGGAAGGCGCTTTCCCTCCTGCCTGGGGGGGTTCCAGCCTACCCGAGACCAATTTACAATAATTATTTTTAATATCGCTTTTATGTGGCAATATATTGTTTTAATTTCACAACAGTGCAACATCTGATATTAAGTATTTCCAGCTCGACTCCAAGGTCCCTGAGGCAGTATTTATTAAAATCTTTTTTTGGTCCATATTTCATGTTTATTACTGCCATCTTTAATTAAGGGAGGTAAATATTGCTGATGTGGGTTGAGGGGCCTTTTAAACATGAATAATTTGAAATGCTCTCAGTAATACAAGATGCAGCAGGAGGGGAAAGAGCGAGCTCTTGGGCGTTATTGCTGCCTCTTCCTGCACCGGAGCGGGGCAGCTCGGCAGGGCAATGGGTCTTCTCGCGCAGAATCTGGTGATGTTTTAAAATTAACAATGAGGTTCTGCTGAAGATCTGAAGATGTATTTTTCTTATCTGGCCTTGGAGCTAGAGGAGCTGAGTCTGGGAGCCGTTTCTCAGGGATGCATTGCTGGGGATGGAGAGCGGCAGCCTGGCTGGGTTTGCTGGAGCTGGCTTGGTGGGCAGCACCGAGCTGTGGGGCTGGGGAGGTTTTGCAGCCCGAGCTGTGCTTCGCTCTCAGCCTCCAAACCCCGCTCTGGCAAACGCACCCCAGAGCCACACTGCTCGTCTGGGGCTGTGTCCCCAGCCCTGCTCGCTGCCACTTCATCCCAGCTGAGGAACATGGGAGGTGTCTGAGCGGTTTAGTTGGAATCAGATTTTTTTTTTTCTGAGTTCCTCCATACTGTTCTCTTCTAATCTCTGGAGTTTTTATTCCTGTAGTTCTGCGTTGCATGTCCACACCCATACTAAGAGGAAAGAAAGGGCAAAACTGACCTAAATCCCGTGGAGTGTGTCCCTAGGACATTTTTCATGACACATCTCCTAAAATCCTTCTTTTTGTTTCTGCAGACAAAGATGGCAAATGATGCAGCGCCTGGGGCAGTGCTCAGGGCGGGGGCTGTGCTGTCCTGGGTGGGGGTTTGCCATGTTGGTGACTGTGTTATTTCTCCCTGTTGCTGTTTCTCCCTGTCTGCCAGCTTCAGTTGTTCCCTTTGTCATTGATGGAGCTTTTTGCTGCCTGAAGCTGTCCTTTGCAAATGGTTGCAGGTGAGGAGCCATGCGCTGCAAAAGGAAATGGGAACTGATACTGCTTGGCAGTTACAAGGATGAGGCTTAAGTACGATCAGCTCTGTCTAAGGTAGATCCAGTAATATCTGCTGTGAAAAATGGTTTCATCACATTTTCTTTTTCCTTTCTGGGTCTGAAATGGCAACTGATCTCTGAATCCAGATATGTTGTACTGCATTATAGACCTCTCCGCAGCCCGTTTCATTGAGACCTCTGTTCAAATGAATGGCTTTAACTTCATGGTTTGCATGCAAGCAGCAGTATGTAATTGCAGGTTTACTCATAATTGCATGGCTTCTGGAATATATTTTGGTGTTTGTTATTCATGCAGTTGTTTGTTGTAGAGAAAATAAGATTAATTTATATTCCAGTAATACTTCAAGTATATGTTTTTATACAATGGTATAAAGGTGGAACCTGTAGGGAGCCCTCAAATACTGCAAAGCTTGCCTTAAGATCCCAGGCCTCGGTCTCATTGCTGGGGTAATGAGGATCCCAGCCTATCCATAAGCAGCTGCAGTAAAGGCAGAGTGAACTTAATTCCAGTGTAATCTCACTGGTTTGGCAGGCTTTCACGAGGGGTGATTTTTGCCCTAATAAACCAGTTGCAAAAGCTGGGTTCCCAAATGATAACAGCATACTAGAAAATTTGCAAGATTCAAGGCTGCTGAAAGATAATGTACATCTGCGTCCACCAGCTATTATTTCTTCAAAAATCTTTTTTCTTTCCCTCTATATACAGCTGTGTCCATATACAGGAACAAGAGGTGGGTGACTCTCAGCAGCTGAAACTTTAGTACAAGACCACTTAAGACTTCATCTGTGAAAGCAAACCTTGTGTTCATGAATCCTCTCACTGTCCCCCTTTGGAAAAATTACTCCTTTTTAAACACAGACTGTGCCCACTGGTGGCATGCCCTGGCTGGTGGCCCAGAGTGCTCTACACTGGGGCTCCCTCTAAGCTAGGGTGTATATGGGACACTGCCGATGGACAGACAGATAACCTGCAGAGGCTGTGCAGACAGTGTTGTGTGCATACCCAGTGCAGGTGGGCTAATTGCACATGCAGCTGGCTAATTGGGCAGGCGGATTTCCCTGTGTGGCTGGGGCGAGTGTGCCCCAAGGGGCAGTGCTGTGCAGGGCTCTGCTGGGCTTTGCTTTTGGGCAGAGGATGCTTGCTGCAGCCTCCTCGCTGCGGGAGCCTGGCCCTTGTGCAGGTCTGACCCTGCTCCGACTGCTCTGGTGTCCTGGGAATTTGTGGTTCTTGCCTCAAGCCCCCAAGGGACAGCGAGCTCACTGCTGTTCTCCACGCATTGCAGTATCTGATCACTGCAGTCTCTTCAGTCTGTGCCGATTAGAAATCTAGGATGCAATTTGTGGGGTTGGTGTCTCTCCTGTCTGCCCATTGCAGGCTCCTTTTAAGGCTGAAGCGTTAATTATCAGAGGGCTGAAGTTTACTTTCCAAGGGGATCCCACCCTGTGTTCAGAGGCAGGTGTGGGACCTGGCGGTGGTGCAGACCTTGGAGTGATGGAGCAGCTCAGAGCCTGCATCCTCCTCTCTGCACATAGCTGGGCTGCAGGACAGGGATGTGTGTTTGACAAGTTCCCTGTTTCTGCAGTACCTGAGATCTGGGAAATGAGGACGCCCTGGGATGCTCAGAATGAAGTTCTTGCGCTGTAGTCGTTGCTTTGAGGACGTTTCTCAGGACTGTGGTGTCTGGCATCGTATAAATGTCAAACGGGGGAAGGAGATGAGCATGTGGCTGTGGGCCTGGAGTGTCCCTGTCGCATGGCTGAAGGTGCTGCGGGGCTGGCGGGGAGCAGCATTCAGGAGCATGGGCCCTTGTACCTATCGAAAGGAGCTGTTGGGGATGGTGCTTTGAAAGCTGGCAGAGGCTTCAGCTGCCTGCTGCCCCCAGATTGACTGTCCTGGGTTGGTGAAAATTCATTATCAACTGTTGGCACCTCTGTTGCCCTCTGCAGATCCCAGCTGGGAGAGAGTTTAATTCAGACAAACATCCTTTGGGGACGGATCAGATGTCTCATTTGTGGAGGCATCTAGAATACAGCCATGCTGGAAAGTTTCTCATATGCTTGTGCTTGTCTCTGCCTGAAGGAGAGGTTTTTCTTTTGTGTTCCTCTTTGTTAGGTCTCCTGTGTTCTCCTTTCTTGCATCTCTTAAATAGTTGCCACGGAGCTACTTTGTCAGAGCTGAGTCACCATTTAGTGGTTTCTTTCCTTCACATCTTCCCATGCTCTGGAGAAACTCGACGACAACTCCGAACTTTCCCACAAGTCGTTCTGTCTTACGGAACAGGCTGTTGAAGCCTCTGATGGAAGGACTTTTCCTCTTTAATAATAGACACACAGCCTTGCTGAGGTGTTGGGTGCACTGTCTTGCTCTCCCTAACTGGCAAAGCAGATGAAGGTGGAAGTGTGCCTGGTTGAGGGAGCTGATGGGGCAGAGGCACTACACCTGTGCTGTCACAGGAGACCCAGGGCTAAATAAGTGCCTTTTCAGACATAATGCCAGAGGCTCTTTGAACTTGGTGGCAGCTGAGATAAAGTATCAGCCAGCAGCAGTAGCAGGGAAGCTGGAAAAAGCACATTTCTGCACCGTGTGGGGCAGGAGACCTGTGCTGGCAGAAGGTCAGTGCCCTTTGGTGTGGCACGGGGGGAGAAGAGCAATCCGGTGCCCACTGCCGAGCAGAGCCTCTGCCCGCAGCAATGGGCAGGGATGTGCTTCATCACCATCACATAGCAGAGGAAGGAAAATAGTTTCAAATGAAAGCTCTGTGGCGGTGGGGAGCTGTGCCGACCCCAGTGATGCTGGGGCTGTCCTGGCAGCAGTCCTGGCTCGGCTGTGTAAAGGGAGACTCGTCCTCAGGGCCTAGTCTTTTGTCAACTTTGAGATAATTGAATGTGATAGTGCAGGCATGATGACTTCATTTCTGTAATTATTTTTATTTCTTCTGCAGGCCTGTGTTTTAAAATAAACTGAAGAGCCAATGCATTGAGTTACATTTTCATCTCCTTTATTTAATTTTATTTAAAGGACTGAATGTTCAGTTACTCCTCAATGCCAGGGTTACCCAGCTTTGTTTGCTTTTCCGCCCTTCCAGATTATTGGGGTGGGCTCAGATATTGCCACATAAGGCTATAGCAAGGATTTTTAAATTTAGGCTTTGGTCTGAGGGATGGGAAATCTTCCTGCAGAAGCTGGGACCCCATTGTGATGTTGGGAGGATGGACAGTACTTATAGGTAGGACTTCTTAGGCTTGTGACCCAATTTTGGTTTCACTTGACAAGATAAAACCTACTGGCAAGCTCCCGCCTGCTTCTGCTCCATTGCACAGCGTTCTCCAGCTGCACTTGCCTCTCGTGCTCATCCTGGTTCTCCATGTGCTCACCCACTGTTGAGGCTTGCCTGCCCTTGCTGGGCTCCCATCTCATGCCAAAGGCTTTCTGAAGGAAACATTCATTTCATGGGTGTCTGAACTGGCTTCTGTAAAATGTGTGCCCTGTGGTATACAGAGGGAGAGCAGCTCTGCACGGCACAGAATGAAAAAAAATTTGTATTTAGTGTTGAGCTGTTGCTAGCAGAGTAATCTAGTGTTTCATGTTTGGATATTCAGCTTGCATTAGCTTCAATCAAGCACTCGATCGGAAGTCTCCTTCCATTAAGTCGTGCAATTTTCATCCGCTGATCTGGGCTGCAGTAAAGCTTATGCAGCCATCTGGGCTTAAAACAATGACTTTCCACATCAACATGAGTAATCCTCCTGCCTGACATCATTTAATCAGTATTTTGTCTGAATGCATTGTAAATGCACTGGGCTGTGGGTGGAGTTTGGGTTCCAAAGCTGCTTCTGCTGCAAAGGGCAAATGCCCTGTGCCCAAGCGTGGGGATCTGCGGTGCAGAGGGCTGTGGCGAGAGCCTGTGTGCTGGGCTGGGGAAGCTGGGGCCAGGTGTGCAGTGGGGTGCTGAGGTCCCCATGTGATGGAGGTGCTCAGGGCAGGTGTCCCTGGGACACCTGTGCCCGAGGGGATCCCTCCTGTAAACTGCTGCTGTCAGTGGAGATCTGTCCTAAAATTCAGGTTGTGTACAAACTCAGCTGCTTCTGAGCCCATGGGAGAGCCGTGGGCAATGTTTCTGTGGATTATTTTTATCTCTAAATATGAAATTCTCTCTAAGCAGCATTTAAAACTAATGTCATTGCCCTGGCAGCGGTGGCTGTCCAGGACACTGATGTGAACATGGAAAATGTGGCTTCTGGCAAGAGAATTCAGACCGTTTCTTTTAATGTCTATGATTTTTAGTATTGCCAGGAGTTGATTTTTTTTAAAAAGTGATAAAGTAATTTGTTTAAACTTGTTGGAATCTGTTTAATGAACTGGCCAAGCTCAAAGGGATTGATTATGCTCTGCTCAGCTGTAATTCCCACGCTCTTTCATCAAGCAAAAATACACGGACCACTCCAGAGCGTGCACCCTGCTCCGAGCCCTGCTCTGTGCCTCCTGCCCATGCATGCTCCAGGGGGGCTGCATTTCAGTACTGGGGAAAAAATCCCCATGAGATTACAGCCTGCCTGGGGGACTCTGTAAAGCCCATCTCCAAATACTCCCTGGCAGTAAATCATCAGCAGGTGACTCGCAGAGCTGGGGTGTCCTTGCGAAAGGCAGCAGGAATGCACCCACCCAAGCTGCAGCACAGCCTGCACCCGGCTGCGGGACCCTGGCTGTGCTTGACTTGGTGACACATTTAATTGGTGGTTTTAAAAATCCACTTCCTTATTTAAAAGAGGTGGGGGGTTGTGAGAGTGGTGGCTGCCCTGGGTGCAGGCGGAGGTCACGGTGCTCTGCCAGGTTCACGCTCCTGCCCCTCATGCTGGCAGGACCTGGTTTCTCACTTATTCCCCCCAGAATTGGCTCAGATGGGCCCTGTCAGGCAGGACATGGGCTTTGCAGTGCAGCCTGCAGTTCGTGTCAAAAGAATCACCCCAATTTATGCAGTGAAGGTTCAAATGGCATCTCTGTCAACCTGCTGTCACGTTTTTAGCCAGGCAATAAAGCATGGCAGTAATTAGGAAGGATGACCTCGTTCCACTTAGTGTAATGAGGTGGCTGCTCAGCTCAGCCCGCTCAGGGCATCCTGCTCCGGGCAGCCCTGCCACGTACCCGTGTGCCTCTTCTTTCCCTCCTGCCAAGGGAGAGGTGGGAGCCGACTGCTCACCGGGCACTGGTCCTGCTGCCTGCACCTCTGGCTCTGCACTGTGGCATCCAAAATTTCCCACTTGTCCCATTTCCAAAGCACCTGCCTGGCAGTGTGGGCACTGCCCAACTACATCCCGATCCATGCTATGGCCAGGGTCTCTGCCTGGTTTCTCCAGGGATCGGCTCCCCTCCCTGGAGCGTTCCCAGGGATTGCCCCCGGCATTCACCAGTGATCTGGGGAGCAGGAACAGCTTTGGATTTCAATTTAAAATCTCAGTGACTGTTAAAACACTTCTGTTCCCATCCCATGCTGGCAGCATGCTTCCCTGGCTTCCTACGGCCCTCCTGCCTGCAGGAGGGGTGATTTTTCAGAGGGTGAGCTGCAGTGGCTTGATTTGGATGTGCTCGAGAACCGGTACCCAAAAGCGCTGGCACCTGCGGGCTGGGCCCAGCCTGCTGGCTCGGTGTTGCAAAGATGGCATCTTTAATTTGCATATAAATGGATAGGCAGCTGACCATGCTGTGCTGGGAACAGTCATTGCCCGTTGCTGGAGCCTCCCGCTCTGTGGGCAGGGAAGGGGCATGGGAGCCGTGTTGCCAGAATCCCCTTAGGCCCCTGGAAAGGGTGTTGCACCCCTGGGAGGCTCAGCCTTTGGGGTGCACGTGGGGTGGGACAGGGCTCCTGCATGGCCTCTGAGACAGGATTTTACATATTGCTCATAGGTACCATATAAAATGAGGGAATTAAATTATAAGAGGTTTTGTAATTTTAGTAACTAAAGGTTATGCAGAAATGTCAGAGCCACAGCTGGTGGGCCCCAGGTCCCCATGTGCCTCTCTCTGCTGCCTGCGGCGGGCAGGAGCCTGGGACCTGGCATTTCTGAAGCTGTGCCTGTTTGCAACCTTGGCATAATCATTTCATGCTGCAGTTCTCCAAGGCACCTGCTGGGTTTGAGTGCTAGGGGTTTTGGGTGTGATGGAAGATGCTGGAGCTGACTTCTCTGCAGGGCCAAGAGCCTGGGGGACCCAGCCCTGCAGAGCAGCTTGGCCAGGCACCTCTGCATGTGAGCAGCTATGGGTTTTGGAGACTTTGTCACTCGCTTCCCTGCTTTTATGGAAAGCTGATGCTTCCCCAGATACTGGGAAGCTGAACTTTTATGGAGCCCAGACTGCCCCAGGAGCTGCTCGGAGCCCCGGTGCTCGCCCACCGCCCCACACTGGATTTGGAGGGGCTCAGCAAGGAGGGTTTGAAATGGGCTTCACGGGGCTCCGGAGCACCAGGTGCTTGTGGCTTTACACTTTTCAGGTTGTGGGCTTGTCACGCCGGCGGTTTATCCAGTAGACATGTGGCAGTGCCTTTGGTTCCTCCCTGGCTGCGTGGCTGTGACAATGGGTGGGTTTGGCACAGGTTGTGGGGGACGCCTGGTGGGTTCCCCCTCCCTCGGGATGCTCCTGTTTCTTCTCTGTTGTGCAAATGCAGCAGTAACATTCCTGTAAAGCCTCAGCCCGCCTGTCTGACTGCTTCTCATCTCTAGAGTGATGCTTTGTCAAACATTCTTTTGTTGAGTGGAGCTAAGAATCCTTTATTCTGTCTTTTTTGATATGGAAAGTAAACAAGTTAACGGGAAGGCATCTTTCTGCCGGCATTTGGGTTTTAGTATGCAGTAAGGCTGGGCCTCCGTTCCATCTCTGCCACCCTCTGATGCCGGCCGGTGTTCAGCGTTGGGGGGGTGCTGCGTGTGGCGCTGCTGTATGCAAGCGTACGGAGCGATGAAAGCAATGCACTGCCTGCGATGTTGGCATGGATTAGATCACTTATTTTACAGAATGTAAGATGGGAAATGCTTTTGCTTTTAGAAATCTGGGCTGGTTTTGTGTGCTTTCTCGTGTGCAACCTCAGGTCCCTGCTCCCCCCATTTGCCTATCAGCGAGGGGTTGGGGGATTTGCAAAAAGGCTTTTGATTTCTTACTGGACTTATCCATACCTTTCCCCGTGTAGTTACAGGGGTGTTTTGCTGCGTGGGTGGAAGGGCCCGGGACAGGCGTTCAGAAGCCCTGGGTGGACAGGGGACGGACTCAGCCCCGCAGGGCTGTTGCGCACCTCCTGCACGGCTTGGGGGGGACAGGCCATTAGTTTGTACAATTCTCATCCCCTTGTCTCTCTCGGCTGCGGTAGAGCTTACACAGCCATCTGGGCTTAAAACAGTGTCTTTCTGAGTAATCCTCCTGCCTGGCAGCAGGGAGAATAGCCCCAAGGTCTCTGCAACTGTCCTCTGCCAGGGAGTGTGATGTGGCCGAGGGAGTAAAATACCCCAGCGATCAGGACAGAACAGAGAAATAAGGTCACTTGTTTCTGTTTAAAAAAAAAAAAAAAAAAATCTACTTATGGCTTGCTGTGGATACCTGGATCCTGCCAGAGAACTTGGGAAATGGATGGAATGAGTTTTCTTTCCGCTTCCTCAAGAGTTTCCCATGAAGGATGGCACGTCCTTCCTGCAGATGTTAACTGCAGATCTTGCCTAAATCCATAGCTTTAAATATCAAACAAACTCCTTATCTGTGTTCGCAGTCTGCGTAGGAACTGATTATTTCTTTTCCCCAGCTGGGGTTTAAGCTGGGCTGCGTTTTGCTCCCTGCAGCGATGGCCTCTTGATGCCCAAGTGCCCTCCAGCTCCTCCACGCAATCCCAGCTGCAGTGAGGTGCTGTAGAGGGGAGGGGGGGGAGACCCCAGAGGAGGTGGGCAGTGAAGTGAGGGGCTGGCATCGGGTGCAGCATCGCCTGCCGGGCACCCGCTCTGAGCTCGAAAGGGCCTGAAGTTCCCTGACGTGTTTTCTGCAAAATACCAAAGCGCTGTGTCCTGTGGGTGTTTTCAGGGGAAGATGTCAACCCGCATAACCATTCCCCAAATCACGTTACCAAGAGAATGTTTTTTTGCCCTCTCGGGTTAATCTGAAAAGGTCGTGTGTGACACTGGCATGTGACTGGAAGGACGGAGGCTTTTGGGGGGCTTTTATTTAAAAATAGCAACAGCTGAGCAAAGCCCTGCTCCCTTGCAGCTGGAAACGTCCCACCGGTGCTGCCAGAGCTTTGTGCCGAGCCCTTCTCTGGGCTTGTTCTTCCACGGCAGTGTGCTGTACACGTTGCTCTAGCAGGGTGCTGGCTGTGCCGGCCAGGGGCCGTTCCCCCGCACCACGGGGCAGCTGTGGGCTCCCGGTGGTCTGTGGGGAACAAGCATATTCAGCAGGACAGCATCTTGCAGACCCCTGTGCCTACAGCTTGTCCCCAGGGTAGAGCTGCCAGCCCTTCCCGGTACGGGGACAGGGAGCAGAAGGAGGGTACAGGGGCTGTGCAGCCCCTGCAGACCCCCGGGGGCTCCTCCGGAGCTGAAGGGTGGCCTGCACGATGCTGCGGGGCTGCCTGGGCGTCCCCCTGTACCCCTGGGGAGGGGACTGCGGCATCCTCTGCCTGCTGAAGAGCTGCTGGGACGTGCCACGTTGCTGACGCTCGGCATCTCCACGGGGTTGGTGTCCTAGGTCTGCCGAGAGCCTGCGGCGCTGCGGGGCAGTGCCGTGGCACTAGCCGTGAGCCAGCCCTGACCAGCCTCTCCCAGGCAGTCGAGGTGCATTTTCCTGGGAGCCTTTTGCCTGCAGAAGTCTGTTATCTCTGAGCACCTTTCTCCTGGTGCACGTCCTGCCTTGCTCTGGGCTGGGGTAGGTGTAGAAGGGTTGGCAATTAATGGCTGCGGTTCATCAAGGAGGAGCGCTGCTTTCTTCCCTGCAAGGTGGGAAAGTCCAGGTCATCTTCAAAGGCTTTGATTTACAGAAGAAAGCAGGGTGAGATGGAGAGTCAATGTGAAGGGTCAACATTCATTTCATAAAAAGCTTTTGTTGGGTCCCAGGTGAAACCAGAAATTTGCATTTAAATGAATATGTATTTTGAGACATTAAACCCACAGGCAAAATAAAGGCCTTGCTGAGATGACAAATAGTTCGCTTCTCATGCTTTTTCCTGATATTACACCAGCTAGCCTTTAGAAATAAAACCACGTCAGCTAAAGCAGTTTTTCTTCCTTTTCTTTTCTGAAAACCGCAGCCTGCTGTAAATACCTGATGTGGACCTGAGCTACTGAAACCCAAAATGATAAAAGGAAAGGATTGGTGGATTTGCAGGGTCTATGTGTGATGTGCAGGAGAACGATCTCAGAGCTGTTCTGCAGTTCCAGGCCAGCTTCTCTTTCATCGTAAAGTCCTAATGAAGAGAGAGAAAAATCTGCTTAGAGAGGAGGGAAAAAACAAGGCAGCTCTGGGTGACCTGGGCAGCAAAGTGGGGCTTTGGGAATTTTTTTCAAGCCCTTGGTGCAGCCCGAAGCCCCGTCCGTGGGCAGGCTGAGGGCTGAGCCCAGGGCTCCAGCCCCTAGACCCCACGGTGGAGCGAGTGGCACTGGCACGTGTTGGGTACGGCCGGGACGGCCGCTCGTCAGGGTTTGGACCGTGGCAAGCAGCAGCCTTGGCCCTGGGTCTCTGACGCCACAAGCTGCCGGCAGCGGGAGTCCTGCACGGCATCTTCTGTGTCAGGTCGGCGCTTTTGATTCCCGGTTGGAGCTGGGCCGGTGTCAGGCGGTGCTTTGGAGTGCCTGGGGAGATGAGAGCTGACCTGCCGTCTGCCGCGGCATTGCTCCCTGCAGGAGCTGCAGTGTTCGCCCAGCCACGTCTGCCGAGGCGGCGCGGCAAAGGGCTGCCGCTGGGCTTTGCAGGGGGTCGCAGGGGGCAGTGGTCCTGTGCAAACCAGAGCGGGTCTTCGGAGGAATGGGCACCATAAAATAAATGGTTGCGGGGCTCTGCTGCCATTATGGGTTCTCATCCGAATGTGTTTTTGTCTCAGGCTTCTGATGAATAAAACAAGGGCTCTTTGCTGCACTCTGAAGTCGACACCCAGCTGCTCAACAAGCTTGTAAAGCATTTAGTCGAGGAGCAGAGCTGTGATCAAACGTGCCTGCCGTCTCCGCTTGCACGCTTCCCGACCCAGGGCTGACAGCTGGCAAGACTCGGCTCCCTGCCTGGCAGAGGCGATGCTGCGCTGCCTGCGCCGCTGCCTGCCTGCGCTGGAGCCCCTGTCTGCTTCTCTTGGCCACGGCTTCAGGGGAAAAGAAGCCGGTGCTGGTGCCGCTTCCCTTGAAGGGGTCTTGCTTCGTGCATGCTGCCGGACGGTGCTGCCCACCCTTGCCAGCTGCCATGGAGGGGCTGGCTGGTCTGTGTGCTGTGGGGCCGGCTGCGCTGCTGCATCCCTGCGGGGTCATGGCCCTCGGTCCCTCGGAGGTGACTCTGGGGGCAGATTCCCCTTCCAAAGGTCTCTGTCCTTTGTCTTTTTTATATCCCAGTGCTGTCCAGCAGCATCTGCCTGAGCTCCCCCTTGGCCAAGCCATCCTTGTTGGTGGCGATGAGGATGCTGGTGGTGGGATGCAGGTTGAGCGTGATTGCTTCTGCCCATCTGAATCCCCCAAAACTGCTCACTGAGCAAAGCATCCCTCGCTCAGGGAAGGAGAGAGGGGAGCAGGCAGTAGCATGGCTCCTGGTGCTGCTTCCCCAGTGCCTGCAGCATGCTGGCTGGGCCGAGGGGCTGTCCCAGAGCAGACCGATGCTGGCACAGCCTTCCCTCAGCCCCCTTTTTGGAAAGAGGGCTCACAGCAGCATGTTCCCCCAGTTTATGCTTTTCTAGCCCCATGAGAGGCTGCTGGATGGACTCTAAAAGAGATTGCAGGTACTCTTTGCGCAGTGCCCAGCGTGTTATCTGAGGTTTATTCCACAGTGTTGTTGGTAAAATAACATTGTCATCGTGGAGATTTACATCACGCAGTGCTTGTGTCTGTATCTCATTTTCTGCTGAAGACAGCATCAGATTTATTGGAAAGTTTCCGCTGTCTGCCCCTCTATTAGTGTGGATCGTTTACACCTTAAAATGGCTCTCCTCCCTCTCCCTAGGAAATCACCTTTTGGGAGGATTAACAATCTTGCAGTCAAGTGATAGCAGTGGTTATAAAAAAAAAGTCGTCTTTGTTAATATTCAGTGAGCAATGCGATGTCTCTGAGGACAAAGATCTTCCCATCGCTGGGTAAATCAGAGTTCATTATCATGTTAATCTGACTGATTACAGTCTCCCAAAAGGATTCCACATATGGTCTTTTCTGTAACACAAATAAGATCTGTTTTGCCTTAATCACAAGGCTTGCTCATGTCGCTTCCTTTCCTGATGATCTTTATTCTTGAGGTGCAATTCAGGGAGATTTAAATATTAATTGCTTTTGAACCTGCTCTTAGTTTTGTTTCTGAATTGGGGTTTTGAACTTCTACCTTGTGCTTGGATTCAGGATTTGCTCTTATTTTTTTGTTGTTCTATTTTGGTTCTCTTTTTAAGTCTGTAGGAGCCAGAGCTGTACTCCCTTCCCTCCATCCAGGACACTGTGCAGGTGAACGTCTTATCTGGGAAATAATTTGGGGGGAAGCTGTAAACCTTGGCATTGGTCTCAGTGGAGGAGTGGGGTACACATCTGGCTCATGGGTTTTATTTGCTTACTCAGAGGTCTTACACATGCTGCTGGCCGAGGGCTTTAGTCTAACATCTCACACCAAATTATTTCAGCGGCTTACACAACACGATAGCAAGGGTTTGGGGACACTTGTGGAGTACAAACAAATTAAACAGCTCGTTCTATCTTCCTGGGCACACTGGGATGCTCGGGCTTGTCTGCAGCAACATCCCTGGGACATGATGCTCAGAGGGGAGCGTGAAGGAAGAGCTCAGCTGGACCATGGCTTCACTAGGTGTTTTGGTAACGCTTGCCCTGTGTTTCTTCCAACGCCTCACTTTGCTTTCATGAAAAGTAAATTTTTTATGAACCATTTATACTTCTCTTTCTTTTCTCCCATGAGCTTTTTGCTGCATTCAGTTGCTGGAAGAGAAGCAAGCTTCTCCACAGGAATGTTGCCAAGAAAACCGGAGGTGCCTGGGTTTCTGGTTGTGGGTAGTGCACATGGATTTTTATTTTTGTTGTTTGTTTTATTTTATTTTTCATCGGCTACTTGTGCAGTAGCATTGACCACAAAGTGCAGAGCTCGTTCCCGCGAGGTCTGGAAGATGATGCTGCTTCGAAAGGGAGATTCCCTGTGGGACCTTGCAAATCCCAGTCCCTCTGCCCTTGCCTCAGGGCTGCCTCACGCCTGGCTTCGCAAGGGGCTTTCACAGCACCTCTGCACCTCTTTGAGGGTTCCAGGGGTGTAAAGGAGAGGGTGCTGCTTAGCACAGCCTATATGATTGCTGTCCTTTCTTCTGCAAGCTGCTTCTTAGTTTTGCAAGGTCTGACCCAGCTTTGCTGAAGTTGGAGGATGCGGAGCCAGAGCTGACAGTTCTGGGATCCTGTGGAAATACGGGGCTCGTGGCCAAGGAGCAGTTACCAGTTTGCACTGGTCCCAGAGCTACTCTACAGCCAGCGCGACTGCCAGGTACAAATGCAAAATTTCAGGTACAGCATTACTTGACACAAACCATGTGGCATCTAATACTGCTTTGCAGATCAGAGGTCACCGAGACTTCAGTTGTTCCTTGTCTGAATTTGGAAGTGCAGCCATCCTGTTCGCAGCAGCAAACCCAGGCAGCTCTGCCCTTTGCTGGGTCATGCAGCCATTGCAAGTGAAGCTGTTGCTAAAGCATTTTTAGTTCCTAGACTTCCATGAAAACGATCTCTTTCTTGTATGCAGCAAATAGGGCTTACTTTCTGACAAGGCAGTATTCCTCATCAGATGATTACTATGAACATGTTTATCAGCCTCTAAATAATACATACCAGAATTAGTTGCACCAAGAATCTTTTGCGTGCTAATGGAAAAAGACTGCCAATTTAAACAAGAGCACACATGGAGCCACTCCAAGATTGCATGAATGAAAAAAGTGAGTTTGAGTTATCGGAAAAACCAATTTGGTTTTATGGAGAGAGGTTTTCAATGCCTCTAAATTATAGACTTATAAATTCTAAATTTAATTCATAAAAGTTACATGGTAGCACTAAGTAGCAAAATGTAAGGTGACATGTCATCAGTCACTGGGACTTAATGTATGGATTGCTCAAGAGCTGTGTTCAGGGCTGAAGGGTGCTTTGTGCATCCTCTTGAAGGCTCTGCGGCAGGACCTATGCTGATGCCAGCGAGGATCTTGCTCCTCCAGGTCACGATTAGCAGATGGGGATGTCCTGCCTTGCACTCTCTGATGTCGGCATGGAGGAAACGATATTTCTGGTGATGAAAGAAATCACTAACTCAAAGCGATGCTGGGGCTCTAGGTTAACCCCCTGGGTGTTCAGGGGAAACAAGGAAAAAACTATTTCTTGCCTTTAAATGAGTCAGAGCAGTAGATTCTTCACAAAATAAAATGTCAGTACCTCAGACTTTGCAGAACAGAATCTTTTTTTCTTACTCCCAATCGCTCATGTTCAGGTTTTCCATTGCCATGTTGACACCGTGATGCTATGAAGCCCTCGTAGATGAGTGTGGCTGCAGTGTCACCAGGCTCTGCGATGGCTACAGGAGTGGGGGAGCTCCAGCCCCACCTGATTTTGGTGGCAGCTTTGCATGAGAAAAGGCTGTGGCTCCAGCGTCCCTGGATTAAACCTCCGGTGAGCCCATGGACCAGCAGACAGCCAAAACAGCTTTGTGAGGATGTCCCACGGGCTGAGTGTTTCACAGCGTCTGAACTCCTCTGCTGCCATTTTTGCATTATTCTGAGGCAAAACAGTCCTTCCAGTGAGCCAAGCAGCCCAACTGAAACATTAGCGTCCAGCTTTTACCCTGCTTGGGCCTCCTGCTCTTTGCTGCAAGGGGCAGAAATTATTGTTCCCATGGGCACTGCCCTGGCCAAGGCTTCCTCCTGCTCACCAGCTCCTCTGCGACCTGGGACTGGGGAGGACAGCATGGGTCTCCGTGGGTTTCCCTGCCCGGTGATGGCTGTGTCATCCTGAACCTTACTGCTGGACCAGGGTCCTGCCTCCTTCACACTCAGCTGTGAGTAACCTGTCCTCATCCTTTAATTTTCTAGATAAAATAGTGTTCCTCTGCCCCGTCCCCAGCTGGGGGAAGGGATGCACCTAAAGCTGGTTTTAGGAAGATGCACGAGTAAAAGCAAAGATTTCCCAGAGAGTGGTTCTCTGCTTTTCAAATGAGCTGATGAGTGACTGGGAAAGCAAAGTCTGGAATTGCTCCCACTTTGTCTCGCCAGGACCTGAGGGGCTGAGATTTGGTTCGGTTCTGATCTGGCACTTCCTGAAGAGCCTGGATGTGCTATGTTAGTGTGTTGGGCTTCCTGGCAAGACGAGATCCTAATAAGATCCCCTGGTAATGGCTTCACACGTGGACCTGCTCGAGTCCTGTGTGGCTGCCCCAGGGACGCTGCAGAGGACTTGATGCTTTAGTCAGACACTGCTGCAGTTTGCTGCCTATGCTGCCTTCAGCCATTATACCCAGCAGAGCTGGATGGGATCCATCGAGTCACAAAAGACCCTATTTCCAGCAGAAGCACCCCCCAGTGATGCAAAGCAAGGGGAATGCAATTGCTTTAGAAAGTGGGCACGGGAGAAGTGCCCATCGCGGGTTTCAGCGGGTGCCATGTGCACATCGGGAGCAGCAGCTTCAGGTGAGCGTGCGCCAGAGCAGAGCACCCAGCTCCGGCAGCCCTGAGCCCCGGGAGCAGCACCCCGACAGAGAGCTTGGGGTGAGCCAGCTGAATTCTCTGTCCTTTTAATAGAGCTTGTCCAGATCGTGCTAAAAGTAAGTAGAAGTAATGATGGAGTTTTCATGGTGGAGTTTTCATTTAAAAACTAAATACAGCTCCGAGACTCAGATGTCACAGGGGACGCAGAATGCCATTGCTCGGTATTAACTTACTTCCCTTGCATATAGTACCAACTCGGGGCTTCGGCAAAGAGAACGTTTCCCTGCTCTAGGTTTCCTTTGCAGAAATGAGGCTGCTTGAGATGTCAAGCACAGCTTGGATTTTTTCTGAAAGATTCACCGCTACCTCTTGACATTGGTCTTTAAAGCTGGCTGTGAAATCGGCCCAAGCAGAAATACAACCCTTGTTGTGGGATTGTTGGGTAGGGTGATGCGGCAGCCCTGATGCAGGGGGTCCTACTGGGGCAGGGTCTCCTGTGCTCCTCGACTGGCTGGTCCTTTCCTCACACACCCCTGGGTGACGTGCAGCCTTGTTGGCGCCTCGCTGCTCACCTTGCCTGGTTTACCGCAGCCCATCTGGAAACTGCGAGTGACTGCAGTGCTTGTTAGGATTATTTCAAGAAATTACTTCTTTATTTCTCTTTAGCTAATTTTTAAAAATCTCCTGTATTTAATCCATGATAAATATTTGAATGGTGTTAAACTCACCATTCTGGCAGAAACTCGTGCCGTGCTTGTTCTTAACTGTGACTGACTGAAGAATATTTTGCTGTGAGAATAGCAAACAGATAGCCCTGTTGCCAGTACCGAGGCAGCAGGATTGGAGCCTGAAGAGGAGACATTTCTGATGGAACTGCTTGGCTTTATTTTGTGTAAAACACAGTAGCTGGTGGTCACTAGCAGCCCTGTCTGTGCTGCCCAGGGTCTTGTGTGTGCTGGCACTGACAGCCCTCGGCTCCCGCAGGTCCGGTGCCTCCATCCGTGCCTTTTCAAGGAGCCAGAGTGGGCAGGCACGAGGGAGCTGCTGTCCTGAGAGAGATGGGACTCAGCAGCAAGGTGCCTTTTGCCCAGCCAGGGTCTATCCCAACATCCCGGAATCAGCGCCGGGGAGGACAGGGGACAGCCGTGCAGCATCGGTCTCACCGGGGTCTGCACTGCCTCTGCAATGCAGAGGGTGCAGGGATGAGCCACCCTCACTGGGGATGCGGGATGGGGGAGGACAGCATTGCTTTCCCGTTTCTTTGCTCTGTTTTCAGCAAGATCCTGCTCCAAGCTGAGAAAATGCCAGGGCTGTGGGGATTGTGCCTGGAGAGCTGCAGTGCAGGCATCAGTACTGGGCTTTGTGAGGTTAGGGGAAAGTACAGAGCAAGTTTTCCAAAGCCCTTGGGAGTGCAGAGCGTCAGGAAAACTTCCTCATCAAATGAGATGAAACCTCACCAGATGCAGTAGTGAGGTATGGACAGGGTTACAGCCACGTCGGTTTACTTGGTGGGAAGCTGGTGTGTTCTAGAGGGGTAAGTCCCCAATTATGCTGTAGGATTTTAAAATGTGCTGAACTGCTGTCCCACAGTGGATTCTTTCCTAAATGGGGACATAAGCAGAAATATCAGTGGCTGAAATTCAGTGATGGAGAGCCATGAAGGACCTTTCGCATACGTCGGTATGTCAAAGGTTTTTAAAAACCTGTTTGTGGATTAAAACAAGGAATCGATAATCTGGAGTTTAAGGCTCCATGAGCCACTTCATTAGTAACTTTCCTTTTCAAAAGCTTTATGAACTTCTAGAGCAGACTCCCTGGATAAGTCTTGAAGACAGAAATTACTGTGTCAGCTAGGAAGAAGGATTACAGATAACAGGGAATTAATACTGAAATGCATATGCTATAAATATAACAGGATTACATTCAAGTGTTATGTAAAAACCCTTTTCCTTACTCTGAGTCTCCTCTGGTGGGCAAGGTAACTGTGGGCTCTGGCACCAAGTCTCCGGGGGCTGCAGCGTGCGGTGGAGCAGGTGGGAGTTGGGGCTATCGAGGCACTATTCTGCATTTCCCACTTTGCTTCTTGCTCGCAGCTGCCGTTTGCTCCTCAGGCGACTTTGCTTCTGTTACTGCCTTTGAAAGGGCTTTTTGTGTGCGTTTCATGGAGACCTGTTTGTTTGGCACATGTGAAAATGCCTGGTGGCCCAGGGCAGGGTGGGTTTGCTCAGGTCTGGGCAGCAGTGCATCCCCAGCACCTCGCTGTTGGGGGCCGGTGCTCCTCGGTGTCCATGGGTCCCTGTTCCAGGTCCTCCCCAGCCACCTGGTTCTCAGTGGCCTTTTTATCCTTCTTTTCCCCGACACTGGGCCTGCCTTTGGAAGCCACCCACAGCATCCCCCCAAGAAAAATCATTCCCCTCTAGCCCTTACCCCTCCATCCCTTCCCAGTTGCTGTGGTGGGGCCGGTATCCCTGCGGCAGCTGGGCACCAGCCTGCGGCTCAGAGGTTTGGCTGGAAACGCGCCCGTGCTCACCCCTCTCTTCCCTGCTGCACCGGGCTGCTCGTGCTCAGGCCTCATTCCCCCCTGGGTCTTCTCAGAAACCAAGGGACCATTCCTGGGAATGGCACTCTTCTGAAGTCCTAGCTTCACTGATGGCTCTGAGAGCATCTTCCCAGGGGCTTTTTACGACACTGAGGCTCCTTGGTGTTGTGAAGTAATTTCTGGAAACAAGGTGTAAGCTCCTGCCACAGCACATTCGAGCACAACAGCCTTTTGCTGAGGTCTTGCTGCCAGCCGCGTTCTCCATGTGTTTGAGTCGGAGATGTCATGGGCAGGGTGGGTGACCCCACTCCTCCCCTCCCCGCAGTGGGCACCCGGTGCCCTGCTTATGTGGATCAAGTGCGTCAGCTGGTGCAATAGCAGCAAACTAGCCAATAATAATAAATTCTTTCTGTGGCAATGGAGCAGGGCACAGGGAGAGGGATGGGGGGACAGGGCAGGAGTTGCAGGAGGAAGGTCTCAGCACCTGCACGGGAGCAGCGGACGGTGGGGGAGCTGCATGGTGCTCTGCCCTCCTGCCCCACTGGGGAGTGTGCTGTCCTCCTCGGGGACACCCGGCTGACATTGGTGGGGGACCCTCCGGGCCAGTGCTGAGGCTGCTCCTGCACCTCCGCAGCCCCTTCTTGGGGGGGGGGCCATCGGGAGAGAGGGGTCATTGCAGGTAACGCACCCCGTTAGAGCCTCGCAGGCTTGGACGCTCTGCTCCAGGTGTAGTCACGGATTTCTGAGCTGCTTGTTCTCTGTCTGGAGATGAATATTCTCAGGCATGTTTTTGTCCATTTCCTCCTCATACCGCAGCTCAGATGAGACGCGGGCTTACCCTGAGGGCTAAGACAGCTCTGCTAGGAGAACTTCGCCCTGCCTGCAAAGTGAAGAGTAACT
This sequence comes from Buteo buteo, assembly GCF_964188355.1. Classification (NCBI taxonomy): domain Eukaryota; kingdom Metazoa; phylum Chordata; class Aves; order Accipitriformes; family Accipitridae; genus Buteo; species Buteo buteo. The sequence continues at coordinate 11,818,311 of NC_134183.1, forward strand.
TTGAGGGATAATAAATCCCAGGCTTGTAGAGTAAAATGCCAAATTTTGAAAATGAAGCATTTAAACCACAATATTGCAATCAAATTGCTAGCGAAAATCTCTCATGTTGGTAGTGAAGCTGGTGGTTCTTTGATCTCTCCCAGCTCAGATGTTGCTGCCAAAGAGACTTAAGCTTAAACTTCACTTTGTAAAATAGACTTTTTTTGACAGTTTTCTTTAAAAAATAATCTTCTCGTAGGCTCAGGAAGCAGGGAGGACTGGCCAGCCCCACAATAAGATTTCCAAACCAAATAGCGCAGAAAGGAGCCGCTTTCAACTGCTGCTATTTCTTCTGTAAATCCTGTGCTTAATCCGCAGAGTGGCTGTGGGGTAATTTGTCATTTCAGCTCCAGAAGTGCAAACACTGCAGTGAGGCTGGGGGTCCGGCAAGAATGAGTTGGGGCTGGCGGTGGCCGGTGCTGCTCCGGGGGAGCAGAGTTTTTCTGCAGCCCTGGGGCTGTTCGGGCTCCCTCGACCACAGGCTCGGCGTGCCGCCGCTTGCCACATCCCGGCCGTTTTGTGGCAGGAGAGCTGGAACACAAGTGGCACTCTGCAAACGGCTGAACCACAGCTGGCTGACGTGGGAGGTCAACCCAGTAGGTTGCAAAGCCCTAGTGCCCCTCTTCAACTCTGTTCCTGCTCCTCACCAGTTCTTTTTGGCCACATCCGTGGAGCAGATCCAGCCCTGCCCAGGCACTGGGGCTTCGAAATAGGTCAGATGGGCTGCTTGGGGCTCTGAACCCCCTTCTTGCCCTGAGCCACTGGAGCCCTGGCTCGGGGCAGCTGCCTGGCACTGCCAGACCGCGGTGCTGGGCACAGCAGAGGAGAGGTGCCCACCAGTTTGTGTGGAAGGAAACACAAAATTATTACACAGGAGGGAAGAGGGAATCTTATTACGCAGTTTGGAGTGATCTGAGATGGCTCTCGGGGTGGTTGATTGGGCCAAAGTGCAGCAGAGCCATCACCGCTGCTCACCAGCTTTTCCCAGCCCAGATCGAGCAGCTTTGAACTTGTCTGTGCCTCTGGGCATCCGACCTCCTCCTCTCCCCCTGTGCACTGGGAGATGCGGGATGCCTTGCAGCTTCTGCTGATGTATTTTCCTTTTTCCCCTGGCAAGAGGTAGAAGGGCCCCAGCCCCTCCGTTTTGCTCCCAGCCCCCCCTGCAGCCTGTGGCCATGGGAATTGCTTCCCTGCCACGCAAGGCATGTATCGTGGCTGCTTGAATAACGCAAACAATCCCCTGCTGTTTCTTTCGATCTGGAGCGAGTACACTTCCAGCATCCCCCCGTGACCGCAGCTCGTGCTCACCTGCCTTGCAAAGCCTTGACTGTGAACACAGTGGTTTTGGGATTCAGCTGCTCTCTGCAGCCCCTTGTGCTTTGCTGGGCTCCCCCCCCCCCCCCCGCATTGTCCCCTCCCTGGGGACCAGCCCCTTCACCAGCTGGGGCAGGACCTTCACAAGGAGCCCTGCAAAGCATGAGCCAGTCTGGTTTGGTGCTTCTGAAGTTTTGCAGTACGAGCACGCTGAAGGAGACGGGAAGAGCTTGCCTGCTGAGGGATTTCTGAGATGTCCTGCACTGTGAGACCGCTGGGTAAGGCGATGGTGGAGCGAGTATGTGGTACCCAACCATCACCTTCCCCTTGCAAGAAGCACATTTAAGGTTGGCTGATGGGGTTTTTCAGCAGACACGTCACTGTGCACAGGGCCATTGGCAGGACCTGGCTGGCTGCCGGCAGGCTGTGGGAAGGGGCCAGGCTGGTGAAGGGGCTGGTTGTGCTCAGACTAATCGTGGAAATTGGCCTTGTTCGTCTGGCACCGGTTGTGGAGATGGCAGGTTTGGGTGGCAGTGGTGCTCGGGCTGATGTGGGAAGCTTACACTCTTATATGGCTTTGGGCTTGATGCTGTGTGATACCTGATTAAGAAACTGGAATGAAACAAAAATGTCATGGCGCATGGTAAATAGTTTAAAAAATAGCTTTGCTACCAGTTTCCACAAGCAAGACTTTAGGACAGACTAGGGTCTCATCCTGCAATGCAAAGCTGTCCCTTGCTGCAGTGAGTTCACAGCTCCAGAGCATGGCTGGGGCATGCAGACGTGCTGCCCGAGAGCTGCCATGCTTGGCAGGATGGGGAACGCTCCTGACTAAAGTGAGGCACACCATTCATTTATAGATGAGCCACTATTTTTATATATCTTTTTCTTTTTTTTTTTTTAGCTGTGTATGACCCTAATTTTGGCTGAGGAGCTTAGAAAAGCTAAGAATGCAAGGTTACTTTAATCTTCTTAAAGTTTAAAAATCATCTGGGATTCATCTGTTTGATAGTGCTGGAGGCACTTATCTCCCTGTAGAAACCTTGTTTCTGTTTTGCAGTAGGTCGTGAAAAACTCTTTTGCAGTAATGGGTGCCAAATTGCAACATTCTGCACTTTTCATCTTCGGAAACTTTACAGATGCTGACGCTCAGCGTGGCGAGGTGCTCGGCAGCTCCTCTGCACTGTGCCAGGAAGGGGCACCACGATGCTGGGCTGGCAGCGTCCTTGCTGCCATGGTGCAGGTCTAGAGCCAGATGGGTCCCAACCAAAGTTTTGTTGAGCTCTGTTGAGAAGCAGACCCTGCAGTCCTCAGCATAGGCAGGTTTCTGTTGCTGAGTTGTGGGACAGGTGTGTTTGCTACTGGAAAATGCTGGCAGGATCTCCCTGCCATCGGCACAGTGTCGTCTTTCTGTCTCCCCGTAAAAAGGGATCATAAAACTCCCTGGAAGAGCTCGTTTCCGAGGCCACTGATGAACCCATCTCCTCCCCGAGCAGAAAGCAGTAAATCTCTGTGTGAAGCTGTTGCTGACACATTAATGCTCCTCAGGTACCTCGTAAAGATGCTGCGGGGCTGGACGGCTCTAAAGTGCTTTGTAGAGGAGCAGTGCAGGTAGCAATGGATTCCCGGAGCCAGCACCAGTCCTCTCTCCTGTGACAGCATCCCCTTCCGCAGGGTTTGTTCCTCATCCAGCTCCTCTCCTCCATGGGAGAGACCCCCCCGGTTTGGCCGGGTGGCAGGAGGGGAGCGCACCCAGGCAGCCACCGTGCCCTGGTGGGTGGCAGGCAGTGCTGGCAGAAAGGAGCAGAGCAGAGCCTGCGCCCACGGCTGCAGATAAACTCATGAACGGCAGCACGTGCGTGGGGCTGGACGGCCATGGCACGTTCCCAGGAAAATTTGCGCATGCGACCCGAGGGTGTGGGGAGGCTGGGTGGGCGCAGGGCAGCGAGCCAGGCTGAGCGTGGCTGTTGTGGCCGTTGCCACGAGTGCACGTAGCTGTATCTCAAGGCAATGTGCTCCCCGGAGCCTTTCCAGCCCTTAATCGGTCTTGTCCCAGAGTCTGATCCTGAAGTCCACCCGCTGCCCTGACAAGCTCAGCTGGTCTGCAGAAGTCCAGCAAGGCTGTGAGTTGGAGTACTGGGATGTGCTGGGGGCTCCAGAGAGCCCGCAGAAACAGGGAGTGCCATGAGAACTGGTCCCAGTGACATCCCAGCCCCTTGGACGAGATCGGGTGCGAGGGAGGATGCAGGATATGGGCTGAGCTGAGGGGCGTCAGGCCCCCCGATGGCATTGCCCCACGCTGCCACACTACCCTGCAGCACTGAAACCATTTGGGTTTCGCTAGTGCTTTGGGCCAATGCATGGCGCGGCTGCAGGGACCATCACAGAAAAATTCAGGTTTGCAGATTTTCTGCCTGCTTATGCCATAATGCAGCCTTCTGCGAGCAGTGGCACATCTTCATCTCATTTAACACGAGACTAGGCAAAATTAGGGACTATTATGAGTCAGAACAATTCAGTGTGATACGTCACGAGTGACTGGCAATCCATGTTATCCTCGGCAGATCTGCGCTCGAACAGCAGCCAGTAGCACAACCTTAGCACGGTGCTGCTGGCTCCTGGCACAGCCGCTGCACTGCCTCTGCAAATCAGCCTCTGCCGGGAACGCTCCTTGCTGTCCTGCTCAATTGCACAATTGACATTAATAACAGCAATGCACCACCCTACAGCATCCAGATGTGTCTGGACATGCTGCTATGCTTATCTGCAGTTCCTCAAGTTTTTATATGTAACAGAAGTTTAAGACAGAAAAAAGTTATTAGCAGGTGTTAGTATTTGGCAGCAAATAACTCTGTGGGGTGCGTGTCAGCTTGGCGTGCGGCATTCACGGTGTGTGCGAGTGGGGATTGCTAATGGTGCAGCTGGCAATAGTCTCTCATTAGACTGCTGTACCCTGAAAGGCTGACCTCAAAAACTTGCAAACCTTAAGACAGATATAAGTCTTACTTTATAAGAACATATAAAGATCAAAACATAGAATATTTAAGCTGATATTATGCAAGAGAGCTCTTTTAAGTCGTGATTTGTAAAGACAGTTCAGATAATTTCCTGAAAGACATACTCATAATGATTAATTTAGAATATGTTTAATTCAAGTTAGAGAGATCAAAGAGAAAGCATTTCCCCCTGTAATGCCGTTTGCATTTTTGCACTTCCACCGTATTCCATTGGACTGGGGGGGATGTCTGATTTGTCCTTCGTTGCTGTTTCTCTGTATTAAAATTGCAGAGGAAAGCATTATGTGGACATTCATGCTAATTTGGGGCACGGGTAGGGAAAGGGAGAGGAGCCTGGAGCAAATCCCTGCAAAAGTGGCTCTGGGACGCGAGGAGGGGAGTGATGCTGGGGATGGTGAATCGTCCCCTCTGTTCTTCTCGTCTAGCTAGAAAGGTTCACGCTTCTGTGGCGTTCTCTGGCATTTTCTGTGACTGTTGTCTGTAACAGACTTTCCTGAGTGGGAAAGTTCAATTAGCATGAGTAGGACAGAGCCCACATTGCTGTAGCGGGATGAGCAGCGTGCCTGGCTGGCGCTGCCTGCGGCAGGGCAGGGGCTCAGGCAGAGCCGCCAGATGTGCGACGCACCGCTGGCAGCGGAGGGGGAAGGGAGAGTGCACGTGTTGAGGCAGCTGCTTTGGTTCTAACAGCCCTTCAGGTCTAATTGGGAATAATTTACGAGTACGTCTTTATTTGTGCAACTACAATTTCTGTTATATGGTCAGTTGTTTTAACCTTTGTGGCTGTGTCAGATGTCCCTTTTAGTTCAGCCTGGAAAGTAATCTCTTCTAGAAGAAGAAAATAAAATCTGTATTTTATTACTATTTTGGATATAATCTGGGAGGAGGTCCAGTCTTCCTAATGCACGTAACAGCTGATCTGGGAAGGTTATTTTGTGCCTGTTAGGCAAGCAAGGCTTGGGTGTTTGTTCTACTGCTCACAAGATGCTGCTGCAGTTTCTCTTTTCTCAAGCTCCATGTTGCTGCTTCAGTCCTTATTGAAAAAATGAATATTATTTAATGAAAGTACAATAACTTGCTCTAACTCAGGAAAAGGGATTTGGATTCTGCCAGGTTTTGTTATTCCTTTCCATTCTGTGCCCTTGTGCCTGAGCCAGGCGCACAGCCTGTACCGGGCGGTGGTTGTGTCTGACAGTGATGGATGATACACGCAGAGACTCAATTAGCCTATTAATAAAGCACAATCTAGGCCACGGTTTTCCAAGTTTGGCACCTAAATCTGTATTCAGGCTCATAAATGAGTGGCCTCATTTCCCGAGCAGCGGCCGGCAGTGCCGGTGACAATTGCGTGCTGGCGAGCCGGCTGGCAGCTCCCCGCACAGCCGAGCCGCAGGCACTTTGCTCCGTGTCCCTGGGCGCAGCCGCAGCAGGGCGGTGGGCGAGCGGCGCAGGCCTGAAGGGTCTGGTTTGGGGGGGGAATGGGTGGGCACCGCAGCCGCGGGGACCTGGCCTGGGACCGTCCACATCTGCATCCCCAGCGGGAGCAGTAGCTGCCGATTCCCAGCCTCATTAAACGAACGTCTCTGCACAAGGGAGCTAGGGAGGGCTGCGGGGCAAGGCGGGCGTTCCGCCCTGCCAGGGCTGGGGTCCTGGGGGACGCCTCCTTTGCCAGCCCAAGGGGTTGCCTTTGGCTTGGGCTGGAGCCGAGCAGTTGCGCTCAAATTCCAGGTTTCTGGTCCTCGAGCCATGCAAAAGGGGACGTGACCAGTGCGGATGGCCCTGGGGTCCCCGCTGTCCCTCCTGCTCCTGGTGCGTCTGCTTTCCCCACCGTGGGCTGGCATCTCGTTCCTCTGCAGGGTGGTCTCTGCTGGATGCCATCGAAGGATGCTTCCTGAGGACAGGGCAGCGCCGGGGGTGGCCATGCATGGGAGCTGCTGTGCAGGTGCCCACCCAGCATGGCCGCAATGCGTGGAAGCCTCGGGGGGCTGGTGCCCGGCCTGCGGCTTTGCCAGTGGGTCCCTGGCTGACGGCAGTGGCTGCAGGGCTGCAACAAATGCAGCAGAGCTGTGGGGGGGCCGACCAGCACCGTTAACCCAGCCTGGTGAGAGTCCAGTGTGCAGGGCAGGCTGCGGCCAGCAGCAGCTGAAATACGAGTTTCACTCTCTGAGTATGGAAGTGGGAATCTTTCATTTTTTCCAATGCCAGGTGCATTTGAACATCATAGCAAGGGTGAACAGCAGGCTTTTCTGTTTGGCCTGTGGAGGTGGGAGGATGCAGGAGAGGAGAGCAGGCAGAGACAATTCCTGAAATTTTAGCTCTGCGCTGTCAGAGCATTGTTCCCATCGGCTGGCGGGACTTGCTGCCTGTGGGGAGTTCTGTTTGTTTATGGTCTCAGCATCTCCCAAGGACCGGGATGGGTTTGGCAGGACCGCTGCCTGCTCAGCTCCAGCCCATCTCCCCAGCTGTGCTGCGGCTGCAAAATGCTTCAGCTGCCTCGGTGCAAGCTCTCATGGCACCACTCTCAACACTCTCCTGCTGCTTCACCTTCTTTCGGCCCAGAACAGCTGCCTCAAGTCTCTGTTTCTACAACAAGGAGAGTTGCTTAAAAACACAGTAATAAATTGGGGAAGAGCGTGAGTCAGCTGAGCTGAGCCAGGCTGGGATTCACTGCGGTGCCCAGCCAGCAGCCGTCCCCAGCTGCAGGCTCTGCAGGCTTTTGGCTGCTCTGCTGTATTTTAACAGCAAGGTCCAAAAGCCCAGTGCTGTTTTACTTTGGCATGAGCCAGGTGAGGTTGGGCGAACCTTTTTTGGCCAGGCTGCAAGGTCGGGCTCTTCCAGGTGAGCACGAGGGCAGCTTGCTGTGCCATGCCAGCGGCGGCAGCCTGGCTGGCACGAGGACACTCGTCCTCTCGGGTGCCAAACAACCTCGTGGCCTCAGGAACAACACCTGGAGTCCTTGGCTGCGTTCTCTTGGGGTGATGTGTGCCCAGCATCCCCCTGAGGAGCTGCGGTGCTGGAGCAGGATGCTGACCCACGGCTGCTGCATGGGCAGCATGAGCGGCGGGACTGGGGCTGGGGCTGGTTCTGGTTCTGGGCTGCAGCCCCACAGGCATCGCAGGTGCCCTCAGGACAAAGCAATGAGCTAGCAGCCGTGGCCGAGCGCTGGTTTTCAATGGCACCTGCTGTCGCCGCAGTAGCCGTGGGAGATGTTGTCACACGCAGCCATCTCCCCGATGCTCCTTGGAGGACCCTCTGTGATCCCTCCCAGGGGATTCACTTGCAGGAAAGTGAAACCTCACTGTTACCCCCGGTGTGTGAGAGCAAAGCTGCAGACCTGTTTATTGGCCCAGGGAGGCTTTGCAAACCACAGACCAGAGGAGCTTCGTGTCTTGCAGACGCTGGTGTGGCTGGTGCAGAGGCCGAGCAGGGCTGAGCAGAGCCCGCTCGGCCACGTCAGGGTGCTCTCAGGGGGAGCACCCAGCTGCTGCAACTTCATCTCAAAGTTGTCTCATCTGCTCAAACGAAGCTCTTCTGGAGTCAGTTTTCTCTTGCGTGTGCACGCAGCCCACAGGGACACGGCTACAAGGCTGACGGGGGGGGGGGGGGGGGGCGGCTCTGTTTAATCTGCAGAGATGTGATGCTTGTGATAACGGTGAACATGCCCATGTCCCTCACTGGGGGGAGAGACATCTGAACACCCCCGAGGACTCAGGCTACGACTGTCTTTTAACGCCGTGTGTTTTACAGTGCATCAGTCGCTGCATAAAAAGCTGCCCTTGAGTGCATCCCAAGCAGATCCCATCAAACGCATTTGCTACAGGAGGCTTTTTAAGACTTGACTTAAGCTTGGCTGATGCCCGAGTGAGTCCCACGCCATTCAGCGAGCGAGGGGTAAAGGAGGGGAGAGCAGGGACTTGGTCCCAGGGCTGCCAGGCTGTGCAGATCAGCCCGTGCCTTGGGGGTGGCTTGAGACAGCCCTGGGGGGATGGCATGCCCGAGGCTGCAGGGATGAACCTCAGAAGCAGCCGACAAATCCTCTCCATTGCCTCTGGGTATTTTGGCGAGACTGCCGTGCTGATGCCTGAGCACAGGGCCTGGCTCCGGGAAATGCAGGCGGTAGAGCTGGAGTACGACCACAACGGCACCAGCCCTGGGGCAGAAAGGAGACTTCACATCGCCAATCGCTTCGAGGCCATCATCTTCTGGGAGGAGCAGGTCCCGGTGAGCATCCCCTGCCCCTTGGCCGAGCTTTGCTGGGCAGCATCGGGGTCTCCCTTCTGCTGCTCCATCTGGCGCAGCGGCTGTCTGTCCTTCCCCTTCCTTCTGGTTCGGCCGGAGCTGGGGTGGGCACCGCACGCCCCACGTCCCCCCCCAGCCCTTTCCTTTATGCTGCGCGGCCGATTCTCCTGCTGACTTCTGCGTGCGACCGCCCAAGACGCTCCATCAGCCCGTTGCTGCTGGCCGAGCGCCAGCGCTGCAGCAGCCGGGCGAGCAGGACGGGCTCTCCCTGCACGGCCGCCTGCGAAGGCAGGGTTTGCAGCCCTGGACCGGGATGACCCTGCTCCAGCAGCAGCGCTGCCCGCGGGTCACCCCATCAGATCGCCTTTGCTGCCCTGGTGCCTGCCAGGCTTCGGCTCCAGCACCGAGGGCAACTCATTTTAGCAGCTGCATGATTGCAGCCTGAATTTCATGACTCTCTGAATGAAGCACTATTTATTTAAAGTGCAGAGGCATTTATCATACTGTACCAAGTCCCAGGAACGGGTTAATGCCAGACCCGTGGGGTTCCCCGGTTGCACGGCCTGTGTCTGCTGAGTGATTATTTGATCAGATAATGCACGTGTTAAATATATTTGTCAGGAAACAGAAACCTGTGTTATCTGAAGGAGGCAGCGTCGGCTGCCAGGAGCAGCCTTTGATCTGTGGAGACGCGGCACTGTAAAGCAGGTCCCCCATCGACTGCAGCGCAGCCGTTCCCAGGTCCTCCGGCAAACCCCAGAGCGGGGCCGAGGGCAGGCAGCAGGGAAGGCTGGCAGGCTGAGGGGCCAGATCCTGCCAGGACATCCCCGTCAGCCCAGGCACCTGGGTGCCATTTCCTGGGTGCCATAAAGGAGACAAAGACAGCAAGGTCCGAACCATTTTACCTGTTCTCCCTCTCTGGCCCCAGGCGAGGGGGTTTCCCAGGGCAGCAGCACCTGGTTTAAACTTTTCAGAAATACATAAAATACTGTTTTTGATCCCAAACCTGGCACAGGCTGAGAGGACCCCACTCTTAGCAAGCGCTGAGCCTCAGGGGCTGAGACCACCACGGGGGTACAGCTCTGCTCAGCACAGAGCCGCTGCCCTGGGACGGACCCTGCAAGCAGAGGTTCATGAATTATTCGGGTATACCTGGGTTCTTGTCCATGAGCAAAATGTTACAGTGGTCAATTTTAAGTTTGATGGAAAATTTTGGAGTAGTTAAATTGCTGTCATATAAGGGATATACAGTGTTGCACAGCTGTACACTTGGTCTGGGCAAATCCCATTGCTGATGAATCAGCTCTCATGGGGGGGCTCTATGGCCTTTGGGGGTGTGATTCTGGAGAGAAAAGGAAGCGTTGAACCAGAGAAGCCTCGGTATAATTCCTAATTCTTCTTGGCTTACTGACTTCAAACCTTTGGCACATAAGAAAACCATTTCTGGAAAAAATAGCAATAATCTTTTTGACAGAGAGGATGTATGGCCCATCTCCAGCGGTGACCCCCACGGCTGGATGAGCTGTGAGTGTGGTCCTGGGGGGCTGTGAGTGGGTGTCACCGGGGTCCTGGGGTCTCCGACTCTCTTGGGTGCTGCATTTCCACACCAAACATAGGAAGAACCATGGTGTCCTGGGCCCAGCACTGCTGTGGAGCAGCTCACAGTGCGCAAATTAAGTGTGTGCTTCAGTCGTTGCAGCACTGGAAATTAATTTTTTAATAACTTTGAGATGTTTCAGATTTTATATCTATAATACTTTAAAATTCTCCATTAATGTTCTGTCTAGCACTAGCTGTAAGTTGTACTGGTGCACAGGAACTTATAAAGCTGTAATTCTCATTGCCTAGACAGTCCCGCTCTCTCCAGAGTGGGGCTCTGGCAGCACAGGTTGGTCCTGGAGAAAGTATAAATCTGTGGCATCCCTCTGCCACAGCCCGCAGCAATGCAGAGCCCCAGGGACAAGGAATGGGGAAGGCTCTTTCCTAAAAGCTCAGTAGCAGAAAAGGGCACAGAAGAAATATGCTAAAACCAGGCAGGTCAGCACTGGACTCATGCCGTAGTGCCATACCACGGGAAGACTAAGAGAGCCAGAAGAGAGCGAAAGCAATGAGCTGACAGTGACCTGTGCCGTGCCTATGGTGAGGGTGTCCAACAGGGATCGCAACAGCAGCAAAGCTGTGACCTTGCTGATCTGCCTGAAAACATGGGCCAGGCAAACAGACCCCAAAATTCACAGCTTCCCCACCTAACACTTCACTATGACTCGAGCTGCGGTGTGATTCCCAGACAGACTCTGACCTTGGTCACAGTTTTCTTTATGCTTTTAAAATACCCTGGGTGTTTCATAGCATTCAGGCCGTGTTTGGGGTGGTTGCTGTTCTGCTCTACTCAGGCTCTCACTGCGCTCTCACCGTGCTCTCACCGCACACTCTGCCCTGGCAGCTTCACCTCCGCAGCGCTGCCTAGAGCTGCCTAGATGCAGATTTGTTGTCCAAGTGGCCGTGGGTTTTTGGCCGATGCTGCAGCCTCCTGCCGAGCCCTGGACAGCCTCAGGATCTCGCCTGGGTGTGAGCCGCAGGTCTCTGGATGGGGACAGGGACCACTGCGTTATGGGGTCCTGCTCCCAGCTGCTGTTGGGCTGCCCCTTGGGTGGGATGGGAGACAGTTTCTGAGCTGAAAATATCGCTGGTGAAGCACTATGGAAGTTGGCAGGGTTTGTACCGTCCTTGCTGTCACTTTGCAAGTTTTGGACCCTGCACCCACCCAGTGTGCCCCAGCTCCTCTGCTCCACCGCTCTCCTCCTCCGCTTTGTAAATGAGTTTCTTTGTCTTGCAGAGAGATGCCAAGGGCCAGTACCTGTTTGACCTTCTCTGCCACCACCTGAACCTGCTGGAGAAGGACTACTTCGGCATTCGGTTTGTGGACCCTGACAAGCAAAGGGTGAGAGTCCTTCCTGCCCAGGCTGGGTGATGGGGTTTCTTGCAGCTCGGTGGTATCAGACTGGTCCTTGCTGGCGCGGCTGCGGACTGGAACACGAGGCAAATGGCTGCAACAAAATTTGGTTTAGGCAGTGATGAGGGTCCCTTCCCCAGCAGTTCTCCCCTGCCCTGCTGCTGGGTGAGGGAGGTTATGGGTGCCCTGACAGGGTCATTGCTTTGCCTGTGGGAAGGGCATCTACTCATGGCCCCCTGAGCACCCTGAGGAGACCTGTCACCCCTTCCCACCTCTTCTGCTAGAGACAGGACTGAGTCTCGTGCTGCAGCCCCAGGGAGGGGGGGCCAGGGTGCACCTGGGCTCCGGCAGCAGCAGCATCAGTGTCCCAGCTCCGCTGATACATCCTCAGCATCAGTCGGGATGTGCAAGCCCAGAGGAACTCACACGGCTATCAGAGCCCTGCGCGAGTGGTGAAAGCATCTTCCATTTGCAAAGTGAGAGGATTTGATGCAATTGCAAAGGTAAAGAGGGAGATCTCCTGACACTGGGTTTGCAGGACTATTTCTAGCACAGAGTCAAATTTAACACTGAGATTAGGCCATGTGACAGCTTTGTGCCGAGAATCTAAACACTTGTGCATGTCGCCTCAGGCAATGGAGAGTGAAACAAGACATCGGAGTGCACAGAGCCGAGAGCCCCTGCGGCAGGACCTGGTCTGACCCGGCAGCGCAGCTCCCAGCACGGATCTGTGCAGGGTCCCGCTGAGTCCCTGGGCAGCTGCAGCAGGTCGGGGCAGAGGGTGGCACAGCCTCTCGCAGGGGCAGAGCCCCACGGGTGGGTCCCGTGTGCCGCGGTCCCAACGAGCTGGATTTCCATGCAGAAGTTGTGTGAGTGAGCCCTGCCACTTCTTCAGGACTGACTGTCCACGGTCCTTTTAAAACGTGTGCAGAATGCAAGCTCCGCACAAATACATGTTAAATTGCTGCTTGCTATTAGAGCACTTGAGGTTTGTGAATGAGAAGTGCTGTGAACACACTTGCGGGCATAGCTATTAATAACAATCTTGTGTTGCACTTCCTGCTGATCAATATAAGCCACCGTAACAAACAATTTCTGCTCCCCAAGGTACCTTCTGCCATGTCTGTTATAGGGAGCAGCCACTGTTAAGCAAGGAGCTGGGTGCGGGTCTGCTCCCTCACTGCTGTCTGCAGTGGGATGGGGCCCATATGGGCTCCTTGCTCCCCCCATCTCCCTTCCAGGGGCACTCACTGACACTCATGTGGCTTTTCTCACCCAGAGCAGTAGCTTCCTCTTCCTCGTCCTCCCCACCTTGCTAAGTCACGGCCATCAGGGAGCACGTGATGCTGCTGCCTCTCGTGGGGTCTCACCCCCCCAACTTGTGTTTTCTGGGCTCTCTCCCTCCCAACTTCTCCAGCCTTCTCCCAGATTTGCCTCCTGGCCATCATTGTCACACTGATGCATGACCTGTCTGAGGGCTGGATTTGCAGTGGGCTGTGGAGTGGTGGCTCTTCAGTGCTGGAGAGCAGCATTTTTCTTGCATGATGCTGAGGGATCGTTAACTGCTGCTCCATTTGTGTTGGCTCTTTGTGTCCCTGCTTTTTGGTGAGTCGCATCTTTAAACACATGTAGAAATAAAACCCTGTGCATAATGCATTATTATGCATCATCTCTGTGGGCACAGTTGGTGGAGAGAAAGCGCTGCTGAAGCCTGCGCGTACCGAGAGCTCCGCATGGCACTCTGGAAAACCCCTCAGCACAGTCACTGCGTGGAGGAGGTGTACTGGGATTTTTTCTTGGAGCATCTTCTCTTGCAGCAAATGAGTGGGCAGATGGAGAACGCAGGGTCCATGTCTCGTCCGAGCTGGTGCAAAGAGAGGATGTTTCTCTGCTGTCGCGTGTGGTGGGTCAGTGCCCAGGGCCTGCTTCTTCTGCACTCTGGATGCAAAGCCCAAAGCAGGCAGTGACTGCCTGCAGCAGCGTGGGAGCCCCTCTGGGAGAGGGGGGGAGAGGGGCGCGGAGGCAGAGCTGGCACGCTCGGTGATGCCGAGGACACTCCTTTTACTGGTGCTTTGCTTCTCCTGGAAATAATCTGACTCAGTTCAGGCCATGAGAGTTGAGGCAAGAGCCATCACTCAGCTTTGAGCAGCATCCCAGGACAGGACTGCTTTGGGGGGTAGACTCCTCCACGGGAGAGCCACCCCCAGCCCTGCAGCTCATGGATGCTGTGGCTATCAAAGAGCTGCCCAGGTTTAGCATTTCCTCGGCTGAGTGCTGCATTTAAGCCTGTGATGAACTAAGCTGCCACTTCCGTCCATTATTTCTGATGCACAAGTCAATATTTCTTACTGAAATTGTGCTCTGCCACGTGCCTGACTGGCAGCCAGGGCTGGGGAGGATCTGGGGGGGGCACAGCGAGCAGGGCCGGACTCTGCTCCTGCCTGGGGCTGGGCTGGGAGCCACAGCACTCGTGTGATGTGGGAGAGGCGGCTGCCGCAGCCCGCAGCGCACTCCAGGCACAGCTACATCTCCTGCCAGGAGGGCAGGCGGCAGTCATTGAAAACCTCTCAATTTTTAAGCGTGGCCGGGAGGAGCCTGTGCACTGCCCTGGGGCTGCTGCAAGTGAGATGCTTCTATTGAGAGCACAGGGCGACGGACAGCAGAGATGCTGAAACATGAAGAAAAAGAGAGAAAAAATCCTCCCTCCTTACCCATCATTTCCCAGTACTCTGTTGAGTCTGGGTCAGAGGATGCTGATGTCAGCACTCAAACCATTTCAGCCCACTCCAAAAGACAACGGTGCTTCTTCCCAGCATGGTGGGCACTGTCGTGACCTGGAAGTTCCCTTGGTCCTGCGGTGGGTTCCTGGGACTGGGGCAGGGATTTCCCGCAGGAACCCTCCATGACGTTCCCTGTCCCTGACGCTGCTGTTGGAGCCCTAGGACTGCTTGCTGCCAGTGTTGGGGCACAGCCTGCAGCCCCCTGCATTCCCACAGGACTCCCCCTCATCCCGAGGCTTCCCAAAGCCTCCCGAGCAAGGGGCTGTGTCTGCACAGTCACAGGAGTTACCCAGACCCCCAGGTAACAGGGCATGCCGTGGCCCCCTTGACCCCTGCCACTGTTTTTTGCAGCGTTGCCAACAGCCCATCTGCAGCAGGTGCCAAACGCACCCCAGAAATGCCCGAGTGAAACCCAGACCAGTTTGTGCAGCCATGGGGAGCCACCACTCACTGGTTTTCTCTCAGTGGTGGACACTAATATTTAGAGTTTTCTATGGCAATGCCAGATTTCAGTGATGTATCTTTGTAGATCTGTAATCCTTTGTGCTAACTAGTGTTTGCCTTAATTATAGTCATTTTGCTTTGCTGTTTTGGGGTTCCCTCTTCCCAACACACAGGCATCCAAAGCCGCTTCTTGACTGACAGCACTTTGTTTCCTAAATGTGCCTGCCCAAAGAAGGTCAAATCAAAGCAGCAGCTATTGCAGAGGCTTTGCTGCAGGCAGAGCTTGATGGTTTCTTTTTGATGGCGCAGAAGTGTAATTTCAGAAATACAGGCTTGAACCTAACCTTCCCGGTGTCATGCTGTAATTATAGATCCCAGTTCTGGTTGGGGTTAGCTTGTGTGATTGTAGCCGGTCATTGCAGCCAGTGCTGCAGAGTGATCGCCCTCCCCGGCAGAACCGTGCTGCTGCTGGGTGCTCCCATCTGCTGGCACCACGGTGGCACGGGCAGCCACAAACCCTGGGAGCTGCATGGCCCCATGGCTGTGGTGGGGTCAGCAGGACACGGGGCAGAGCCCCAAGGAAGCCCCACATTCCCCAGAGCTGCCAGCCCACGGGGAGGTGGGTTTGTACTTTTTGCATGCAGGACCTTGATTTAGGCTTTAGAAATCGGATCACAGTGACCAGTCCATGCGCTTCTTCAATGCCCTCCAGTGCACATGTGCAGCCACGGGGCACCAGTGAAGGGTGATTTTAACAACTGGGGACCAGATGCCTCAGCACAAAACGTGTTCACCTCCTTGCTGTGATTGCTTACTCAGCTAGCTGGTGAGCAGAGCACAGAGAGCGGGAGGTTGCTCAGGCTGAAGAAGGATGCCTTTGCCATGTACTTTGGCCACGTTGTTGTCGCTGTTAGAAAACTGCACTTGGGGACGGCATGTCCTGTTGAGCAAAGGGAGATGCTTCCCGATGAGCCCCTGCTCTGCCCGGCGCCTCTCCTGGGGCTGGCAGAGGGCCCTTGCTGGGTGCTGAGCAAGCGCAGCCGCTCACCCCAGCATCACCAGAGCCCGGCTGTGCCTCCACCTCGACCCAATGGGGCTGCCAAGAGGGGACGCAGAGGACCCAGCTTTCCCTGGGGCCGTGCAGAGAAAATGATGTCAGACTGGGGACGCTGGGGCTTGGGTCCTGCTTGGGCCCTCCCTCGGCTGCCAGCCAGCTGGGCAGGGGCTGCAGACCCCCTCCCACCTCCTCTGCCATCCAGCTTATGGATCTGCCACAGCATAGGCTTTTATTTCAAGCAGAGGGGTTTTTTTGTTTCTTTAATTTTGCCCTGAAGAGTCAATGTTATTAACTGAAAGTATTTGTTACTGAGTTGCTTTAATTGCCTTCTTTTTTGTTTCAGCATTGGCTGGAATTTACCAAGTCGGTTGTGAAGCAGATGAGGGGTGAGTATTGCTGCGAGCAGATGTCCTGGACAGGCAGCATGTGCTCCTTTCATTTTAGATGTATTTCCATTTTCTTCAGTCCTTCCCCTCCGGGGTCAATTCCCAGCACATCTCCCAGATAAAGGGCCTTTTTGATTATCCACAAAGCTGTTCTGGGTCAAAAGTGGGATCATCCTCCACCAGTCCCACTGCAGTCACAACCGGACATGCCCCCACAGCTCGGGGGCACAGGGCACCAGCCCTGCCGGAGACCAGGACAGAAATGATGGGGACGAGCAAATGAGATTCACCAACACCGGGGCCTGCCTGGAGAGCGGGGTGAGCAGCCGGCAGAGAGTGCCGCGGGCGCTTCCCCATGGCTTTACCAGTGACATCTGCTCCCACCATGGCCACCGCAGTGGGGAATAGCCCCATGCCTGTCTGCTCCCTTCTTGCCAAGGGTAGCTGGGTGTGTTTGGGGGTAATGGGGAAGGCAGGTGAGACCCCCAGCAATATCTGACCGTCTCCTCGAGCGGGGTTATTTGGGAGGACGAAGGGGACAAACCCTGCCATTTGGTGACTGAGGTATCACTGTTCTCGCTGCAGCCCAGCCTCCCTTCACCATGTGCTTCCGTGTGAAGTTTTATCCCACGGACCCCGCTGCTCTGAAGGAGGAGATCACCAGGTAAGGATGGGGCACCCGGCGCGAAGGCTTGGCCAATTCAGGAACACGCTCTCTCGAGCTTCATTTTATAGCCAAGGGAGAGCAACAGCCATTTAGGTTTCCAAAAGAACCTGAACGTTTCTGGATTGTCCCAGCTGCGGGGGAAAAGTGTGGAACTCCCCACCTGTGCTTTGTGTGTGGAGCTGCCGTGCCTGGCAGGGAGCACTAGCCATGCGTTTAAACCCACTGACTCAGTCTTTGGCCGCAGTTGGTTGCAAAACCCGCGTTTCCAGGGCAAAGTGCTCAGAGTGCAGCACTGCTCACCGTAACGTCCATAGCGGCTTCGGTACCGTCCTGCCAATGCAGAACGGCTCCTGGGCTGCACCAGGTGAGTGCCCTTCCCTGCAGCTCTCCAAAATCTCTCCTTCCAGCTGGAACCCCCCGGTCCTGGTCAGTGCAGGAAGGTGGGTTCAAGCAGGAGCAGCAGTTCTCCTGCGAGAGTCCGTGTTCTGCTTCTGCTAACTCTTGCCACTTCTGAATCAGCTGTTAGTGCCAGTGCCTGAGCATGTCCTTAGCTCAAGGTGCCGTTACGTGTGCTTGGTCTGTCGGGAAGGGTTTGAGTGTCTTCAGTTCCCTTGATGTCCCCTGCAAGTAATTAGCCACATCCCTTTTACGTAAGGGGCATGAATGCTCTAGGAGAAATGGGTGATAAACTGAGATGCAGAAACTTGACAGCACTTCTCTCGAGTTTCTATCTTTAGGGGCTCTTCATGCCACTCTTCCTGACAGAAGGAAGGACATGAAGAGCACTCACGGAGAAATCGCAGCAGCTTTGGAAAACAAGCCGTGACTGTGGATCTCCGGGGCACGACAGCCCAGGCCCCCCCACCGCCTGCCGTGGTGTGGAGGGTCGGGTGTCTGCCAGAGGCAGCTGGGCTGACACCTTTGCTAAAGGTTTCTGCATTTTTCCCCTGGAACCTTTTGCCATTATTGCTGCAAATATTCATAGTTGTCTTTACAAGCCTGGGGTTTGTTAGAGAGAAGGTGATAAAAATGGTGTGGACCGGGTGCAGGCAAGCTGGAGGGAGCATGCCAAGGGCACAGAGCACTGCCATGGCATGGGCACCCCACTGTCCCCCACTAGCCCGGGACCAGGGCAGGACCCCTTGCTCTGCTGGCAGCTCGCCGCTGCAGTGCCTCCACTGCTGCTGCACCCAGCACGGGGTGCAGACTGCATCATTTGCCCACCGTGCAGTGGTGCAGGGGAGCGAGAAGAGCTTCAGCCTCACCCGAGGGCTGGGTGGGTGACACCAGCCTTGCTTTTGAGTTCCCAAACACAGCAGGTCTTGGGTGCGCAGGCTTCATTAAATGCTGAATAAAATTTGCTAGAGATGTTTAAAGGTGCTGTGGGGAATTTTGCATTGTAAGACAAGGTGAGGGTGTGAAAGGCAGCGTGTCAGCATGCCGTGGCACTGGGAGCAGACCTGGCCTGTAGGCTCAGCCTGGGCTCGACACAGAGGTGGCAGAGCTGGGAGAGCCCGGAGGGCTGATGGGGCCTTGTCCCCCAATTCTGCTAGAGAAGGAAAAGAGGGAACTGCCTTTAATCACCCTGCTGATGTGTCAGGCACCACAACATGCTTTCACCGCGCTCTGCTGTCCCCTGGGATGTTAGATATGAGAGCTGAGCCTGGCCCCTCTGTGCGCCCATGGCAGCGAGACCCCAGACCTGGGTGGGGGTCTTGGTGAGGGGCTGTGGCAGCAGGGACCACCACTGGGGCAGTGGTGGCATGCACCCTCTCCGTGGTGGGTCTTTTGCGGCTCCCTGCGGGGCGGCTGTCACCTTTTAAAGCAAAGCTGGAAATGGGTTCCTCAGCCACACTTAGATGTTTTCCAGATTTTCCTCAGATCAGGAGTAAAGGGTCCCTGCCGCCCTCCCAGGTGGTGGGGGCATGCAGGCCACTCTGCTCCCCACTGCATTCTCACCCAGGTTGAGCAGCTTTAAATGAACCCATAACACAGAAAGTGAAGAAGGGCAGATGGGTCAGCGCCAGGGTTCACCGAGACTCCCATCATGTCTCTGGCAGGGACCGTTTGCCAAGGATGTAATTAGAGGAGAAGTGGCATGGATGAACCTCTGTAACTCAGTGGTGTCCCCTGGGGTCTGTCCTGCACTTGTCCCCAGCACATGTCCATGGTGTTACTGTTGGGGCTGCGAGGTCCCTTGCCAGCCCTGCACCCAGGAGAGGGCTTGGGATTTGCCATCAGGGTGCTTTGGCTGATCAGGGGACTGTCACCTCTTGGGTAGCAGCTGCTGCTCACCAGCTGTCCTCTTCCAATGTCATATGAAGACCGGGGACAGCTCATGCAGGGACCTCTCCTATCTTTGTCTCTCCTTTTCTCTCCTCTCCGCTCTTCTCTCCTGTCCTCGAGCTCCAGAGATGGAGGCAGGCCAGCAGCTGCTGGATCTCACACAGTGCCAGGTCTGTGCCTACCCCCAAACAGATTCAGTTCCCCTTTAGACTCTGTTGTATCGTGGGGAAAAGCTGCTGCTTCTTAAACACATCCAAAAATTGACAGTAAAAACCAGAGAGAAATAAATGATGACTAAGGGGCTGGCAGCCTTCCTTCGATGCTAAAGCAGCCCGGCCCAGCTGCCACCGGGTGAAAGCGTCAGGTTTTGGTGTGGAGCGCTCGGCTGCACTGCAGATTTCTCACCTTCTCATACTGCTGCCAGCAGAAGCTCCGGAGCATCCGACAGCTCTGCCTGGGGAGCGACCAGGAGCAGGAGGGCAGAGGGGGTCCTGGCCAGGCGCTGGGACAGCGTCGGCAGCATCTGTGGTTCCCCTCTACCAGGCTGCGCTTTGCTGTTCTGATTTTCAGACTATTTGGCTGGTTTTCCCTGGCTTCGAAGCAGGGGCCTGTTTGTACTGTCAAAAGTCGGTCAGCTCGCTCCTGGCATGTGGGCATCTGCGGACTGCTAAGAAAAGTATCGAGTCAATTCAAAGGATTCAGAAGTGGTTTGGGGCAAAAAGTGCTGGCTGCTGGCCCCCTGGAGCTGGACCACTGCAGCAAGAGCCGGCTGAGTCTCACAACAAGCTCTAGGAGGGAAATGTTTCACTTTTCTTCTGCTTTTAGTCATTCATGTGTGTCCTTATGTGAAGTCCAGGCCAGGGAGATGATCTGGAGAAGCAATGTGTGAAGAAATGACTGCAGAAATGCTTTTCCTGGCTATGCCCTGGATCTAGGTTTGGGGTGTGAAAGGGTGCAAAATTTGTAGGTTGCCATCTGCCAAAATGCCAGGTAAGGGCTCCAGACAGAGCCGGTGAACTGCATCTGTGCACAAAGGTGTAGGCAAAAAACATTATTATTTGTGTCTGCAGCTGCAGCGCTCCCCTCTTCCTACCTTGGCTTTTACCTTAGTCCAAGGCAGGAGATCGTCAGTCCTGGAGAAGGAAGCCCCCACGCCTCACCTGTGAAAAACAGGGACAAAAGTAGCACAGGCTTCTCTTGATATCTTCAAAGCAGGCTGTAAATGCCATGTCGCCCTGCGGACACTCAGCTGCTGCAGATTGCAGGACCCTCAGTGTCTTGGCCCCGGATACCCTCAAATGGTGGCAAGTAGCCCTTGTCCCTCGCTCATAATGGCTCAGTCTCAGCAGCCTGAAGCCGTGCAGCCCCGAATCCCTCTGTGCATCCTGGCCCTGTGCTGGGCTGCCATTTCTCCTTTTGCTCTGGCTGCCATTACATATTCCTGATGAATAGCTTGGGTCCTCGCTAAGCACGTCGAGAATTAAGTAGGCTTACTGATAGAGCTAAATATATTCCAGGATTTAATTCTTGGGATTTTCAGTCTATTTCTGCAGGCAGCAAATGAAAGAGGATGTCTGGGCTTTTGCAGCCTGCTTTGCAGCGTGTTTGGAATGTACCTGGGCTCAGCTTTTTACTTCAGTTTTGCATTAATAAACTCTGTATTTTTGTTGAGTGGATCAGTCAGAAGAAGCAGAGGATGGTGAGGTGTTTCAAAAACTCTTTTGGAGTTTGGTTTCCCCGTGATAATGTACAAAACTAATGAAAGCTTCGCTTGTGTTTCACAGAAGGACCCAAAAACCAAAATTAAAAAAACTCTTAAATTGTTGTTTGGAAGCCTGAGAAAATTTCAGTTCTTCGGGGCTGACCTTAGACAGGAGATGCAGATTAGGAGGAAAGCAGTTGTAAAGAGCCCTGTGCACATTTGCTGGGCCTGTTTAAAAGTGTCTTCATGTCCAGAATGCCAGTCTTTTTGCTGCTGCCAGGACATGCGCTGTAATCAGCTTTCTCAGATAGGATTGATTTGGTTTTCAGTACAGGCACACTTTAGGGGACCCACAGAAGTGCCCAGGAATAGTTTCACAGGGATACATCTCCTTGTTTTGCTTAAGAGGAGTTTACATAGTTGCAGATTTTATGTTTACTCCCAGCAACTGCAACCCTGTGCAGCCATCAGGCCTTAATTTAAATGTGAAATGGCCAAAGACATCATCTCTGAGTAACGGCAGCTATTATGTGGGCATTAAGCTGTGCATACAATATGTTAATTGTATTTCTTTCCCTTAATCAGAGCTTAGCAAACATCTGCAGTTGTCAAGCACAGTAAGGAGAATTGAAATGCAGGTCAGGGATTTACCCTTGTGGAGGGTGGGAGCTGGACCCAAAGAGCATGGGGGATGGAGCCAGCCTGGATGGAGCTCACTGCTGCAAGCTCAGAAATATTTCCCACCTTTAACGTCCTTTTCCAAGGCAGCCTCACCCCACAGCCCAGTGCTGCCTCAGGAAACTCCCCTTTCCAGGGGAGATTTCCAAGGTACGGGCAAGACTTTGGAAAACCTGTTTGGCACCTGCTGAAGGTTTTTGTTTGTAAAATCAGCTCAGATCTACAGACTTTCCCTGCTTAAAGGGAACAGGGGTGTTCGGGGGTGGGGGGATTGGGGCTGGGGGGATTGGCAGGGTTAAACCCATTTGATGGTGCATTTTTGGTGAGGTCCATGGTAGGTGCTTGGGAAGGGCTGGTGCGGTGAAGGGCTGGTGCTGGGCGAGGGTGCCGGCGGTGCTTGCCGGCCGAGCCTGGGGTCTCCATCCCGGCTGGCTTGAGGCGGGGATGCTCCAGCAGCAGTGGCGTTGGTCACCCTGAGCGCTGAAAGCCCTGACCATCAACTGCGGAGACTGCCAGTGCTTCAGAGGTGGGGGGGGGGCACTGGGAGCAGAAGACCCTCGTCTCCTTCTCATGGGTAAAGCATGAGCCCGGCGTCGGGACTGCAGCCACCTCTGGCCCCATTTGTGCCCTGCAGCTGACGTGAGCGTGGAGCTCTGCAGCCCAGCCGGGCTCAGGCTGTCTGCCCAGGGACTAGGGTCTGGGCCTGACGGCCCCCCACGGGCCCCCCACGGGCCCAGGGCGAGCCCCCAGGCGGGTGGGCTGCTCCTGCTTGCTGCCGTTGGAAGTGTGCCTGCAATTGCAGCTGAAACCTGGGCTTAATATTCACTTTCCCTTGGACTGAGTACACTTTAATATCTGGATTTCTCTTTAATGTATTTTATCTGTGAAAATTAGTGGTTTATCTCATCGTAAATACGGATTTGAGAAATGAAGCGTGACTGAGATATTGCAGAGTGCAAGTCTGATTATTTAAACACATTTCTGAGCACTCCAATTTCCATTTTGCTCCTTCACTCTATGACTTAAGTTTTACCATCAGAAGGTTTTCCCAAACGCGTTGCCACATGACTCAGCCCAAACTGTTACTTAGGTTTAAATTTATTCAAATATGTAATTTTCCAACATAGTTTATCTTTTCACTGGGCATGAAGATAGAGACGGGTGAGCGCAAGAAGTAGCTCACTCTAGATGATGTGGTGTTGATCATTGGCGAGCATGGAGGGGGGAAGTTGGTGCGTACGCAGAGACCTGGAAGGATACAGAAAGTTGGGGAAGGAGAAAAATCACGTTATGGGGAAGCTGAGCAGCCGGGCAAGGATGCAGGACTGGGAAGCGCAGCAGTTGCTGGTGGGCTGGGGACCACGAGACCCCATTCAGAGCATCATCATCCCTGGGCACCTCGGCCCCGGTGACCTTGTGATGGGCTGGGGTAGTTGCAATTGTGTTCGGGCACCACTGCCCAAATCAGGATGAAGCAGCACGGGGGACTCCAGGGGCTGGCAGACAGAAGGGACCAGCACCTCCTTGTCTATGAGTTTCCTCCTTTCCATGTTTTCCCTGGTGGGAATGCGCATCCGAGTATCTCTGTGCCCAAGGAGTCCTTTGTGTCTGCCAGCAGCTCTGCCCTGCTGCGAGTGGCCATGCCGTGAGGAGCCGGGTCGGTGGAGACCTCCATCAGCCCTCGGGTCGGGTGCTGGCCCCAGAGCAGGCACCGTGTCCTTGCGGGCTGGAGCGGGGCTGGGACGTGTAGATCTGAGCCCCAGCACCGGCCCTGACTGGCGGAACTGCCCAGTAATTAGCACTTGTTTGCTCCTAGCAAGTGTAATGTCTTGCAAATGGGCTGCTGGGAGAGAAATGTTAGTGCAAGTGTCTCGTGGCAGATATTTCACATATAAATTGCCTGTTTAGGTAATTTAAACTTTGCTTAATAGATGGACTATCTCTTCTGTCCTCAGGTATTTAGTCTTCCTGCAGATCAAAAGGGATCTCTACCACGGCCGTCTCCTCTGCAAGACTTCGGATGCTGCTTTGTTGGCCGCCTATATCCTTCAAGGTAATGCTTTTTGACAAGTTAAATTTGCTTTTCATGCTAAGTAGTGATTACATTATTTCACTTACAACAGATCACCGCACCTAGAATACAAATGTCATCCCGCCAGTGCAGGCCTCATGCTTCAAGGCTGTGCTTGTGCCGTGCAGTGCTGGGCTAGAGGAGGGTGAGGGTTGACGTTGGGGTCTCACCTGCAGGAGAAGCACCGCACTGCCGTCTGCTCCCTGAGCTGTCCCACCTGCATTTGGGACAGCAGCGTCCCCATGAGCATCCCTCAGCTAATCCAGCCCGTGTCTCCTAGTTCTGCGCTTGTCCAGAGGCAGAAGCAGCCTGGTGACAAAGCACTTCTCTTTCTGGGGCTGTGCACAGCCTGCGGTAACTGGCAAGCGCCCACAGTTTGCAGTTGCAAAGAGGGCTCCAGAGTGAAATGCAGTCTTGCTGATTGCTAGGACGGATGAAGACAGCCTTGGGTAAGCTCATTGCTTGCTGCCGAGCGCCTCGGCAAAGAAAGTGCTTTTGTCAGCAAGTTGCAGCCGCGCTGGTGGAGTTCAGAGCAGGAGGTGGGAAAACCTCTGAAAAGCTTCTGCCTGATCTGCCCTCCTGCCTGTTCTCCTGCCTGCTCTTGCCTCCACTGCCTGTGGCACTGAGAGCATGGAGGTGGCGTCTGCCTGGCGTGGTGCAACACCTGGATGCTCAGCGAGGGGTCGTCAGGCTGTTGGAAGAGCTGGGTGGTGCTGGTGGTGGAAAGGCACCATGACATGCCATTAGCAACGCCATGCTGGGCATGCAAGTGGGCTTCCCTACCCAAGGGTGCTTGGCTCGGTGCAATGCCGGACCCCCTCTCTGCAGTCCCGCGGTGCCTGTGGTCCCGTCCCCAGCATAAGCTGGCAGGGGATTGCCCCAGGAATCAAAAAAGAAAAGTTTTAGCTCCAAAGTATTTTGGAGTTATTTCACAGTGCTGGTATACTTCCCCCCTTCTAGTGTTTTAAGCAGGAAACATAAAAATTAATGTAACGTCTCCATCTCGCTTAGGACCTGAGGCTGGAGGGAATTAAATGAGAGCAAGGTCCTTTCATCCCCAGTGGCAGGAGGCTGCTGGATTACTGTAAATCCCGGCAGGAGACACCAGCTACAGAGCCATGCTACAGTGAAATGCCAGCGGCGATCGCTGCTGACTCCCGTGGGGTGCTGGGAGAGGGAGCGGAGCTGCATCGGCCCGCGCCAAGGAGAGAGCAGAAATCTGGTTGTCTCGGGCATTTCCGCACCCTGGTCTCAGTGCTCGGGGTCAGGGCTGCTGGGATTGTCTTGAGGACAGACCTGTCGCTGCGCTTGCAGCTTGCCCAGGCTTGAAGCAGGTTTTCCAGGCAGGGATCAATCCCTGCCCGCACCATTGCAGGGCAGAGCGGCTGGGTCAGCCTGTCCCCGTGATCACCAGCAGTGCTTCCCCGGGGTAGGTAAAGAGGGGAAGGAGCTTTTCTCAATGTCGCCTCACAGATTTCCAACTAATTATATTTTTTCGAGGCGCAGTTGCATCCCCAGGGTGAGCAGAATTCGCTCGCTGCCTTGTTCCCAGCCAGCTGGGATCGGGGTGGGGGCCGGGGGTACCCCAGGGGTGCTCCAGGCCGACCGCCCCAGGGCTGCCATCGCACGGACCTAGCGTGGCTCCCAGGAGGTTCACATAGCCTGAGGAATTAATAAATCTGGGACAGTGACCATCTGCTGCCAGGTGATTCCCAAGCAAAGAGTGAAATTAATTGGATACAGTTAATGCCTTACAAACTATCCCTCCTGATGGGAAGCATGGCTGGGTCGGAGCGTCATTCCTGGGATGCTCTGAGCCCTGACCCTGCGCCTGGTTGCCACCGGCTCTGCTGCCAAGGTGGGCGCTGCCGGGATGGGGATGCACGCTGTGGTCTGGGTTGTGCTGCTCTTCCTGACTGGTTCTGCCTTCCCCCAGCTGAGATCGGGGACTATGATCCGGGGAAGCACCCAGAAGGCTACAGCTCCAAGTTCCAGTTCTTCCCCAAACACTCAGAGAAACTGGAGAGGAAAATTGCGGAGATCCACAAGTCAGAGCTGAGGTACGGCTGGCCGGCTTTGCTGAGTGGGATTGTCAGCTGCTGCAGGGATTACTGATGTTGGGCTGATTTTTATCCCTGTTTGGGATTTTCAGTCATGCCATGGGATGAGCACTCCCTGCTCTGGTCCGTCAGATCCAGCTGAGAGCCAGCAGTGCTCTTGGCAGCGTAGGTAATAGCAAAAATGCAGAGCAGCACAAGCTTTAGGAAAGCAGGTTGTTTAGTGGCATAGAAGCATCACAACAAATGCCCCTGCAAGAGGAGCTGCCATCTCCCACCAAACCTCTGCTCGCTGAAAGGAAAATGTGATCAAGCAGCCAAGGACAAGCCACAGAAAGTGCAGACAAATAAAAAAGTATGCCAGCAATGTGGCAGTCCAGTCCTGGTGCAAAGTCAGCCCCAATCCCTCCTGCCTCAGGGAGGACTGAGGGGTTTCTCCTGCTCCTGGCTGTTGGCTCAGCCGGCATAACCTGAGGGGATCTCTGGTCTTCCCTGGTGGGGTGGGGACAGTGACCAACCCCCTGTCCCCCATAGATCCCCTCCTGCCACCTCCCTGCGCTGCCTTCACCCTGCTCTGGGACATGAGGGGTGAGACACCGTCAGCAAAGTCAGCAAAGCCCCGTCCTCCCATGGCACTGGCGCTGCCTCCAGGGCCGCGTCCCGACCGGACGGCTGTGTGCCGGTCCCCGGGGAGCACAGTGGGGTTTCGACCTCCCAGAAACCCGGCAGAGCCATGCCCTTACGTGCTGTGGGCTGCTGCCTTCTGCCCGGTAAACTCCCTTTTCCTCCCCACCTGAAGAAATGCCTGCGCTGCGTATAGGAAATTCAGCCCTAAATTTTGCAGATGCTCCTGAATTTTGGTCCTTTCTAGTGCTGCTGGTTCAGCTTATCTCCTGCTAGATCAAGCTGGCAGGGGAAGAAAGGCTGGGTTTCAGTGCTGGTCTCCTGCTGCAGATTGATTGTGCTAATGAATGTAACGGGAATATGCCATGACTGATGCCTCTTGTCGTTAACAGAAACCCTGTAGCTGAGGGCTGACTTTCACGTTCATGTCTACCATGGAATACTTTTTTTTCCCTCCTGTAGTGGGCAGACACCAGCTACTTCAGAGCTGAATTTCCTCAGGAAAGCCCAGACTCTGGAGACCTACGGGGTTGACCCACACCCTTGCAAGGTAAACCAGTTTTCTGAACGCTATTCCTTGCATTGGATTTCTTGCTCCAGCCGGTAACAATCTGCAGAGGTACCAGTGACTGGTCCCTAGTGCAGCCATTTGTCACCTGTCAGCAGGCTTTGGTGCTGGCAGAGCCGTGGTACATGGGATGTGCTGTAGCCAACAGCCCTCTCCGGCCTTAAAAACCAGCCCCAACCAGGCACGTGTGCACAGAGGGGAGTGGGGAGGGTGGCTACTCCAAAGTCCTTCCAGACACTACTTAGGGAATCCATACGAAAGTGTTTTCATGTGCAGACAGCTATAAAAGACAGTGGCCGATCATCTTCTGCTAAAGCATGTAATTTGGAGGCAGTAACAAGGTCAGTAATGTGTCTGAGAAACCAACAAGCATTAATCTGCCAGAGACAGTCTATCACTCTGCTCTTCCCTGGCCGGTAATCCAGTTTTCTGTTTGAAATGCTTTTTATTGACTGTAGATGTCATTGCACGTGGCTCTCTCTGGTCCCTTACAATCCCATCCCATGCAGATGGATGTGGGATGCAAAGCAGATGGAGAATTTCACTCTTAAGGGCAGTGCCTGCTCTGTGGTCCCCTGGGGCTTTTAACTGAATTATGCCCCGTAAATACACAATTGCGGTAAATATACCTGGCCTGGGTGGGGGGGGTGTCCCATTTACTGGCAGTCTGTTATTGCTGAAGAGGTTGCCAGCTGGAGGACTTGAATCACCACACTGGTTCAGCTCTCCTGTGTAACTGGCTGGATTGGGCCATGCTGCCCTGGGAGCGATCCTCAGCATGTCTGGCTCAGCACTGGAGCTTGGGGTGTCTGTGCTTTGCTCTTATTTCCCTGTGGGGTCCTGTGCCCCATTTAGCATCCCCAGCCCCTATCGAGCCTCTGCACCCTCAGCTCTCCGTCCTCTCCCCCAGCATCCCCCACCTTTCCTGGGGACACCCTGCTCCCCAGCTCCCCCCCCCACGCCGACCATGGGGAGCTCGCCCCCACTCCTCCCATCCCAAATCAGCAACTCCAAAACTGTGCAGCTTCCAGCCTGACACCCCATTAATCTCCGAGCTGCCCTGCTCGCTGTCCATGGCTGCAGCACCAGCCATAGGCAGGGCAGGACTGAGGGGGTTGCTGTGTCAGTGGTGGGCAGGGGCAAGGGGGTCTGTACCCCCCAGGACGGTATGTCCCTCTACCAAGACACAGCTTTTCCCTTTCCTGAAGATTTCCCTGGATTTGGGAAAGAGCCAAAGCGCTTCGGGCAGCCCAAGGTCTGAGCTGCAGGAGCTGCTGCCAGGCTGGTTTCTGTGAAGATGCACAGAAATCTTCCTTCGTCCACAAGACAGGGCTGCTGCATCTCAGACATGATGAGTTTGAGGAGTTACATCTTGCCTTGTGCAGGGTATTGGTTTGAGGTTCAGGGCTCTGCTTTTAGCCATTCACCCTTGACAGATGAAGACGGATTTTTGATCTAATCTGGCTTTAAAACCAATTTGTTCTCTGCTCAAATTCGGAAGATCTTATCATAGTGCTGGCTCCCTGCCGTCCCAGCACCGTGCCAGCAAAGTCACAGAGATCCAGCATCCTGGGGTGGAAAGCAAACAGCAGAGAAGATGTCTCGCCTCTTGATTAAGGCGGGGAAGGGCACAACTGGGAGCAGAGGGGGAGCATTGTGCCCCCAAGCTGGGGAGATCCTGGGCACAGGGCATCCCAGCGGCAAGCAGAGCTGCCCTGCAGATGCGGAGCAGCTCTGCTCGCCACTGAGATGCCCTGTGCCATGCTTTCCCCCAATAAAACATTGCAGACACCAATCAGACATTGCTCTTCCGCAACCGCCCCTGTAAAATTCCTTGCCTGCTTTTCCAGCCCAATGCACCAGAAATCCTGAGCCTGGCATGCACCTTCCCTTCAGCTCAGCATCCTTTGAAAGCCATCTGAATGTCTGCCGGCCAAATAAAAGTCAGGGCGAATCTAACAATTACTGAATAGCCACAACTGTTTCATAATATTTTTAAAATTCAGCATGTATCTGTTTTTTCTGTGCACATCAGCGCAGTTAATGATCACTTCCCTGGAGTCTAGACATTATGATTAAGTTAAACTGCTGCCTTGCTCTGTGCATGATACTAATTATTGGTTTTAAACTGTCTCGATGCCGCCCAGCTGCACTGGCTGTGCAGGGCTCTAAGGGAGTCAAGTGTAATGGGTTTTTACCACTTCCTGGTTTAATTACTAGTGAAAGTGTTGGTGGGGCACTGCCTTCGCTGTTTATTCCTCACTAGTAAGCAGATGGGACTGCTGCGGCTGAAAGCTCTATTGCGGCTTCTCCTCATTAGTGCCACTGGACCAGCTGCCCCGTTATTCAGCTGCGGGTTTTACCGTGTGTGCAGGGTGTCACGGTCCGGGTGAACCCGCCAGGAGTGTCCCGCTGGCAGAGACGGCACGGAGGATTCTACGTTGCCACCACCCTTAGGGCTTAGGGTGACCGTTGATGTATAAGCTTTGCCAGCTCAAACATTTTGATGAGAAATTGGTGTTGTCTTCCAGGATGTGTCGGGGAATGCGGCGTTTTTGGCCTTCACTCCCTTCGGTTTTGTCGTTCTGCAGGGAAACAAGAGAGTACACTTCATTAAATGGTGAGTTCCTGCCCCTGCATCACCTGCAGCGCCCTGCTCGCTTGGAGCCGTGCCGGCCGGCTCGCTTCTGCTCGCTCTGTCGCCAGTTGTGTGCGGTGCTGTGGGGCAGAGGCCATGAGTGCCCTGCGTCACCCCAGGGTGTTCAAGGGGTGCTCGGGTGAGCTCCCATGGATGGGGCATGTGGGTGGTCCCAGCACCAGGTGCCTTCCCCAGGCACTCGCACCACACTGGGATACGGGCGACGTGCCTGTAATGGGACAGCGGTAAGTGCACCCAGTGCCCACGTCTGAGCTGGGACAGGCTCCGAGCAGAGGACACGGAGGGCAGCGATGCTGCGCCAGCTGGAAAACCCACCCCATGCCCTGCACACACTTGCACCAGCGCACCCGTGAGCTTGCATGCCCGCATCTGAGAAGCAGGGGAGAAAACAGGTCCTCTTCACGGTGCCATGCAGTCGCTGTGCTGCCGGGGCAGTGGGACGCTGCTGGGACAGGGAGAACGGCACCGAGCGGGGCCACGCCGCGCACTCAGGGTGTCACTTCTTGCTCTGTCCCACCTTTGGAGGAGCCCTGGAGCCTGGCTGCCTCCCCTGCTGCAGCTGTACGCTGGGCTGCTGGCTCCAAGGACTTTTCTACCCCGGCCCCTAAGCTCGCTCCTGGTCAGTACACAGCAGGGCTTTCTCCTGTGAGCTGCACTCTCTCTCCATTTGCTTTGTTGCCCCAGACTTAACTATTTTCTACATTGTCTACATTAACTTGCATCATCCGCACGTTGGCTGGGTCTCCCGAAAGCTCCTCCAGTCCTTCTGAACCTGGTTGTGTTGTTCCTCGGTCTTTGCTGCATCTTGGATTTTGGCCAGTGTGTCCCTCACGGCTGGCATTGCCACCCGGCCGGTGCCCCTGTGATGAGGTCCCAGTGACTCTGGGACACCCCGCTGACCATCACCTTCACCCCAGGGCATCCCCCTTTCCAGCTGCTTGTTTCTGAGCCTGGGCTCCTCTCACTGCCCAGGTGATGGAAGGACCCAGGGATGGAAAACGGGGTCTTGAAGCTGTCCCGCTGCCATCCCCAAAGCACCAGCTCTCACCCTGCAGCTCGCAGCAAATGCTTTGGCTGGGGCTGCGCCCACGAGCCAGCCGGGCTGCGGTGGGCTCCGTGCAGCGTCTCACCTGCTCGTCCTTGTCCTTTCAGGAACGAGGTGACCAAAATGAAATTCGAAGGGAAGACTTTCTATTTATACGTAAGTCAGAAAGAGGTGAGTGCTCTCCTTTCTCTTGGGACTTCCTGAGCGCAGCCACGGTCGTTCCTTCAGCAGGTTCTCCATGAACTTGGCAGGCTGCAGCCTGCAGCAGCATCACCCCATGCCTGGCGGTACAAGTGGCAGCAGTGGCAGGGGCTGCAGCTCGATGGCAGCGCTGGGGTCACCTCCCTGCTGCTGTTGGCACCTTGCTCTGGGCATTAGAGCCTGCAGACGCTGGGTTAGCCCCAGGCTATGCCGTGGTGAGGGCTCTGCCCTGAGCAGCAGCCCGGGACCTCCAGCAGCTTCTCGCCATGCCTGCTTGCCATGGCCACGTGCTGTATTTGGGATTATTGTGCTTATTTGTTACCGCCATCATGCTCGGTTAGCCCCAGTTGATAAAATCAGCCTGAAAACCTCTGGCTGATATCGGCTCCCACCCAAGCCATCAGCATGATGTTTTTAAAAAATTTATTTCTGGATATTCAAAAAGGCAGGTAAGCCAGAGGAGGTGGGTGGCAGGTCACTGGCATGCATGGTGGCCCATCCCTTGTGTGAGGCGCCATGCTGGGGTGTCAGCTGATGCTCCAACATCTCCCGGTGTCCTGAGCTGCTCTGGAGGAGGATCTGCCCTGTGTCAGTGCTGCTCTCCAGCTCCGGCTGCTCTGGCTTCCATCCACACTCCTAGTGTGCTGCCCAGCGGGCACCACTCATTGTTCCCCTACCAACTCCCTGTCTTTCTCCTTTAGGAAAAGAAAATTGTTCTTACATATTTTGCCCCAACACCAGAAGCCTGCAAGCACCTCTGGAAGTGTGGGATAGAAAACCAGGCTTTCTACAAGTAAGTGCGGGGTCACCCAGGCGCGCGTGGTGGTGTGTTCTGCATCTCCCCGTGGGTCGGCTCTGCCCTGCACACCACCCGCCCGTGGGCTCCATCCAGGTACTGGGGCTCAAGCACTGGCTGTCACCAGCCGTGTGGCACCCTGGGATGGGGGCTCTGCCCCACGGGGTCCCTCCCACCCCCCGCAGTGTGTTCATCCCTCCACAGTGAACCTTTAATCAGGAGATTAAAACTAATTGTTTGGAGATTAAGCCTTCAATGCTGAGCAACCGGCACACGTCCTGTCTGCAACAGCAGACATGTTTTAGCATTTTCCTGGTTAACGGCAGCTTGTTTGGAGCCGGCCCGTGTGTGCGGATGCTCAGGCGCTGTGAGTGCGGCACATGGTCGGTGCAAGGTGCAGCAGGGATGGATGCTGGCAAAACTCAGGGAATATTTTCTGACCTAATATTCAAGGGTGGATTTTCAAAATGGCTTCACAGGGTCTGTTTGTGCTGAATCCTGCATGAAAATTCCCACTGAAGTCGCGCCAGTGCCCCGGAGTGCTTTAGAAAAGCCTGCCTTTTTTAGTGAGGAAGGCTCAAAAACTTTCAGAAATAATTTGCATCTAAGCGCTTTGGGAACAAGTTAATTATTCATGGGAAATATTCAAGGGACCGGGGAGATGACGTGCAGTCTGGGCTGCAGCCGCAAGCCTGGGCAGTTGGGGACAGTGGCTCAAGGGACCATCCCCACCAGCTGCCCGGCTCTGGGGGACCTCTGGGCTGGGGGTCTCACCTGGGCGGTGGGAGCTCCTACCCGGGGAGGATGGGGAAGGTGTTGTCCTTCCCCAGGAGCTCTGGGCTCCCTGGTTCATGGCCACCAAGGCAGCATTTTTGTCCCTGGTTTGGTTAATTGGGCTGTCAAACAAAAAGGGAGAGGTCACGGGCTGGACTGTCTGTCAAAAAAACAGGGAGGTGCCAGGTGGAATGGTTTGGTTTTACCATCCTGCTCATGGTGAACTTAAAAATAGCCTGCTTTGTGCTTTGTAATGAGTTTTATTTTAATCAGCAAGATGCGAGATAAAGTGTGTGATGTATTCTCTTTGGGAATACTGCAATCAGCAGCTGCAATCAGCAGGTTTCATTTCTCATTATATTAACATGAAATGAAATTGCAATATTGCTTTACAAATCTTTTTATGATTAATCATGTCAGTAAATTACCGCTGCATTATGCATCCGGTGGAGTGGACTGTGGGCTCGGCCAAGGTGCTGCTGGGCTCGCCCCGGGGCGAGGGACTGGCTCCCATGGGATGAGGAGGAGACAGGACTTTCCCTCCCGGCAGTTTTACCCACCGCTGGCCGGACTGACCCCAGCGAGCGCCGGCCTGCCTGGGACGGGCCGATTCCTGCACCCCTGCAATGCAGAGGTCGTGGTGAAGGTTTTAGCCCCCTGGAGAGCTTCAGCCCTGTGCAGCTCCTGCATGCAGGTGCTCGCTGGAGGACCCGGAGGACCTGGCGTGAGCTGCAGCCCAAGCCCCGCTCCAGCCGCTGGGGAAGCCATTGGTAGCAGGTCCATCCTGGAGCCTGGGCACGGGCTGGGCAATGGTCCCGCTGCTGGCAGGGACATGCTGTGCTGGCAGAGAGGGCTGCAGGGTGATGCCACGACGGTCCAGGTGCTCGTGTCCTGCCAGCCGGTGCCACCCCACAACTGCCGGTGGCTTTTTTCATTCCTGGTGGTGTTTCACATCTCCAGGGCTTTGCTCTTGTAACTTGGTCCTGCTGCCATTTGCTGGCGGCATGTGGCTCCCTCCCTTTGATGCTGGGGGTCTGTCTGGCGGGGATGATGCTGTAAGAGCATCAGCAGAGCCATCTATCCTTGTCACCACCATGGTGCACTGAAAACAAAACTGGGTGAAGGCTTTGCCGTGAAGCGGTGCCGGGGCCCGTACCCTGCCCGGGCGCGTACGCAGCTCTTGGTGCCGTTGCAGGTTGGAGAAGTCGAGCCAGGTCCGGACGGTGTCCAGCAGCAACTTGTTCTTCAAGGGAAGCCGGTTCCGATACAGGTAAATAATGACAGTAAGTAGCAGCTACTGGATGTATTTTCGGATGCTCCTTTGGATGTGCTGTGGGGAGCAGTTCAGGGCTGCAGCGGTCCGAGGACTTGCTAAGAGTCCTCCTCTCGCCGGAGGTCCTCCCACTGCAGCACTGCGGCCTCAACAAGGCCATCACTACTTCTTTCTGTGTTTCACAGCTGACATCCCTCTCCCTAGCCCCAAAATGGCAGATTTTTGGAGGGACAGGAGTGGAGGAGGGGAGAGGACCAGGGGCTTTGGAGCTTGGTTTTTGAGAACAACATGGAGTGAAACGAATCACCACAATTCCTAAATTCCTGGAGGGGTGTTGCTCCTCCCTGGCCCTAGAGCAAGAGCCTGGACCTGGGACGTTGTATCTCTGCAGGGCAAGAGACCCCGGTGCCTCCCCAGCTGCGAGGTGCACGATGCCAGCACCCTCCTTGCTGGCACGGGAGGGCCCAGATGCCCATGGTCTGTCCCCCCCCAGAGGGGATGTGACACCGTGGTGTCCAGCACCTCATGCCAGGAGAAGCAGCAAAACGTGGTGGCAGAAGTGTCAGCCCAGCCTTTCCCTGATCTTCCCATCACCCTTATTTCCAGCAAATATTTCTGCTTTCCCCCGGAGCTGCAGGGAGAGCCCCCCTGCCCCAGCTCCTGTGTGTGGGGAGGGGGCCAGGCCGTGCTGGCGCACGGTGTGCCACGGGGGGAGCTTGTGGCTCGCCGGTGCGGCGCTCACGTCCTCACGGCTGCTGTTCTTGAACCACCCGCAGTGGCCGCGTTGCAAAGGAGGTGATGGAGTCCAGCGCCAAGATCAAGAGGGAGCCGCCCGAGATTCACCGGTAAGAACCCAGCAGCAGTGGTGCAGCACGGAGCAGCCCACGGGGCCGGGGCCTCCCAGGGGTTTGGTACCCGGCTCCCTGGGGTGGCGGAGGGGGCCACAGGACCAAAGCGGGAGAGCTGCCGTGTACACGGGGCTCTGGCGCTGGCCGGGCTCTGACACTGTCCTCGTTCTCATCCCCAGGGCAGGGCTGGTGCCGAGCCGGAGCTGCCCCTCCATCACCCACGGCCCCCGCCTGAGCAGCGTGCCCCGCACCCGGAGGAGAGCCGTGCACATCTCCATCATGGAAGGTAGGGCACGGGGTGGCTCTCCCTGCCACTGCCAGGGCTCGGGAGCCGGGGCAGCCCCGGCCCTGGGGCCATGCGTACGTGTGCATGTGCACACACACGTGCACACATGCATGCACAAAAAGCCGATGCACGCATCCAGCTGAAAATCAGATTTTTGTAGCCCCTGATGCTGATGTAGGGTGCTGGGGCAGGGAAGGACACTGACGTGTCCCCAGGGCCTTACGGCAAGTCTGGACGGCACCAGATGTTGCTCTTGCAGCTTGGGACCAGTTTGGCAACAATAGCTGAGCCCAGGCAAAGTGGAGGGCCAGTTGTGGGACAGAAGTTTCCAGTACAGAAGCAAAGCAGAGGAGAATTTCTCAGCAACATTACTTTAGATTAAACTGGAAACACAGCAAATGGCTCCAGGTTGCCCTGATAGCTCTGACCCAGGGTAGAGGTGAGTGAACCCTGCTTTGAAGTCACCCCGGCAGCCCTGTCCAGCGCATGCCGGCATGCCTCACTCTGCTCTTCCAAACACTGCCCTGGTTTGAAAGCAAAGCAAACCTGCCTGGAGCAGCACGCCAGCACCCAGCAGGGTCCCAGCAGAGCAGAGTGTTACTGAGAGCCGCAGGGCTGGGGTCTGACTGTGTACTGGAACAAGCTGGTCTGCAAAAGAACTTGTCACCCACCTGAGAGCTGCTCCTGGCTGGCTGATGGCCACTGCCCACGGCTTGCCAGTCTGCCAGGCTGGAGCTCTGTGCCAGCCTGCGGTGGGGAGGCTGGTACCCCCCGACCCAGGGCAGGGCTGCAGCCGGGGTCAGAGCCGTGCGGGGGTGGGATGCACCTGGGAAGGAGGGTCGGTAGAGGGCAAAACGCTGGGACCAGCCCTGGAGCGGCCCCACGGGGCTGGGGACAATGCTGGGGGCTGTGGCTGTGCCCGCTGGTGACAGCAGTGTCTGGTTCCCAGTGACGCTGGGGTGACGGAGAGCAGTGTGTGTGGCGGGCGCTGCTGGTGTGTGTCAGGGCCATGTGAAGGTGCATGGAGTTTGGAAAACTGGAAGGTGGACGAGGGAATGGGGGTGGCAGGGAGCGTAGGGTGAGGGAGGGGGTGCACCCTGCCGTTGTGCCCTGCTCCTGGATGGGCTGCGGGGCCAGCCCCTGCCCCAGCACAGCTGCACTGATCCTGCTCCCCCGGCTACAGCATGGACAGGGTGCAGAAATGCTGCCTGCCCAAGTGGACAGGTCCCTCAGAGCAGGAAAGGTATTTATTTCCATCGAGGGATCCCAGGGCTGATGTCTGTGCTGATTTGGGGGGCAGGAGTGTGCCTGGCAGCTGCGGCAGCCCTGCAGACAGTTAAATGTGAGCACCCTCTCCCCCGCGTGCTGTTGCGAAGCGGCAAGAGCATTAAATAGCCTCCCACAATAAATTACCCTGAGCTGGCACGGCTTCCCAGCACCACCCCTGCCCCAGCAGCTGCTTTTCTTCACTCTCACTTCGGCTCGGTCCCGTGGAAATGTGGGAGCCCAAAATAGCCCCAACCCCGGGGCCAGTGGCTCCAGCGCTGCTTGCGTCAGCGGTGCCGGCGGGCGAGCAGCCGTCCCCACGCCCCCTCGCAGTCCCTGCGGGCACCCACTGCCACAGGCCAGCCGCTGCCCGTGCCACCATGGTGAAGTGCCTGATAAAGATTAATACCAAAGTCAGCGTCCACCTGCGGTTTGTCAACCACTGCTGCCGGGAGGTGAGGGTGCGGGTGCTGGCCCTGGGGCCGCGGCTGCTGCCCCGGGCTCTGGGGGCTTTGCCGCTCCTCCCGGCTCTCCCTGGCCCCAGCCGCAATGCTCTGCACCGTCCCAGGGACGCACCCGCACCAGGTAACGCTGTGCTGCCGGGCTGCATGGGGTCTGGGGTCTTCTTCGGCAGGAGTGGCCCCAGGGGTCCCTGTGGGCTCCCTGTGACTGCAGCCCCAGGGGGATGCGGGAATGTGGGATGTGGGAATGTGGGATGCAGGATGCATGCCATGGGAAGCGGGCTGGGATCGCCCATGCTGACTGGAGTCTCGGTCGTTATTACCACGAAGCAGCTCCAGTTTTGGGGCTGGACTCGGCTTTCCCCAGATTTTCTAGCTTTTTATGTCAGTCCTGTGATGCAAACAGATGGCAGGAAAGCTTGGGTCTTGGTGGGGGGGACCGGCATCATTGCAGTGATGAGCAGGGGACCCCCCTGACATCGGCTGCCCTCCCTGGGAGCCGAGGTGCTGCCCGCCCTGGTGGGTGCCCACCTGTCAGGAACACAGCAGGTGCAGCCAGGGGATGTTCATATGAGCTTTGCGACACACGAGAAAACATAGCTGTCGGAGTGAGAACGTGTTTATTCCTTGCCTGTGCTTATCGCCTCAGCTGCCACTCACACTCAGTGCCGTGGTGGCCCGTATGTTAAGCTGAGCTGATCCAGAGGCATCCAGGGAGTATTTACAAGCATGAGGTTGCAAAGCCCCGGGGAATGCAGGCAGGACAGGCTCTGGGCTCTTCGCTTCACCCTTCGGCAGCGTGCGGGGCCGGGGCGCCCGGTGACACTGTGCCATGGTGCTTTGTTGTGCTGTGCCCTCCCCACCAGGGGAAATGTCCAGCCCCGTTCCCCTTGCAGCCAGCTGCGGGGTGGCACTGGGGACCCGCTGGTCCTGGCCACCACTGCCTTCAGAAACCCTCCCCGAGGCACGGGATGCTGTGACGGCAGAACCGGTGCCTACCCCGCATCGCGCTTGTGGGGTTTCTTGGACTTGGAAGGGGAGGGGGGGGAGTTAGTTGGTGTAGAGAAGGAGTTCCCCTCATCCTGCCCGCCATGCTCAGCCTTGGTGCAAAGGGCAGCCCGGCTGTGACTCTAGCTCAACTGTGTTATGCGGCTGGCTGGGCTGGCACACAGCTCTTCATGCGGCTCTTGTTCCCATGCTTGTGTGTAAGACATTTTTTTTGTAGTGAATCAATAGAAATCAGAACTGTCGGTGACTCCGGTCTGACTTACAGCCCGCTCTGTGGGGAAGTCTCCCGCGTGTGATGGGGCTGCAGCCCCAGGACATCTCCTCCCTGCCAGGCAGGTGCAGCCCTCGCTTTCCTCACCTGCCATCCCGAGGTCATCTTTTACTTCATCACCTCAAGGCAGGCGCTGTCGACAGCGAGGTCAGCCATGCTGCCCGCACAGGGCTCCAGCTTGGTCGGGACCTCACTGCACCTCTTTTTGTCGAGGGGCGAGGCTGTGCCGGCCAGGAGGTAAATCCGTAAGAATTGCCCCATCGGCTGCAGCAGGCTCGGCTGTCTCCAGTGGTGCCACAGGGAGAGTTGCCCCCGGTCCCCAGCTCGGGGCCAGCAGGGACTCACCAGCTGCCCCAGCATGGACCCCTTAGGGTGTGTTTCTCCCCCCCACCCCATCCCTGCCCCGCTACAGCCACTCTTCCCAGCTCATCCCTGCCTGCATCTCGGTAGCACAGGCAGCCTGCCCGCGGTTGGGGTTGGCGGTGCCGACAGCAGAGGGGCCTCAAGCACGCCGCGGGCGGCTGCCGGGGGGGGGGCTGTCACCTCAGAGCAGTTACAGCACACGGATGTGTTTGTGATCGATTGATGACAAGCCCAGGCCCCTGCCTGCGGTCCAGACTGACAGCCAGTGGCTGTCGGTGACAGCGACAAGTCCCGCAGGTGTTAGAGGCACCGTTGCAGTCACAAGCTGCAGAGAAGGGGCTGCCGTGGGCTCCGGCTGGGCGCTGGGCTGCAGCTGCTGGCCCCGAGGGACCAAAAACCACCACAAAAAAAAGCTCGTACCTCGTGAGGGTACATGGGGCTGGGGGCAGTGCCGGGCTAGGGGGAGAGTTTCCATTTCCACGTCCCCGGCACCAGAGCATCCCCCTTTTCTGTCCCCCCCCCAGGCCTGGAGTCTCTGCGCGACAGCGCCCACTCGACCCCGGTGCGCTCGGCCTCCCACGGCGACGCCTTCACGGCCCCCGGCCGGAGCGGCCGCGCCGAGAGCAGCGAGCGGGTAGCCGTCATCGCCGACGAGAACTACAGCCCGGCGGACAGCGTGCTGCCCACGCCGGTGGCCGAGCACAGCCTGGAGCTGATGCTGCTCTCGCGGCAGGCGAACGGGGCCCCGTGCAGCATCGAGGAGGAGAAGGAGTCGGAGGCCGGCACGCCGGCGGCGGCCGAGGCGGAGGAGGCGGGCGGCGAGCTGCGTGCCCTGTGCCCGGGCGCCGGCGGCCTGGGGGCGGCGCAGGCGGAACAGGTGAATAAGTTTGTTTTAAGTGTCCTCCGTTTGCTCCTTGTGACAGTTGGACTCCTCTTTGTTTTGCTCCTCCTCCTGATCGTCCTTACCGAGTCCGACCTTGACACTGCCTTTTTCCGTGATATCCGCCAGACCCCCGAGTTCGAGCAGTTCCATTACCAATACTTTTGTCCCCTCAGGCGATGGTTTGCCTGCAAAGTCCGCGCCGTGGTAAACCTGCTCATTGACACCTGAAGGCAGGAGTCGCCACGTAACTAGCCGGGGGCCTGGGGAGAGACCTGCCGCCGTCCCCCGCGCGCGGGACCCACCGGGGCGCCTTCGGCACACACACTAATCCTCCCTTCCCGACCCAGAGCACGGCGCGGCCGAGGAGGTGGCTTTCCGGGAGGAAGACGGGGGTGGGCGCAGCCCCCCGGGGCCTCCTCCTCCCCGCGCTCAGCCGCGCTGCTCCCACCCCCGGAGCCCGCACAACACTTTACCGTTCCGATTCTCACAGACGCGCGTACGACTTCGGAAGCACCGAGCAAAGAGAGGAATTTATTTTTACTGTTGCCACCCATCATTGTACGAGCATCGGCCGGGAGGCTTGCGATGCTGTATTATGCAGGAGCTTTAGCAATGGTGCTACTGAGTATTAATTTAAACACTCGTGTACTGTTACGTTATTAAATCCACCACTGTGCACACCACCACCACCACCACCACCTTCCAAGTACCGCTTTGCAGAAATCCTTCCCTGCTAACCGACCGGAGTCTCCTACGCGGCGACGCGTGGCACGATGCTATCATCGGGGGACGCCCCAGTTCCCCCCCACTCCCGGGCGGGTGCAGTAGCCGGCTCCCCGCAGCACAGCAATCACCCAGCGGACGGGAGCCCTCGCCCTGCGCTGCAGACTAAGCCTTTCGTCACTTTTTCTAAGCCTTGAAGCGTCGGTGCTCCCGAGGGCAGGGAGAACACAGGCAGGCGAGAGCACACCAGGCACCCTCAGCCAAGCCTGGGCGCATAGCCGGTAGTGACCATGTTGGATTTATTAGGAAGACCTTTAGCCTCCGAAAGTCGTACCTGTTTTGTACAAAAAAAAAAAAAAAACACAACAAAAAAAAACACCAAAAAAAAAAAAAGAGAGACTGTTTCAAGGTCTATTTTAACAACAAAATGCTATTTTGTTATCAAATCTAATCAAGTCTTTTTTTACTTTATGGATTGGGTGACCATGGTGCACTGTACCAAGCGGTTCACATTGAGCAAATGGTTTAAGAGCAAACGCTTTTGTAGCCTGGAAGCCTAACACCAGATTAACCCATTGCTAGTTTTGGAATAGAGAAAGGAGCTATAATTTTGTGACTTTTCTGAAGATAAAAAGGACAGAACTACAGGAGCAGAGGTGACACTGAACAAGCCAATGGACAACCATTAGACCTATCTGTTCTTAAGCAAAAATCAATAAAACCAACTCATCGTACTTGTGACATAACCACCGGGACCTTCAGTTACCTGGGAAGCAGCAGTCTATTTACACAGGGAGCAATAAAAGCCAGTTCTGTTCAGTTTTGATTGAGAAGTTGGACATGCATAACTAAAAAAGGTGAAAACAAGGTGAGCAAGTTTTATTTCATCTCAGGGAGAGATTTTACGTAAGCTGGGGCCATAACTGCAGTTTTAAAAAGCCTGATTTCCGTGTTCTTGTCTCTGAGCATCCCACCACCCATTACCACACGCACGCGCGAGCGCCGCTCCCCGCCGAGGCTGGCTCCCGTCTGGTCCGGACCCACTCAGCTGGCACCTGGCGAAGGAGCACGATGATGATGTTGGTCGATCCAACACCACAAGAAGTTGGCCAGACTTGGATCGTTTGTCACTGCAATAAAGAGAGAGGTCCCGTTTAAGTACTGTCTGTCGGGGGGGGAATAAAGACCGAAGCCGTCATGTCTCGCCGCTGAGGACGCAGCCATGGCCGCCCGCTTACAGCACAAGGGCTGAGGAGGGTTTGGCGTACAGCCCCTAACTCTTGAGCAGGCAGAAGCCCTTATGAGCGCTGCCAGGAGACAGAGGATCGATTTTTACATGATAATCCTGTTTTATGCAACATAGCAAAATTAACTCTTAGTGTAGTGTTCCTACCTCAGTCCGTAGTTAATGGTGTTTCTATGCAGTGCGTGGTAGTCCTGAACCTGACGTTTTTTGCCCCGGGTTAAAGATGCAGTGTTCCCTCCTCCTCACTGCTGATGTACTGCGTGATGTCTAACAGCACAGCCCCGTCCGCCAGCGAGGCGCCCGGCCCCGCGCGCCCTGTACATGAGACATCTTCCTTCCAAACAAAAAGTGCAGCCTCTAAGTACTGACCTTGGAAACCTTCTACATCGGCTTACTCTAGAATAGCGATAAATGCCAGACCTAGTTTACCTCTGCAGTTTTCACCCAGCGTTTTACTGCAAAACCACGAGAACTGGTGATTTTTCATTGTATGTTTTTCCTGTACGTTCCATATTACGTCTTGTGTTTCACTACCTGTTAGTTTTACCTGTCTTTATATTAAAATGTTGTTTCCATAGGTTCTTATATCAGAAAAAACATCTCATAATAGCATACTGCATCTTTAAGCAGTAGACGGTAAAATACCTGAAAATGTGAATTTCTTAGTTTTCATAAAAAAAGAATCTAGAAATTAACCTTTCATGTGCCAAATACTGTAAGTTACATTTTTTCCTTCAAAATGTACCTTTTTCTACATATTCAATATCTTAGTTAGCATAAATCATTGGTGCCATGAAAAGTATTTTTAAATTTAAATAAATATTTAAATATCATGAAAACCAGCATTGGTATGAGATTTGTTTAGCATTTACAGTGTCGGTAATTTTATTGAGTTTTACTTGAGTAGAAACTCGGCTCAAAACCCACAAGGAATTTGGCCTTTTAGCAGCCCACTCACCAAAGTTATGAGAAGCCTCAAGCAGCCACGAGTGCAGCGGGGGAGCGAGCTCTGCTCCAGCAGTTCAGGACTCTGCCGGGCACGGGAAGAGTCTGCCCTTGGCTGCCACTGGCCTAAAACCCATCTGCTTCATGTTGCTTTACAAACACACATCACTGCTGCGGGGGAAGCAGACACGGCCCAGCACAGCCACGCACATGGCAAATTGGACACAGACAGCCCCGCTTCCTCCTGATCCCTGTTCTGCAGCTGTTAACCAGGTGTGCACAGCACCCATCAAGTAGGATTCCATTGCTCATCCAAGCACAGTGAATGGCAAGGAATGTGCATGCTGAAACTAAGAGCAGTGGCAGAGGCCAGAGAGTAACTCCCAGCTTCCTCCCAGAGTAACTTCAGGACATGAGGGGATTCCAGTTGTAGCAGGACGCTCATCCTGCCGTCAGGGGATCAGCTGGGAGCGCTGAGGCAACAGCAGCAAAATGATAAGAGCACGCTCATGTTTCCTACCGCTGAACTGCCTCCTGTCGAGCAAAAGCAAACCACACCAGTTGCTGCACTGGCTGCAAAACCACAGCCTTACCTTGACCTTGCAGCGGCAGGTTCCTGCAGGACCCCCCGTCAGCACTGGAATACAGTAAACATAGGTTTGTAACAGCAACAGCCTCTCACCATTTTTAAAAGTGCATTTGTTGTCACTGACACATGACACACATCAGTGACAATTTTTAACGCAAGCTCCGCTGAGCTGTTTCAGTCAGATTC
Source organism: Buteo buteo (assembly GCF_964188355.1). Classification (NCBI taxonomy): domain Eukaryota; kingdom Metazoa; phylum Chordata; class Aves; order Accipitriformes; family Accipitridae; genus Buteo; species Buteo buteo. The sequence goes on from NC_134183.1 coordinate 11,861,013, forward strand.
AACATCCCCCCCCCTCAGAGGGGCCTGCAGGTGCAGAAAGGGGAGCTGAGGCCAGCCCCCCCAAACGCATGGCCCAGGACCCCCCCCTCTGCAGCCTGCTCCGCCTATACCCCGACAACTCCAAGTTCAACTCATCACCATGGAGCTTCCCTAGAAACTGTGCCCAGTGGCACCAGCCTACACAGAGACCTTCCTTCTGCCTCCAGGAAGGATTTAATTAGACATCAGACATCTTACTCAAGGGACAAATTTTGCTGACAACATGGATGCTGAACACCTGCTAGCCTTAAAGAGAGATGATGGGAACACCACACAAGCTGGCAGAGAATGAGTGCTCCAGATTCTCTAATGAAAATCATTAATAAGTGCCTCACACATGTAGCAAGTATCCTACTGATCCAGCATTTTTTCTTTTTCTGAAAAATAAGAATTTGGTATTGGGGAAAAATATCTATTTTGGTACAAACTGACTGTCATAATTTATTTTAATTAAAGAAGAGAACGCCAAAAGTAGTTTAGAAGATTTATTTTAAAGCTTTTAAAATACACTTTTGTCCTGAGAAAATATAGTTAGCTTAGGAACAGCTTAATACAGATTAGACAAATTTAATGCAAAAAAATTAATAATATCTGAGCCACGTGTTTTATTCTTTGAACACGTGAAGGCGACCACTGGAGTTGCCACCCACTAAGATGTTCTTACTGGGATGAACCACGTTAATGGAACACACGGAACTAAGGAGGTCAAGGTTATAAAAAGAGTGCAACAATTTTCCAGTATCTTGGAAGACTTCTATTTGTCTTGGTTGTGCCATACTGCCCACCACAAAGCAGTCTTCCTGTTTAGGGTCCCATATTGCTCTGAACCTGGTTAACCAGCGTCCGGTGTTACTGTTATGTCTTCAGAAAAACAAACAGGGAGAAAAAGAAAGAGATAAACATTCCTCTTACTGAATTCAGTATTTTTAAGTATTGTCATTTATGTCCTCTTTGCTTAAACCCCTCTTCCTTGACTTCTAAACCATCAGCACTTTCACACACTGGACAGATGGTGCTTCTCAGATCCATTCAGTGGATCACTATCCTGTGATGGGTGGGATGGGACAAAGAAATGCAATGGAGTAAGATGATAAAGCAGAGGGCACTTTGACTTAAGTGATTATTAGTCAAAGTAGTTACGCTTCATGGTTGCATATTTTAGTGAAAATAGGACAAACATGCATCAAGCCATTCAATAAATTGCAAACTAAGAATTTTCAAGCCAGTCGCTCATCTAGTTCTAGCTCCTTAGCAAACCAATCTTGACAATGACTCGCCCTTCTGGAGCACAAAGGTATTTTACAAGTGGCGAGACTTCACTCAAAAACATGCGCTTTACTGTTAAGAAGTAACCTTTGATATTTAAAAAATGCACAAAGAAAAAGCATTCTGAAACAAAACACATTTCAAAAGTCACAAAATGGTCTGTTCAGACGTTAAAACTTCCCTGCAGACTTGACCGACTCACAGCAGGCTGTGGCCCAGTCATGCTTTACAAACAAAAGCCAGTCGGCACCCGTGAGGACTAGGGCAAATTCTCAGGCTGGAAGGGTACTCAGCTGCTCTTGCTTCCACAGCAGCCAAAGACCCCGAGGCTGTCTGGAAACACAACACCGCGTAGCCTCTACACACCCATCACTTGTGCCACAACTGCACTTGAGCAGAACGGCCATAGCGTGCTGTCAGCCCCAGTGAGTTCGGCTTACCTGATGGTACTGAGAACTGCAACTGTCGGTGACAAAGAGGTGGTGTCATAGACCCTGTAACACAGAACAGCATGTTAATAAAATGTACACGTGTTAAAAAAGGTAGCCCTTTCCTCATTAAACACAGATCAGACCACACAAGATTCTGGAATATAGTAACAAACAGCACACAGACATCCAACTCAAATATAAGCACCAACATTCCAACTGCAATTATTAAATTTGCTTTTTGAATTGGATTTGCTTTTAGCTAGAATTGAAGGTCATCCTTTCTGAAAGCTGTTATAGGAAGGGAACAAGAATGGCTTGCTAGGACAAATGACAGGCTCCTCTACCCCAGTATGCTGTCCATTTAGTCACTGCACAAACAGGCTGCCCAAGGAAGAACACAAGAGAAGAGAAAACACACAAATGTGAAATCCCACCACTAACAGCTTCCAGTGCCAGGACTTCCTCAGGCAGGCGTGAGCTCGACTGACAGAGAAACCATCAACAGATCTCCGGTTCTGGGTTCTCCTTTGCCCCTGAAAAACTTTTAGGACTCCACCCTCCCTGGGGCAAAAAGGTCAATGAGCTGCTGAGTTAAAAGCTGCTTTCTTTTTTCTTTGGAGGAGACAGTGAATAAATGAACCTCTTTCTGTTTTCTGCATTCTGTCGAGCACAAATATTCTGGTTTACTCATATGCATTTTGTACTCTGATGCTTGCTCTGTTAGCACCAAGGATTTACAATTTTCATAATGAAGCCTACTACAGAGAACAAATCTTCAATTATATACAGTAAACACATCACAGGAATGAAAGCATTACAGCAATGCAGAACTTGCACAAAAGAACTCTTTCCTGTGTATGTGGAAGGTGAAGAAAGAAAATCAAATTTCCAGACAAAACATAATGCTGTAACAACTGCACCATATTCAGATTCTTTCCAGAATGCATGTATTTACCCCTTCTTTTAAAATGCAATCTGTAGAGTAGAAGCCTGATTTTCAACCTGGCCTTAACTGGTGCCCCCATTTCGTACCTGCTATTCTGTGATACAATTTAGGACTTCTAATCATGTACATGGCAAATATGCGGATACAGTCGGGTATTTACATGACTAGATTACCTAAATTATGGTCGCAAAACTGCAAAGTAGAAAAAACCCTAGATCTCTAATACAAAACAACTCACAGGAGTTTAAATTATCAACTGGTAAGACTAGTTACAAAAGAGCTGCTATTATCATAATTTTAAGTATCAGCAGCTAAAAATAAATTCAGTTTCAAAACATACCGTATTTGTATTCATAAGCCAGGGTTTTGGTTGGTTTCGGGTTTTTTTTTGTTTGGATATGTTTTGTTTGTTTTTGAAGACTAACAGTACCTGCATATTTTACTGTTCACTGTTAAATATTCTTCAGGAAAATGAGAATCAGGAAAAAAAAAACCAAAACAAAAAATCATTAAAAACAACATTAAAAATGCCAATGCAAATAAATCTTTATCACTTTTAGAAAAAGTGATAAAGACAGAAAGCTCTCAATGATGGGTAATGCAGATAGGACCTAATAATAATAAAAAACCCCCACCAGTTGACATTTTCCATAAAGACTATTCCTTCCCATGCCGTCTTACCTCAGTTTATCATCAGCACACACCGTCACTACTCTGTTCCCGGTTACAGGTGAGAAATATGCAGAAGCAACACTTCTTGTGTGTCCTTTAAGAGAGCTCACAGGCTTGTTCCCATTAGGCTTCAGGTATCGAACATCATAAATACAAACATCCCTGCAATACATACCACACAGAATACTTTACAAGGTGATAGTGAAATAATTATTTTTATTACCCATTTACCAAAAAACTCTCAAGAGACACTGCGGGTTTTACATGAGCTGCGTTTAGAACTTTACTTCAGCAGTGTATATTCACTCAAACGGCCAGTGGCTCCAAAGGATTTTGAGAGCACCAGAACCAGCCCAGACCAACAGCTCATTAAAATCCCTCTACACTGTGATCTGTCAAAAAACAGTGACTCATAAGACCATTTTGTACCCATTACCAAAAGGTGAAGGAAAGTCAAAGCGTATCACATTTTAAATCCTGCTAAGAACTAAAAACTTGTTTTCTAAAAAGATCAAAGCAGCTCTGACTATACACCAAGGCTCTCAAATTGTCTGCCTCATCAACAGCTGCTCCTGCCCTCCAAATGTGTCATTTATAGCTGACTTCAGTCACCAATGCAGACAGAACACTGAAAACACAGAATAACTGCAGTTCATTTTGAGCTACATACACTGAGCCAGCAGCAATGAAATACTGTTTATTCACTGGATGAACATGGACTGTCCTTGTTCTTTTGAAGCCAATGTCTGCAGAAAGCTCTGAAGATGTTCCTGGGGTCCGTCTGTCCACAACAGCGACACTGCCATCCCAGTCTCCTACTATTGCAGTGGAGGCATTATCTTCCAAAAAGTCAAAGGAAGATAAGTCTTCTTCACTTCTGCATATCTGAGCACAGAAAAGGTCAGATGTAACCAAAACTATTCAATGAAATACAAAGAGTTATTCTTAATACCCAAAACACTCTAGGGGCTGTAGATTTTATGGTTTCCCTTTTTAATATACTAAAAATACTAATGAAGACTACCTAAGTTTATAGCTCCAGCCTTAGCTATCCATGTAGGTAACCTTTCTGTAAAACTGGTATGCTTTCCACAGAGGAGATAATTAACCATCCAAAACAAACTAGCAACAACATACTCTTGAGTTCTCTGTTAGAACTCTTAAAAGACACTATCACCTCTATGTTCCAGTAATCCATTGGCTGTTATCCTCGAGTGCATACTGAGTAAGGATTAATGATACTGTTCCTTTCTCCAATGCTCCAGGAACCTTTAACTGGGTGCAGAAATGTGAATTTGGCTTCCTATAATTTGGGAGGTCAGAGTCAGGACATCAAGCCACCTTATCCCATGGCAGTTTCCTCTCAAAGCAACAATAAGCCACAAGCATAATAACACTGCAGGAAAACTTCCATATTCCAGCTCTCTAGGTGCGCAGATTCTCCCCATTTGCAGTTGTATTCTTTCCAATGGCAGTAATACTCCTAGAGGTATCACAAGGCTGTGTAAATTGGCATAAGGTCAATGGAGCAGGAGAACAGCATTTCTCTTCCCCCGACACCTAAAGACACATTCTTGCAAGCATTTGTCTCAAACAAAGAGTCCCCCCCGGACCTTCCTGTCCTGTTGACCGACCAATTGCAGATACTTCCCAAGCAGCTGGCCTGCCTCCAACCCCACCAAGATTATGGTGCCTGTAAGGGTTGGGGAAAAAAGCTTTAAACTGCTGTAAGCTTGTTATATTTTCCAGTGTTGGAGAGCTGATCAATGCAGAGGCATCTGTCAAAAATAAGCAAACAAAGCAAGCATCATGAAGCTCCTCAGTTAAGCTGTCTGGCTCACCATGGAGACAGTCATAGCATTTTGCTCACTTGAAGCCTGAAAAAAGCAAAATCAACTCATGCTTTATGTTGTTTTACAGTGTTTATTTGGGGCGGGAGGGAGTGTTTGTAAGATTTAGTTCTTTAAATCACTCTCGTTTGTCATTGTTAAAAGGTAATGCTTTTGAAAAGAGGCACATATTGCTTAAGTACAGAGATATGAAATTAAATTCAATAATTGCAACTATCTCTGCAGGAAGGAAATTGGGAGTACCCAAGCTGTTACTATGTTTATTGAGTAGGAAGCATCTCCGTATTTTTATGATATTAATTAAAGGTTACTTCATGTGTCCTTGTGGAAATGGAATCTTGAACTTTCTTGTTAACAAAACAACCAACAAATAACAACTTGGGTACAAGGAGACTGAAACTTCACAGCAGCGCATATCAAGAGATTTCCAAGGAGTCTGCAGCACAACCATGGGAACACTCACCTCATCAAAGACAGCTCTAGTAACATCACCACACCGCAGACTGTCACTGCTTAGAGACAGCAAGTGCGCAGGATTAAATGGAGAAAAATGCATGCAGGTGACTGGGTAATTGTGTGGAATAAAGACATGTGCTCCTTCTTCAGATTTACAGTTCTGGAAAACAATTGAGATTCAATGGGCAGAGATACTAATCACTGTAGTAATAACTACAATTATTAAATTATTAATAACTACTATTAATTACTGCAACTTTCAAAGTAAACTCTCAGTTTACGCAAATGTTCTCAGTCTGCTCTGGATAACTGCACGAAGGAGGCAGTAGAGTGCTTGATGTGTGGAGACAACAGCACAGATAACACAGGCAGCAGGACTGCTTTGGGGCACAGCGTGCCCAGGCTGACATCTTACTGGAAAACAAAGGGAGTTTCACGTCTGCTTGGAAGAGAGAACTGCCCTCACGTGGACCATTCAACACAGCACTGTTAGGCTATGGCCTCCCTCCTGCTACCATTTTCACCATTATACAAGTAACTTAGCTCAAAAGACCAATAAGAATTTACTCTTAGTTTCAGAATTCTGTTTTCTAATTAGGAAGAGCTGCAACTTCTACAGTCATCAATGCTGTATCTGGCTCTTTTTCACTGACAGAATTGGTTTCTCGGTTACCACAGCTGAACACCTTGCTGAGGACCACATGTATGCTTACACCTTTACACCAAAATATGCATGCATTAGGTTACTTGGAACTCAAGCTAAATTACAGTGGCCCGAACCAAATGTAAAGCATAATCTCCTGTATCTTCTCTTCTAATATTGGCATCATTCAAGCTCTGTTATTTTCAAAGAAACTGAATAGACCATTTTGGACCAAGAACCATTCATTCCACAAAGATTACTCTGCTCCCAAACTTGTTCAGGTCCAACTCACTTCAGGAAAATAATAAAAAAAAAAGAGCACAAGAGGGTAAAGAGTAGCTTTAACAACTCTAGGCTTCCACTGAAACATCTCTGCAAGGCCACAAAGAGAGCCTGCAGCACCTGGAGACCTCAGCCTCCCCATCACCAGATCACACTCTTTGACAGGTAGTAACCGCAGCTGCAGTCAGAGCTTTCTAAATTGGATGGAGCAGTTTAAAACTTCTTTATAACTGAGTAAGAGTCCCAGAGCTGAATTTAGTTGATCAGTTTCCTGAAGTTGTCAAAACAGAAATTACTTGAAACTCAAGAGGTTAATGGCATTGCAAAAAACGAAAAGAAAATCTGCACGTGTGTGAACTTCAAGCAGCTGGCTTGGATGACACACGATCAAAGCGGAGTGTTCAGGGTGGGGGAAGTTACAAAGGTGTAAGTCAAGGACATAAATAAGGATTCTTGCTGCAGGAGTAATTAAGGCAATTCAGAAACAATGGTGAGACTATCTGCAAATCCCTCAAAAGTTTTCGAAGTGCCAAAAGCTAAGCTATTTTTGAGAGACAATGTATGTAAATATGTGCCAGCATATATATTGGCATAGCAATTTTTTCTCTGCTGTCTGGAAAAACAGTGACTCACTGCAGCTACCCCAAATTTGTACAAACTCAAAAAACAAATACTTGAGCATCCATTTCCCCTCACTCTCCAAAACCTAGTTGTGGTATTGCTACAAGGGTACTGTAATTAGATCCTGAATCTCTCAACAGTGAATTGCAATTTTAACCCTCACTGATAATACTATTTTAGCTAGTGATCCACTTTCTTCCATGCTGCCCCCAAAAACTACCAGTGCAACCTTTACTCCCATTAAACCTGGGCTTGCCGAGGACCAAGATCTTTCAAACAATTCTGTGAGCCTCAATTTAACAGACACCCTGGCGTTACCTGTAAGAATAGGACAAGTCTAAAATACCATCGCAAGCTTGACAAAAATGACAGTCCAGGCTGTGCTCAATCTGTCCCTGTCCCACAACAAACAGCTCTGCCAGGTGAAGAGCCCTCTAACAACTCACCACATTCCAGAGACCGATCTGCCCAGACTTGTCTCCAGCTGCTATAAAGATGATGCTTTCAGAAGGATGGATAGCCATAGAACACACTCGGTATTTCACAACCTTTTTAATGTTATCTTCACTAAGGACCATGCTGTTCAGGCTGTCTTCGTATCTAGACAACATCATTAAAACATTAGCTATTCATGAGAAGAAAGAAGGACAAGACAATACCCAGTTTTTAGCTGCTGGCTTCAGATTACCTTTTCATGTCACACGGGCGCTTTTCAGTATCATTAGCTTTCATCTACAGATAGAAAGGAAATATTTATCAGAATTAGAACCCAAGCTAAATTATGTCATCCAAAAATAACTACTTGTAAATAATACCACCTCACTTATCCTCATCCATGTAGTCAATAAGTTCTCTGCCAATTTACTGTTCCCCATCTGATCTTCTGGAACCATTGGTAAAGGTCCGGCTGGAACTTGAGGCTGGAATGACATTAGCAATTTTCGTAACTCAAAACAACTAAAATTACAAATAGGGTGAATTGTTACTTTCCACACACCGGATACTCTTGAGAACACATCTACGACAATACAAGAAATAAACATTAAAAAAAAAAGTTTGTACCAAAATCTTATTAAAAAGATAAATATAACTTTACTGAACACAGCAGCAAAGACAAATAGCTACCCTGTGTTTTTTTCTCTCCTTTCTGATACTCCAGTAAGGCTGATCTTCAAGAACTGTATTAGCGATTTAGCTTTATTCTACAGCACCATGGAAGACCTAAATTCCCATCTCTCAGAGCAGTAGAATTTTTACTTGTTGCTATACAACTATGTCAAAAAGGTAGTAAATATTTCAAAGGAAAATAAACCAGATCAAAAGTTACAGTGAAATAACGGTAAAACAGAGTAATAAAACTTTGAATTTAAAGCTGCTCCAATCTACAGGCTGTTGAAAAATGCGTAACATTTTACCTCAGGACCCTTCTGATCATCCAAAACTGCACTATTTCATAAACTTAAGTCACAGAACATTGACTAACTTTCAGAGAGAATATGGGAAGCCTGCTATTCAAGATGCTTGAGGATGAAAGAATTTACCTTTTATTATTGCCACTGTGTAACGCACCTTCCCAGATGTCTGAAGGTTTTTACAATAAGCTCAGCAGTGACAAGTATTATCAGTCAACTACCGGCACTGTTTTTATAAAGCTTCTGTGTATACACAGCTCCTCTAACCCTTCCCCATCTTACATATTCCTCTGCTTCTGGCTGGGCAGGCATCTTAGGCATTGGAATTCCTGACGGCTCTACTCTTTGTAAGCGCATAGATCTTCGCCGTACTGTTTCATCTTCTGCCTTTTTAGCCTTAGCTCTAGAACAATTAAAACATTTCAAAAGTACAGACACAATTAATAACCTAAGTCCTCTGCATTTAAGTACAAGACTACAGAGCAGGTTCACACGTATAGCTCTAACACCTTGGCCCAGACTTACAGCCTAACTATTTCTGATTCACTTTAGGAGGGTTGTGATTACTTTTTCCTTCAGTGAGAGCAATGAACAACAAAAAGGGCACTTTGCAAGGCACATAGATGTATTGTATTTTTATTTCACTTGTAATACATCCTGCCACTGTCACTTCTCTTCCCAGCCCTCCCTATTTATAGTTCATCCTTCCACTCACTGATCTAGTCATGTTTTTCCTCTTTCATCATATATCTTATTCTTTATGTGGACTTAAGCTCATTTTTCTGCTTTGCCTGGGACTGCCAAATGTCTTTTCTCCTACACTAATTGGTTACCCTATCTCTTGCATCTAGTTCTCCCCCTCTCTTTCTTTCCCACACCTTTTCCTATCATTTGTTTTCATGATTTAACATTTCTTTAGCCATCATGCAAAAATATCATCAGAAAAAAGAAATGCGCTTGAAATACCTTAATACAAATATCACAAAAAGAACAAATTCTGTAATTTGACAAAAAAGACATTAATACTATCATTTTTCTTCCAAAGGATGGCAGAAGAGAAGCACTACCTGTTCATGAATTCACACAGCTTAAGATAATCAGTTATTCAGGTTTAGCTTTATAAGGAGACTCCTCACTAGCTCTCCCTCTTTGCAGTATATTGTGTGTACAGATGGAACTGCTAAAACGGCTACCACACAATGAAAGAACAGCGATACAAATCTCATATCCAGTTATTTTACCTTCTGGTGACACGAGATTGTCTTTTAGTTGCAATTTGATGAAGTTTTGCAGCTGACTTAAAGAGAAAATAAAAAAGATTAAAAATACATATAGCAAGCATAAAAGATTAACCTGTAAAAAATACAATTATGTAAAGGCTGCAATAAACTATATCATAATTATTTATAACAATAATAAAAAGGGATTTTTAAGAATCAAGCTGTGTTGTGTCCACTTTGCTTCCATTTACCAGCAAGAATTCCCCGATTTCTGTGTGCAGGAGCAGAGCACAGTCTGGATGTCTTGCAGCCCTTCCCTTCACAGAACAAAGAAAATACTCTAAATGCTATGCACGAAACACAGAAAGACTTTTAAAGTAGAACCTATAACCACAGAGGCCACCATTCATAGCGTCTTCTCCATTACATTTTGAAGACAGGCATTTAGTTAATTTGGACTCCAGAAAAGTTTAGGCATGTCCAGCTAAGACCACTAAGACCACTGCTCCACTATGACTCCTGCCAAAGCAGCATGAACCCTGCCATGAAAAGATTTACCTGCTTCTTGGGTTTGGCAGCCCATACTGGCCAGTGCTAATGGTAACTGAGATGACTATAGCTCCTTTTGCCAGTCTTCACTACTCTGTGGTCAGTGCTGCGATTACAGTCAGACTGCCTAGCCTTTACTGACCTCCCTGAGGATAACTGGAAGAAAAGGAGTTATTTTTACTCAAGTTTCAGTCTTGGTTGTAAGGAGTCTTACTGCCTACTAGTCAGGCTCAACCATGTCTTGCAGCTTGGTATAATGAGCAAGCAAGCATGCAGCCATTCAAGGAAGTAATTCACTCACTAGCCAGAAAAGGGATATATTATGAATTAAAAAAAATAATGTAAGAGAATGAAGCAGTGCAGAAAGAAGGGCAAAGATTTGGATCTACTCAAGTGATAGCGTTTGAAAAACCACTGCCTTAACCTTCTAGACAACTTCTCCAACATGAGAAGAATTATGACACACTTGTGTCCACCCAGACTTGGCAGAACAGGGGGAAGGACTCCCCGCAGGCTCTTCCCAAGAGCCTGTCCAGCACAGGGTGGTGACCTGAACTCTCCCAACAGCCCGAGACCTGCTACCTGGTGCCTCACAGGCCCCACAACCTTTCAGTTAGATAACCAGCTCACCTGTGTGCACTGCATCTAAAACGCAAGAGCTCGATGCCCTCCTCGGGGAACGCAGCACACAGGAAGGGGTGGGAGCACGAGTTACACAAGCGAGCAGGATGCTGCATGTACCGTGCTCATGCTGCCCAGAACGCACACACGTACCAGCACTTTCACATGAGCATTTTACCCAAGGGTCACCTCATCTGGTGCCGCTGGGTCCGCAGTGCTGGGACCACGCATGCTAGCACGGCTGGATACTGCTGGTACAGAATAGCCTATAAGTGGAGTTTTGCTTTCTTCCTGTTTTGTAAGCTTAACTGAGGACTTCTCTTCTTTGGAAAAAGCTAACTAGCAGCACAAAACCCCATTTTTTTATCTTGTCAGGGCAGTCCTGATGTCTCAGGAAGTTTTCATGGCTTTCCTCACACAGTTGCCACTGTCAGGAAAGGGTTTCACAACAAGAGGGATGACAGAACATTTATTACACTTGGAGAGCACATTTTGGTGCTACTTAGAAGCTATACAAACCTCATGCAGCTTTAAAGCAGCAAAGAATTTAGCATTTTCTGTAATGTTCTTTAGTCTTTTCCTTTCATAAGCTGATAACTCTGAGTATCCATCCTACAAAAAGAAAAGCCAATTACTCTTCATCGTACAGTTACATGGCCTGCAAGAGATGTCCCAGGCTTCTGGGAAGCGAGTCTCTAAATTGATTCTCTAAATTATTTAAAAGTGTTTTGATGTATTTGTAAACAAACGAAGTGAGGTGATCCCATATCAATACCAACACTTGTCCATAGGTACTAGCTTGCATTACAAAACTTATGCCTAGCATTAATTCTACAAAAAGGGCAGTTCACCAAAATCTTGCTAGAACGAAAACAATACTGAAGTGACTCAATAAACAAAACTTCAGCAATACAGCAAACATCGCACATAAATGGCATACAGTCTTAGACAATTTTTATCTTTTATAGAGGAGAAGGTAGACTTGACAAGTTGAAATGATGATTTAAATATAAAAGAACATTGGCAAAGCTATCATATCTCATGACTGTATCTATCCATAAAAGCGTATGGAAGACAGCTACTGACAGCACAAGACCACACTGGTGTTTCTGCCACCAGGTTTTATACTCTGACTGATAGCAAGAACATTTTCTTCATCCTTTAGGCATTCTGAAAGGGTACAACGAAGTTCTATACTGCCAGTCAGAGAAGTTAAAAAGAAAAAAAAAAGATTACATAGAGAGGAAAAAGACTTCCAGACTTTACTTTTACAAACGCGCGTCTTGCGAACTGCAGAACAAGCCCCTTTCCTTCGCTGCAGCCAAGGAGCAAGCAACTCCCGGCTGGCGCCGCCGCTGCTTTGGGGAAGCGGCTCGGGGCCGGGGAATCCCCGCAGCGGCGCGGACACAAGCGGGGAGGGTTCCCCCGCGGGCACTCACCGGTAGAGCCTCTGCCCCATCGCTCCCGTCGCTCTCCGCATCCCACACGCCGTCCAAGCCGTCGCCAGCCGGGCTGCCCGCGGGCGGGGTGCCGGGGGGCGAGGCCTGGGCCGCTTTCCGCGGCCCGGGCTCCAGGCAGAGCTTCTTGCCGGCCGGCGCCCTGCCCTCCGCAACCCCCCCGCCGCCGCCGCCGTAGGCGCCCAGCAACCGCTTCTGGGGCAGCCGCCGGCCCGCGACGGCGAGCGGCGTGAGCAGCACCCGCAGCTGCCGGGACGCGCCGGCTCGCCGCTCGCCCCGCTCCGGGCTGAGCTGGAGCTCGGCGATCCCCGTCGGGGTGGACTCCTGGGGAGGGAAACCGGGGGCTCGGCCGGGATTCGCAGCCCGGGCGGCTCCCGCGGTGCCCCCCCGCCTGACGCCCGCCTTCCCGCCCCGCTCCTCACCGACACCGCCCCAGCCCCGGCCGCTCTCCTCACGGCCCCGGGACCCTCTCCTCACGGCCCCGGCCCCTTCCTTCCACCCGCCCGCCCTCTCCTCTTCCTCTCCCTCTCCCCTCCACGCCGGTCCCGTCCACCGCTCCCCGCCCCGGCCCTCCGCCAGCCCCGGGCAGGCAGCTCTCACATCGGCTCCCGCTTAGCCCAACCGCCCCGGACCTGCATCCGCTGCCGGGTGCGCGGCGAGAACTCCTCCGGCTCCAGCGTACCGGCCTGCGCGAGCGCCATGGCAGGCCTGAGCGGCGGGCGGGGCGCGGGGGCGGAGCGGCCGCTTCCCGCTCCGGTCGGGGGGCGGCCTTCCCGCCCACCGCGCCTTCCCGCCAAGGCGGCGGCAGCCGCAGCCCTGCCCTCGCCGCGGGCACGGCACCGCGCCTGGCTCCCTGCCGCCCCGGAGCCGCCCCGCTCGCCTCAAAAGCCCGGAGCCCGCGCTGGCCCCCGCCTTTACTCGTAGGTGCCCCGGGAGCGCTGGTAAGGGCTCCCAGTCACGCTGGGCGGCGCAGAGGGGCGAGGGAATTAGGCTCGACAAATACGCGGCGCGGCTTGGCGTGCTCGGGAGAGAAAAAGTGAACTTTTTTAACGGTGAGGTGAATTGAAACGGGCTGGAGGCTCGCAGGGTGGGTCAGACAAAACACAAGACCAGACGTGGCGGACTCGTTGCCCAGAAATAGCTGATGAAATCCTCCGCGCCAGTCAAGCGAGCAAACGGTTCATCCTGGCCGGGCGCTGCCAGGCGTGTACAGACCACGGGTGCGTGTCTAAACCCCTCGTCTGAACTCACCAGGGTTTCCCTGTGCAAGGCAGGAAAGGGGAAGCCGAGGGCAGCTCAAATGCCCTTCACCGTGCCTGTGACAAGATCACAGGTTTTTTATTTAAAAAAAAAAGGCACACCTGGGGCAGGGCTTGGCACTCCCAGGAGGCCCTTCAGCCTCAGTATCTGCAACTTACAACCTACAACCGTTAATTATATTTTCTATCTCATGTGAGCATCCCAAGACTTACATATTCAGAAGAGCAGCTCAGCTATCGAGCTCTGAAGTACTTACACAAGTAGCAAGGGAGAAGAACAGAGACAAGCACAGCTTTGGGATGTGCAGTTCCAGTAACCGCTTTTGATTTGTGGTCTCAAGCGCATCCCTGAGGTAGCTGTGAAGTAGGCTTACAGGGAATATTTTCACTGAAATAGCAGGGTTTCTAAAACCAGTCAGAACTCTATTTGTTTAGAGTAGAAAGAAAGGTCCAAATAAACTTATGAGCTTAAAAACATTTATTTAATGGGAGTTTTTGTACTTGACAAATGTACAAGTCTCAGAAGGTTTAGCAAATGAAACAAAAATTTAATGAACAATGATTACATCTTCAGGGCTTGCTTTTATACAGTATTTACATTTGCCTAGTTAGAATATTGAATATGAAGGCTGAAGGAATTGTCTGTTTTTGGGTTTCGGCGGTGCCATAATCCCCAGCTTTCCAGCAGCTCCTTGTGTGGCACTAACACTGTACGATGCTGAACTGCAGCCAGATGAAGCTGGAGCCTTTGAGCTAGATGGCCTTTTGGTCCTTCTGTACTTGCTGTAACCACTGCAAAATTCAGAGAGAAGGTACATGTGTCAAACATCTGCGTTACTTGCAACGTTCCCTACACCCATGGTGTGCTTACTTACATGTACACCACCCTTAGATTTTTCTAGAAGACTATGCTTTCATTTTTTTTATTTTTTTTTTTTTTTTTTTAATACACATGGCTGAAAAAATACCTTTGAAATGTAAATCAAGTGTAGCTGTTGCTCTGGCATTTGCCTAAGGGCAAGAAGCAGCCTGAAACAGGGACAGAGAATGCTGAACCAACCTGACTCCTATTAATCTAATTAGAATATCAACATTAAGTGACACTTCAGGGTCAACAGCATTTAATGACTAATATTTTAGTAGATGGGAAGTTGAAAAGGGTGGGAGTAAAACCTACTGAGCTGGGAACTGCTATCTGCTACAAAAAACAAAGACCAGAAAGAGGGAAAACAGGGCAGAGAAGGACACATCCTTGGAAAGAACAGACAATGGCAGAAAGCAATGAGTTTTAGTAAGGTAGACCATATTTTCCCTTTGATGATGAATGCAATATTAAAGTGGTAAAATGTCAGTAGTTAATATACCAATAAAACCTAACAGTCTTTAAAATTTAGGCATGAGTCTTCAGCTGGGGATTTTACAGAACATTTTGGAGAGCACGTTAGTATCATTTAGATACTCTTCCGAATGGCCTTAACTCCTCCTGGCTGAAACATAATGCAATTTCTATGACACACATAGACTGAATAAAACCCCATTCAAAGAATTATTTCAGAAATGCAAGACATAGGTTACCTGCATAACTGCTCTTTTGTACCTCATGTTCTCTATCTCAGGTACCAAATGAGGTAAAATTTCTAGGCTGAGGGATAAAGTAACCTGACCATGCCACAGTACAGGGAACTTTAATTCCTTTTTGTGCAAGGCAAGCTATGAGCACAGCAAACCTTTAAAAGGCCTACCTATAAAACCCAGATAAGAACTTGGTGCTCAAGTTTTCTAACATAACCCCCCCCTGTTTTTAAAGAGAGTTTGGGAAGGGCAGACTTTCTCCAGCCATTTCAACTTTTTTGTTTTTTCCCTTTCAGCACCGATTAATCATCATGTTTCAAAGCACGGACCTTCAGCACAAACTGCTACTACTTGAGTTACCAGACTCAGAACTACATGAACTGCTAAAATAAGGTCATTGACTCAAAGGATGAGGCCCAGCCTGGCTTCTTCATCACCCTGTGATAGTTTGGTGGTGGATCTGCCCCAGAAGCTCAAGACCATCCAGACTCTTGGATCCAAACGTTATGCTCTTGATGTAGGCGTTGCCTTGTATGGTACAATCAGCGGGAGAATAGAATTAATGAGGGATGGGGAACTAAGTTCAAATATTCCATCAAATCTTTGAAGTTTTAAGCCCTCTTTATGTTTCCAAGCACAGAATCCAGTCAGCCTGCTAATAATGGTTATGGCAGAACACTGAAATTTAGTGTCACTACTTAGCTTGTAGCAGTCAAAAGTGAGAAACAAAGGACAATTGTTAAATATCCTTCCTCACCAGGAGCTTTTTAAACAAAAAGTGCTAGAAAACCAAAGCAGAGCAGTTGTTACCAGGTACCTGGATAATTTTAATGCCATCCTTAAAGCCCATAATTACTCAAGAAAACACAGGATAACAGTGCAATTCTGGGCTCATCATCATCATGCTATTCTGGACAAGGAAAAGTTACGAACAACCACAAGCAACGTACCCTTTGGGATGAAACTGCTTGTTACCACCATTACTTGTCTTTTTCCTCTTTGATTCTCTGAAGTTTGGTGGCCTTTTCCTTTTCCTTCTTTGGTTTGCATTATTGCAAAAATAGCTGGAGGTTGTAACTACACCTTCTGCTTCTTCATCACTCTCAGGTGTGCCAGTGCTTCCCATAGCTGTATCCACACTTTGGCAGGCATCTTCTACAGACAGACAGTGAGTTAAAACTAACAAAATCAAGATAATTGCCTGGGCCAGTCAGAACACCGTGATTGTACCAAAACTTCTCTCCTTGCTGTTCAAAACCTCCTTTGCACAGCCTTCATCCTGGTGATGCTCCAGGCTCAGCTAAAGGTGTTTCGTAGGTTGGCGTAAAGCAAGGACAGAAGGCAGTTTTGGTTTATCTCATGACATAAAAGAATGCTGGCCAGTCCTATTTTCTCTAGCTTTGCTTCTTGTCTATAAACTATTTTGGTAACACTGGGCTTTTTGCCTTTACACTCTCTTCCCCATGTCAGCTGGAAAGAGTTATGGAATATACCATAAATACTAGTCAGATATGGCACTTGTTTTTAAAAACAGCATCAGGAGACACCAAAAGACTCAGACAGCTCAGAGCTCCTCCTCAGTCGGTCACGATCAAGAGGGATGCGATTCTTTGCACAGGCAGTAGAATAAAATACTTAAAAATCAGGTTTGTAGACATGCATTTATTCACATTGCGGTGTATGAAAGCACAGCCTCCTTAAATGTAGACATGAATCACTTTAAAATTGCAGGTCACGATGTCTAATCTGATAGCCAAGCTGTATTAAGTATTCTAATTACAACATAGGCTACATGCTATGCTCATGTGAAGTTACCATATTTACTAGTCTCAGGTCTCAATTCTCCACTAGGCTGAACTTTGTGTATCAGGTTAGAGCTGTGCAAAGTCTGTGAAACACCACAATTCTGACCTGATAGATTTTTTTTTTTTTTTTTTTTTCCACACCTAGCTTTGAAAGTTCTTCACATTTGAGCAAGGGCTAGTCAGTGAAGACCTGAACTTGCTGACCTCAATTACTATGAAAAATAAAAAGGTTGTAGTTATTGATTATCTGCCAGGCTACAATGTTACCACATACATAGTAGATGCAGGTGGAAAAATATGCAGGAGGTGCAAGACCCTTAACCTTAAGGTCAGAATTTTCATTATAACTAAGCATATTACATAAGTACCAATAACTAATAGGTTAGGAGCAGAGCACTCTGCTTAGTTCTTATTTTCCTTTTTTAGCCTTTCAGAGGTATGCTGAATTTAACTAGTGAGAAGATAGCAAAGACCTTTGTACGTTCTGAAAGTGTGCAGTTGCTCCCTTTTTGTAATTATGAAACTGTAAGAATTAGTTATTTGTATTTAAAACAAGGTAACTTTTGAGTAAAACTTCTGATAGAGGAGAGAAGGGTACTAAACAGGAAAGTACACATGTAGGTACAAAGTATACTAAACCTGGTTTGGTCCATCCAGAGTACTTATCCATCACTTTAATTATTTCTGCACCATATTTTTCCAATTTGTCTTCTGTGACACCATCAATCTGCAGTAAAACCTCCGCATCAGATGACAAGGTTTCTGTAATGTAACAAAGTACCAATTAGACATGTCAAACAAACTAACTTTTTTTAAAGAGAGATCATGGTAGAGTATTCTGGAGGAAATTAATTCCTTTTAGTTCCACCCTATACATTATATTCGTAAGGAAGTAAGCCTTTATTCTAGTGGATTTGCTTCTAGTTGGTTAGGACAAAAGCTGGTCCAAAAGTTTTCTCTGACAGTGCTTCCCAGTTTGTTTTGCAGTATGATTACTTGGGTGGCTCTTGTACTTACCCAGCAGGACTGCTACAGCATAAACTGCCACTCCAAGGAGTCTATGCTGTCAGCTACTTCCATAGGACTCGCTTAGTTATGTATACTTAAACCGTTTTTTGCTAAATGTTAAAAACTGTAGATTTTCTGTCAGCAAAAGCTACAGTTGCACATGCAGTCTACTGCCGACAGGGGTTCCAGGTAACGAAAAGCTGACATTACCTGCTATTTTCTTTAGAGTTGAAGTACTGAAAATATTGAAGTAATGCACATCAAAGACTTTCCCAAGCATTTTGCATGTGTCTGTAAGTTCCCCAAGGCACTTTTTAACCATCTCTTCTCGCTGTGACATTTTTGCTGTGGAAGCCCTTTGCTTTCTGATGGCACTGGCACTTTCTGTTACATGAAACTCCACCTGTTAAAATAAGCCCATCAATAACTTCTGTCAGGGGAGTTACTGCAGAGCCATCACTAAAACACTGATTGATAACATGGGAAAACAGTGAAGGACCAAAAAAAACCCCCGCTATTTACCCAGTATAGACTTTTTTTTTTTCAGGCTACTCGACCATCTCTAAGTTTCTTCTACAAAGAACAAGCAGAGTATACACAACACAGGGAAGAAAAATCCTGAGAACCCAATTCACAGCTAGCTTCAAACAGAGGTCACTAGGTCTAATGCTGAGGGCTCTTCTCTTCTCCAAACACAGCACTAATGCAGAGGAGACATTGCCTCAAGCAATTCTGGGACTCGTTCCATGACCTTCTTGAAGTGCATTTTCCATCAGAGCTCACCAATGACTGGAAAAAAATAGAGCAGAAAATGCAGAAGGCAGCACTGTTCCTTCTTTTCCTCCTAGCTAGCTTTTTCTGTGTTGGCCATAACTTTCCTTTCTTGTCAAGCTGGAATCAAATGGATGGGGGGAGAAGAGAAAGATTTAATCCTCTCCAATCCTCTCAAACTCACCTTTCGCCTCACAACATTATTATTAGAATACTGGACTAGAAATCATGCGTGTTGGATTCTGTTCCCTGCATCTGCTAAAGATTAGTTCCTGTACTTCAGCTGGTAGGCAAACTATGTTTAAACTATCCTAGGGTATATGCTACATAAAAACTGTAGCACATTCCTTAAAACAATATGTTCAAGAAAAAAAAATAAATTGTTACCTGTAGCAATCCATCTAGCACAGCCTGAGCTTTCTCTCCTAGAATTATATATGCTACCGCTTGGTCATTAGCTGTGATATACAAGTCTTCATCCAGTATCTTGTCCAAGACCAGTTTTCTAAACAGTCTTTCAACATTATGCCTTGAGTAGGCAGCTCCCTTCCCAAATATTCCAGACTGAATCTTCGCATTTGTCGTACCTGTGCAACAGAAATCACAGGATTAGCCTGTGATTAGAAAGCCTACGTACATATGTATTTACAGACCTGTGGAAGATTCCCAAGGGTACTCCATAGTCTATGCACATAAGAAAAACCACATTTAAGCACCAGAAACTCCAAGCACCACCAGAGAACTAATATTATCACTATAGCAACCTGAAACAGATTAAAGCTTTAGTCTCATTTATTTTGGATCATTTACCACCAAAAGATTCCTGGGAAGAATAATTTTGCAAAACATATCTTATTTTAAACCACTGCTGGTATTGCACAGACCTCCTGATCCTTAGTCAGGAATTTATGCAGCAAGTCTATTTAGGTGTTGTTTCTGGAAGAACAGCACTCACCTAAGAAAATGTCTACCATCATATTCAACGTGTATCTTCCAGAACCTGTATTTCTCTTCGCATTTATTCGTCCCATTTGTCCACAGTGCTGTTGTACAAATCTTATAATGCTCTTCACTTCATCTGTTACGTTTCTTGATTTGTAATCCTATTAAAATAGACTTGATTAGGAAACAATGTTATGTGGTTCTGTCCTAATGCAAGTTGTTACTGACAACCTTATTTTTCATTATTGAGCTTTTTCCATTCATGAATTCATTTTGTTCTAAACAGAGAAATAGTCATTTTCTAGTTAGTATACCTACAGTGATACGATATAGTCACAGGAATTCTTAATTTGATAATACCCTGGAAAATGCAATAATACATACCAACTGATTGTATATCATCTCTATTGTGTTAATTCCATAGAGTGAGGTGCAAGATTGCTGCATGAATACTGGTAATCAAGGTAAATGATTTGGAAAGTATTCCTGTAATTATTCTCCTGCCATGCACTAGAACTTACACTTCCAATATGCATTAAAATGAGAAGACTGGACTGAATACGCATTATTCTAGCCAAATTTTGTTGCAAACACAGGACTGACAAGCAGTATCATCAGATATAAAACTGAGCTCAGTAACCCTTCCCTGTCTGCTTCAACAGCTATCTTCTCTTCTACTCTGTTCATGCCACTAACAAGTTTGCTTCAATCCTTGGTGCACAAACCTTAATCTTTGGGCCACCTCAAGCAGTGTACACCTCCTAATGTGGCACTCGTGCTATTCTGGCAGCACAAAGCTGCCTTGAAAACATCAGAATAGGCATTGGAAGGGATTTCCCCACAGCCATTCCAGTGGATCTTATATTAGCTCCTGCCTCCTATAAGCACCGTAGCCAAGAAAAATCGACACTAAGGAACATTCTTACACCTCACTAGTCCTCCTCTGACAGAAATAGGAGCATCAT
Organism: Buteo buteo; assembly: GCF_964188355.1. NCBI lineage: Eukaryota > Metazoa > Chordata > Aves > Accipitriformes > Accipitridae > Buteo > Buteo buteo. The sequence goes on from NC_134183.1 coordinate 11,881,800, forward strand.
AAGTCCACGGATAGTCTGTATGATTCTACTCTAGGTTAAACCCTGGAAATAATCCAAAGCATCTAGCATCACTAAAATACAAGACATCTTATTCATTTTCTCCATTTGCCTTCCCAAATGTCATGTAACCATTTTTTAATGCAGCTAAATGCAAAATCAGTTTGATGACACTATAAATAAGAGCTATGATTTTTACCTTCTTTCTACTGCAGTTATCACAAATTACTTCTGGGTGATCTTTACAGAAGGTGGGATTAAAATCAGTTTCCCCAAAGTAGGCCAAAAGCTGAATTCTCCGGCAATCAACTACATTCTCACAGTAGTGAACCATACTGTACAGGTTGTTAAAGTGGGTCTGTCTTGTGTGACTGTTTCCATCTTTCTCCACTGAAAAGCAATAAATTCAATTGTATTTGTTAAATCTGCACCTTTGCGCTTTTATGTATTATCAGATAGACAAAACATAATATTCTTTTTTGCTTAAAAAAAGATGAGCAGGTTAGTACAGAACTAACCTGGGACAGATTTTGCCTCTAAAGTTTTAAAGAATGGAGAAGGGAAATAAGACTAGAACGACAAGAATCAAGAGATGGATATGTATGAAGCAAAATGTTTTTGACTAACATTAAGTACAAGTGACAAAAATCTTCCATTACAGAAAACTATTCAGGTAAAGATGCACAGTTCTCCCATTTTGCAATACCATACTATATATGGCACTTCTAAATGAGAAAATAACACAGTCTAAAAATGAAACAGAGACCAGTGACTAAGTGACTTCTTTAATATTGTCTCCATTAAGTTACAAACATGAAAACTCACTTAGTATTAGTCTTCTAATTCTGGTTACATCACTGTAGCTGTAGAAGAGCAGACAGTGAGACATTTCACCATCTCGTCCAGCTCTGCCAGATTCTTGATAGTAACCTTCTATAGATTTAGGAAGAGAAGCATGGATAACATAGCGTACGTCAGGTTTATCAATTCCCATCCCAAAGGCAATTGTTGCACATATAACCTAGGAAGGAAATAATAATTTGTTACACAGAGTTATGAAAGTTATTCATGCAGCACTCTGCACCGAAAATAGACAGGTGATCAGGATTACAAAACTGCAGAACCTAGAATTTAAATTGTAACACTGCAAGACAAGTACAAAATAGCAAAAACACCTCTCCTTTCAGAAGAGCTATTCCAGACAAAGGGAAAACTCCAAATTTGAGTCTCAATATACAATTCAGCAGTGTGCCTAGAGCTGTTTCAGAAGCCTTGTACTGCTTCAGTTCCTTCCTCCTGGAGTATCATCACCTGGTGCTGCGCTGCAGACTTTGATTTGTAAAACTCCCAGTAAGAAGATGGCTAATGTGTTTTGGCAGATCTGTTCGGATCAGTTATTCAATACTGCATCCAATTTGGCATAACGTTACACAACTTCACTTTCATCTACTAGGCCAAGAGGGATAAAAGTGCTCTAAATTCTATTAACTTTTTTCCCCCAGTTGCTTTTCTTTTACCTGGCATCCTTCTTGATTAATCCACTTCTTTTGTACAAGATCTCTGTTGGAGTCAGCAAGGCCAGCATGATAGGCAAGTGCAGCAAGACCTTCCTTCTGCAGAATAGCCGCTGTTGTGTCACATTCATGACGTGAAAGACAATAAATTATTCCAGAGTCATCTGCAAATACATAAAAAAAAGATTTGCGCTACAATACAGCTTTATTCCCTTTCACTTGTTTTAATAGTCATACCTGTCAAGCAAATACCAACTTCTCCCTATTGGAATAAATATAAGTGTAATGCAATAACTGCTTAATAACAAAGAAAATTAATTTTATTAATATTAGATGTTTTTGTTAGTTTTTCCTCACCCAATTTCCTGTGGTTTTGGTGAATAACTAACTACATAAATCAAGAGCTAGAGCAGTTTAGTCAATGATATACTAGGTTACAGCCCTAGAGAAGCTATGAAGGGAGCTTGGTATAGTTGACTTCCAGCAGCAGAAACTGCATGACTCCAGAAAGTGAGCCTAGAAAGACAGGAATCTCTGAAGATATCTTCAAGGGAACTATAGATAAGCAGACCAACAGAATTAAACAATTAAAACAGTATGGATATTAGATGACCTTTATACTCTGAAGACACGATGCTAAAAGGTCTGGTAACCTCCAGAAAGATTACTCAGGAGCATTACCATAATTTACTTTTCCATCTTAACTTTAACTCTTAACTTTAGGATGCCCATAAATCTGATTCCCATTATCAATATCATTTTGCCTCCAACCTGTTTTTTCTTGTAAATATATTAGTCACTTACAGAAAGGTGCAAGTTTCGGGTTTTTACACCATTATAAAAGCTCTTCCTGCCTTAAGAAGTAGTTCATAAAAATGCATGCAAGCACACTATGCTGCTCAATACTCACGTGGATGATATTTTTTAATCCATTCCAAGCAATCCATGGCCACCTTCTTTGGCTTCTTGGGCAATACATCATATTTCAAGTTATGCCTGTTGAAGCTCATTGTAAACCTAAAAGATGACATGGGTGTCATGGGTGCTTGTCAGCTTTATGGGTGCAATAATCCTTTCAACAAGCTAGGTATTGACTGGAATGTCCCAAATTCAACTAACTACTACTTGTTCTGCATTATTTGCAATAGAATTATTGTTCCACTATGCCCACAGAGATTTACATCGCCCATACTTTGGGTCTAAAATTTCTGCGTTTTTCCTGTGGCTGTGAAAAAAACCCAAAGCTACATGGCACTATGTAGAAGGAAGAAATGCCCATAAACCAAACATGCACACAGTGATTTGCCTTGCCTTCATTTTCCTTTTGAGTAATAGCATCCACATTTGACTGACCAAATTTGCAAAATATAGTGTCACCTCCCTCCTTCTTCCCTAAAATACATTTCTAAAATAAGAAAAACAAAGCATTCTGTTTTGTTATATTTCTATCATGTACAATGAAAAGACTACAATACAATCCAGGCCCAATGGTACCTCATTATCTATGTTACTGCAATGCTAATTAAAGAACACTTCCAGCTTTTGCAGTTTTCCAGCCATTTCATGAAAAGCACCCTAAAATACAACTTGCACATTTTGTCAGTGACATAGAAAATGTCATGATGTTAGTTTCTGTTAAACAGCTTCCTTAATCATGCAAGGAAGAGTTTGGCAAGTGTTTTTCTTCTTACTTTAATATTTTGCATATAGCTCACATTAAATTCCACGCATATATTCTCATTTAATCAGATACAATTATCTAAGTATTTCAGATGGACCTGTAATGCTTTTCTTACTTCACTAAGTTTTCCATTCAAAATTTCTGCAGCACAAACAAATTGTTTCAGGAGGCTGCTGAGCAACTTACACTTGTGGTTTTAGCATCTCAAGCTGATTCTGAATATCCTTCTGTACTCTGGGGTTAGCAGTGGCAGTAAGAGCCATCATAGGAACAGAGTGAAACTTCTTGCGGAGCATATTCAGTCGTTTGTAGTCTTGTCGAAAATCGTGACCCCACTAGTTTAAAAACAAAATTTAAGTATAACTGAGTAAGATGCTCCAACTAAGTCTTTTGCCATTTTGAAAAACAAATCAAGGTTTTTACCTGGCTGACACAGTGGGCCTCATCAATGACAAAACGCGCTAGGAGTTTTCTGTCATAGAGATTTTCCAGGGCTGACATCAGTCGGTTGCTTGCACAAATCTAGGTACACATCCACCAGCAGCATTAGAAAGCAAACTAACAGAGTAAAGTGTCACCCCATCTGACTAAGGATACAGAAACAATTGTTCTGTACAGTAAAGTTAATCTTGACTGCACAGGTAAAGCTTGAAGGCATAAAGAAGACAGCAATCAGCTTCATTTTAATTGACAATGAAGCAGCTGGTGTGGGATTACTGCAAGGTTCTAGGATCATCTACCCAGAGGTCCTACAATCTGAGTAAATTTAAATGACTTATGTCATGAAAGACAGAGAAAGACAATGCTGAAGAAAGAAACGTAATCAGCACACTAAACAGTCCTCTCTTACAAAGCTCTTGTGGAATAACATAATTTTTAATGGCAGCATATAATTAAGTACAAGGCAATCTTTTGACAATCACGTATGACCTTGACAGTTCCATATTTTTCCCCTGTATTATCCTATTCATAGTAGTCTAGATTCTAATAGCTACTTGACAGCAATTAGCCACTAATATGTAGTAAGATATATCAAAATGGATGGGCATGGGATTTTTTTTTTTTTTTAAAGAATTTAGATTGTAGAGACATACGCAGTTCTCATTCTTGGTTAATTACTGACTGAAATTAGTTATATCTGCACAGAGTCTTACTGAATTACCTAAAAAATGCTAACAATTTTTTTTCCCCAGAAGCCTACTCTAAGTTCAGTGTTTCCCCTTTAATACTTCATAGTAATCCTTCTCTTGTTGCCTCCGTGATTTTACAATTCAAATTAAATACAAACCTTCTCAGGGGTAACATACAGAAGTTTTATTACAGGGTCCTTTTTTGACAATTGCATGTATATTTTTGAAGCATCAGCATCTGTTCTATCACCAGTCAGATGTGTTGCAGCAATCTACATTAAAAAAAAAAAATATTAAGTTTCAATATGCACAAAACAGAATAACTTCCAAATACAGTCCCACATCTAAAGCACATCAAAAAAGTACATGTATTTACTATCCCCAACGAACACATTTTAAATGCTTCTTTGTGTTATTATAGATAGCATTTGAACACCTACCATACTGTAGATATCACAGAATTTTTCTAATGATAAAACCAAAAGACTATAAGCCAAATTCTATTATTCTGCTCCCAATTCTACCAGCAGACCAACAGCTGACTTAGGGAATTGTCTGCTTTCTTTGAACTCTCTTTCCAGTAAAGAAAATAGATGTGATGCTTGTTTATTGCTCAATACACTGTAAGTTTGAGATTGAATTCAGACAACAGACCTCTTAAGATAAGAAACAAAGTTTCCAAAAAGGACAGAAACATGGTAACACCTTCAATAACAGTGCCCACAAACATAGAACAACATAGCATCAGAAGAGGTTGAATACAACTTGGAGCAGCAATTTAATATTAAATTTGAAAGTATAACTTAATATTCATGCTAAATAGTAACAAAGGAATTGGATCCTAAGGACAAAAATGAGGTAAGAATAGGTCATACCAATACAGCCAATTCTGCCTGCTTGTCTCCTCTTCCTCTTGCAAGAGGCAGCTGCAGTTCTGCAGAGGAAATTCCTTCTGCAGCTACAAATCCCTAGGAGTCACAGAGCCCATTTAACTGGCTTTTACAGCCATGGCACCCCACAACACCAGAAAGAGCGAAGAGCACAGCCAAAGTGTAGCGTTGTGCAACAATCACTAAATTGTAGACAACCATTCGAGGGCCCTATCTAGTTAGACTATCAAAAACTGTACTTGATGAGGGAAGGACTTGTCTGAGCTTCAAAACCCTTCGTCATAGTCCCTTTGGTCTCATACCCCAAAACATCTCTGTATTTTTGCCCTAAAACATGTTATCCACCTTTGTTTCCCTGATCTCTCAATCTCAATAATACATTAAGGATCAAAAAGACACTTCACCGAGGCAAAAGCAGTTCATAAGTGGTCGGACTTAGGAACACACATCTTCTGCATTTCTTGCGTTTCTTTTCTCTGTGTATTACTTTTCTAGAAATGCTTAGCATCTCCAGAAGGCTCCTAACTCAGGAATTGTTAGTGCTTATTTCTGCTACAGAGCTAGGCTGCTCCTATTTAGGTGTCTAAATACAACTCTCAGAATCTTAGAATCAGGCATCTGTACTTGAAAACTAAACTCCAATAACAAATACACATGAGCATCAATAAATTTAGCGGTTAGACTGCCAAGGTATTCTAGTTCATCTAATTTAGTTCTTCCTAGACAACTTTGTGTGCCTTTTACAGCTTCCATCTAATCAATTTTTGTAGTTTATATTTGAGAGATACAAGATTTGCTGTAAAATTTCAGATTTCTAATTCACTTATCCACAGTTTAACTAAATAAAGCTGTTTGAACTTACATCTAAAGTCTTCAGTTTCTGTACTTGATCTATTATCAGCGACCTCAGTGGAGAGATAACAATAGTGACTCCAGCAGAGACACACGCTGGTAACTGGTAGCACAAGCTTTTACCACCACCTGTAAGGATTACACAGAACACAAAAAATGTTAGATATCAAGAGGAAAGGGAGACAGTGTGGAGAAGGAGCGGAAGATGGGAGACCTATTTTCTTCCCAATTTACAGCACTTTCAGAAACAATAAACTTTTACTAGTGACTGCCTCTAATATGATACCTATGGGATAAGGAAGAATTATCATGTGAAACATTATGGAAGGCAGAAATTCAATCACCTCATTCAAAATACCACAGTGCATACAATATTCCAGAAATCCTGCAGCCACAGGATTCAAGCAGCACAATTTATTGCCACCTCCACAAAGGCACAGAAAAAGTGAAAAGTTTGTCACAGGCCTTGCAAAAAAGAGCTTCAGGTCTTTATTTCTCAAGTGTGTGCCAGACCCAAAAGCCTGCAGCTGTGTGATGTTTGGAGATACATACCAGTGGGCATTAAGATGAAGCAATCTTCACCCAGAAGAGCAGCATTGATGGCCTCCAACTGATTTGTCCGAAAATAGTGCAAACCAAACTTTTTGTGAAATATATTCATCATTTCTTCAGAATGGGAAAATTTCATACCCTTGAAACGTTCTAGTGCAGGGTTATTAACCAGTGGATCTAGTAGACAAAGAAAATGTACTCACAATAAGTTACAATATCAAGTTGCGCTATCCCTCTTGCAACATAAAACTGCTTCACTGTAACAGATGGCTTAGCCACCACTTCAACCGTTTAAATCTTTCAAAACCTTTCAAACTCAAATCATGACTTACTAAAAAACATTGCATTCATCTAGAATTTAAGACCAGCTGAAATGTGAATTTTGATTATATGCAAATCTCTGGAAACAAGCTTCTCACCCATGACTGTGTAAAACGCATAGTCTCTACGCTGACAAACTTCATCTCTGTCACAAACAACTATGAATAGGCTTGCTATTTGTGGGTACCTAACAGTAGGTGCTAGCTGAATCAGTGACAGAGAAGCTGATGGAAAGGGTTAACATTTTCACCTCCCCTTTTACCAACCCATTCCTACAGTAACCACAAATAATACTGACCCACCCCTGTGCTCCAGAGGGATTAGATTTGCTTCAACAAGTGCCCGTTTTTGAACATTTTGCATAAACAGCTTTGTACAGCTTTGAATTAACAACCACAGAATCATTATTTAATTAAAACACAGAAACATTCTGGTTTCCTATTTTAGCAGCTTCATCTTCCCAGCAGCCTGCAACCTGCGTGGCAAATAAATATTCAAGAAGTTTGGCATCACTTGGAGGAAAAAAACAGAAGATGACTTTGCAAAAAGAAATCTCCACAGAAACAAAAGGCATTGATGTAACCTACAGTAAGTTACTTGGCCTTAGGTTTAAAAATAAGTAAATAAAAATTTTAAATGGGAAAGACAATAATCCTGATGAGCACAATTTACCTGAACGGTTCTTCGTTACCATCAAGAAGCTTGATTTCGGAGCAGCAGGATTTGATACAACAGAAGACCCTTTGGCTCTGGACATTATCTTTGACAACAGCGATTTGGCAGGTGGCCCTTCCCTGACAGGCTGATACGACGGCGTAGATGGTGTCTCAGGTACCGAAACATTCACCGAATTCTCCCAGTCCTCATCAAAATCATCAATATCAAAGTGATCAAGGTCAAAGCCTGTATCATTCATACCTAAACTGTCTTCTGCAGGAATGCCAGTAGGAGCTTTGCTCTGACCTTTCAGAGCTGTGCTTGTCAGAGGCCTCTCCAGCAGATGCTGGTTTCCACTGTTTCTCACCCCTGGTTTTTCACAGCAGCTGCTGTCCAAGGACATCTCAGAACAGAGGCTGAGAGAAGCTCCCTCTTTGCCATTTACCTTGGAAGAAGACAGTGCTGTAGTTTCTGGGCAGGTGATCTCCTCAATACTTCGCTTTGAAGCGTAAGAGGCATCCAAGGTTTGATTTTTTTTGGTAGAAAAATTGTTTGAATTAACAGTCCCAGAAAACATAGATGGGACGTTTGTGGATTTTGGCGAGTTCCTGTCAGAACCGAAGCTCCAGTTCGGGCCAGAACACAGAGTACTACCAGGACACACAAGAGGGCCCTGGTCCACACATGCCTTCCAGTTTCTAGAAGTGTTGTTTATGCTACTTTTGTTCAAAGTGACAGAATTAGCTAGCAATTTTCTCCTGGGAGAGATAGTAAGGGAAGGAAGAAAATATTTAGTCACAAGCAATGGTTTATCAAGTTCTAAAACATACATTAAACAGTTTTGTCTCTCTCCTATTTAAAATACTAACATATGGTGGTTACGTCGTATTCTGTGTCACTATATTTAAAAAATATTTCAAACACATCCAGGGAAGAGAGAATAATACCAGAACTCAGTTGAACAAAATAATTACAAAATTACTACATCTTCTCTGTGGACATAAAATAAAAGAATTCCTAATAGCAAGGAACTGATCTAGGCAAGGTAGAGCATAACAAACAAACAAACAAAAAATCCTTAGAGGCACAAACCTGAAGTTTAAAAAGTAAAAATATGCTTGAACCAAATTAAGTTTTTATGTACTTTATAAAGACTATGTCTGACTACGGTAATAAGAGGAAATAGAATAAATTAGTTTTACTGAGAACGTTCAGAAAAAGCACATAGTCCCAGTCCAGTAAAAAACCAAAACAAAATCCCAAATCTCAATACTTCATCCACGTATTATGTCATCAAACCATGCAGAAGTTAAAGCAGCAGACTGCAGTAGCAATAATCAGATTGAAAGGTGACAGGTACATGGATATTAGGAGAACTCATAATCACTGTAGTCAGTGATAGTGAGTCACATAGACAGAATATTAAATTAATGCCTCCTGTTACAAGAAATCAGGATGACACCTAGCAGGTTATATCACATCACTCTGCCTCTTTGGAAGTATCTGGTGCCAGTCAGCTTCCAGAGAAAAGATACAGGACTACCTATGCCTCAGACTGAATGTGAAACTGGACCCTTTCTTCTGGTAGAACACTGGGATTGTTAAAATTTTCAGCAGGTTTTTTTGATTTTTTTTCTTTTTCTTCATTCGGTCAGTAATTTTAAGCTTTTAAAAAATCCTTCCGTATCATCTTTTCAGTGTGATGGAGACACCTGCAGGCACGACACCGCTTCACACAGAGCATGGAAACGCAGAAGACTGCTTATTAAAGCGTACCTGAGATCTCTCTGCTGGAGAAGTTCTTTTGCACAGGACAGAAACTTAAGCTCATGAAGCGGAATGGTATCTACCAGTTTACAGATATCATCCATGATGCCATAGAGTTGCTGTTCCAAATGCAAGCCTTTATCTGTTAGATGGAGTGATTTTAGCAGACAGTAATACTAATTTTTATTAGAATATGTAACAAGACGATATCACTCTCCCAAAAGACAGTAAATTGAAACAAATAAGTCCAAATAATTTACTTTCAATATATTTTTAAGAAGTCCATTCACATAAAGAAACTGTATCTGTGTGCATGAACTCACCCAGTCTACATATTTTTGCCCTTGCCTTTTAATTATCCATCTATATATATTTTTGAAACCTCATTACAGTTCTTTGAAACTTATTTCCAAAAAACATTCAAGTTTACATGTTTTGCTTATCTCAAATTACTCCTCCCCAAACACATTAAAACACCTTTTCTCAAAATATTACGTTGCAATTCTAGTCTAGAAAGTACTGTAGAAAACCTCCCACAAGTGAAACTCAGCATTTGTCACCTCATGACCTTCCCTTTAAAATTTGGTACCACTGCGAACCATCTGGATTTTGTCAATGAGCTGCACTGTACCTCGAACTGCTGCTACTGGGGGTGTGCTCCCTCAGACTAAATTCTGGCTTCTGCTACACTTGCCTAACTCTGATTTACTGGGTCAGAAGGGCGTCTCTTGCAACAAGCTAATGGTCCACTGATCAGAAGTTCACTATAGGTACACTAAAGTATGACAAGATGGAGCTTGACTAAATTGATTTCCAGAACAGCATTGTTAAAACAGAAATATGAAAACACTGTTCTGGGCATTTATAAACACAATATTTTAAATGGCACTACAGAACAGCACCATAAGCTACATTTCCATATATACCCTGAGAGGAAAGTCTGAACCTGCAGCCTTAAAACCAGGCTATGCCACACTTGTACTTAGTAACTTTTCATTCTGTGACTGAAACTCAGAAACATTTTAGCTCAGTATTTCCCAAATCTGTGGGAATCAAACGGAAGTGCTGGCACAGCTCCAGCTTACAGTGATGTGTCTTTGTGTCATAGCTGACTTCAGGAACAATTTGGTTGATCCGTGCTTTTAAGTTTTGAAAAGGAGGTCTGTGCCATATCCCAGACTGGTACTGACAAACCCAGAATCAGGATCAGACAACATCCCTGAGTCTACACAATGTATACACAACATCTGAAAATCCTGTATGAGACTCGGTCCTCTGCTTCCTTGTCCCCATCAGTCAACTGCTAGTTAATGCTCTCAGATTACATGGGATACACAGGAGAACAATTAGTTGCAAACCATCCCCAAAATCTGAGACATAAAATTTCAAAATGTTTCGTGTACCTGCATCCTCCACACTAGGATCACTGTTAGCAACAGGCTGCACTGTGGCAACCTTCCCAGGCTTGGACTCAATGCTGCTAGCTGTGGATCTTCCACCAGTAGGAGATTCTTTGAAAATATTACTAACATCAAAAGAAAAAGTCATTAAAATACAGGTATCTGTAAATCAAGGCATTTCCATAAAAGAAGTTTATCTTTCAGAATAACAGCATTTAAGATGTGTGTAAAAGATGAACAAATTTGTTAAAATCCAAGTAGCTGAGCAGTTTGCCACTCATCCTACATGCCAACATGTAGAGACTTTCTTCAATAATTTTTTTCCCCTCCCACTACAAAAGGAAAAATAACTCTCCTTTTTCTGAAGCAAAAGCTACCTTAAACATTGGCCATAAAAAAAAGTATTTCATAAAACATTAATAGCAACTGTCAACCGCTAACCTGCCAAGCAACAGACACAATCAACTCAATCTGTAACTTTTTAACAAGCACTGGTTTCATGTCTGTTTTCATACTTTTTAAAACCATCCTAAAGACAGACAGTTTTATCAATAAACTTTGTTTTACCTAATGTTTTTTACAGAAGGCGAGAAGGAAGGCATCTCTTCTTCAGGGGAGGGCGGAACAGTATCTAAGTAATCATCCTCTTCAAGCTCAGTGCCTGCAAACAGGCCGATGTCAGCCTCATCCAGTTCCGGGGGGCTGTTTTTCTCATCACTGCTTGGCTTCTGGCTCTCACCACTTTTATCATTAGAAGCTGAAAAAGAAGTGTATTAATATTGTTGGGTAACACTGTAAACTCATTCTGGTATAAACAAAAATGCAACGGAACACTGGGAAAAAATTAATAGCCAGATTTCAAAACACTCATTTAATACAGTTTCTGACTTCTAAAGGAAAAAAAAAATTATTACTGCTCCCTTTTTCTCCCCCATTAAAAACCAATGGACAAAACCCCAACAAACCCTCTTTTAAGTGGAAAAGTTAAACAGCTTGCCTATTGTTACCTTTCCCTATCAGAAAAGAAAAACTTAAGAGGTATATTTTCCTACAAGAGATTTTATAGAAAACTATTGTTATATTAAATACTAGCTTAAAAATAGTGTAGACTCATTGGCTAGCATAGTCCCCATACTGGAATTAGAAGGTAAATTTACATGTACCTAGGAGAAATCCTACTAAGAAAGGCCAATATCATTAACACATTAAAATTCATTTCACGGAAAGTGGGGGAAAGGTAACAAAATAGTCTTAGGAAGAGAAATACAGTTCACAAATTCTTTCACCACTTAGTGTAACAGCAGCATCACAGAATACTGTTCCATATTGTTCCGTTGCATAAACATTTCATTTCACAAATAAAGATCAAAAGTTTCAAAGCATAACAGGTAAGCCATATAAAATAGAGAAGCTACATGGAACACAGGAGCTGCCAAGGAAGGACTCTCACTGATACTCATGAACTTTTTGGTCGTAATCAAGGGCTGGAGATATTTTCGTGGGTTTTTTTTGTTGGTTTGTTTTAAATTGAAAGAGATCTCTTTTTCTGGTTTAATATTTCTCATAATTACATTTAGGTGTAAGATGATTTTATGTCTCTTTTGTATGAATTTTAAAAATGCTTCTTTCTATAACATCCCTATAGATTATTGCTCTTCATTTCTGGAATTCCATATGGGATTCAGTCTTGCAACCCCAATACTACCATGTAGACCAGCTGCTACTTCCGCTGCAGAGGCAATGCTCCACTATTTACAATCCTGCACTTTCACAAGCTGTAGTTACCCAGATGAAATCCACGTACCCACAACTGCTCATCAGATATGAGCATGCAGCTCCCTCCGATTTCTGAAAAATCAAGCCCTCTGTGTGCAAACACAAACATAATTTCTTCTAGCTCATTGGTACTTTAAAATAAACTGTTACCTGGGCGAGCCTCTTCCCCATCATCATCCAAAATCACATCAGCAGATAAATTCTCCCAAAGGATCTCACCCACAGCCTTGTTACCGCTGCAGGGAGCTGAATCCTCAAGACAGATCAGAGATTGCTGCGACAAGGGTTGTCGTTCAGCCTCTGGAGAGTTCTCCCTGCACCCTGAAGCGCCATGGCTGCAAGGCCCCGTGTTGTCACCCACGGTCCCGGGAGAGCCAGGCGGCTCATCTAGGCCAGGGTTTGACCTCTGGAAGGCCTTGCAGGACGCCTGCTGCCCTTTGGGGGACAGGACCGGCGGCTCATCCAGGCCAGGGTTTGACCTCTGGGAGGCCTTGCAGGACGCCTGCTGCCCTTTGGGGGACAGGACCGGCGGCTCATCCAGGCCAGGGTTTGACCTCTGGGAGGCCTTGCAGGAGGCCCGCTGCCCTTTGGGGGACAGGACCGGCGGTCTGCAATACTTCTTTTCGATTCTTGACAAATCAAAGTCGTCCATGTCATCCCACTCATCTTCTATGGTAATGACAGGGCCGGCCACAGGACTGGGCACGGCCTCCCGGGCTGGAGCACCCCACAGCCCCTCGGTCACACTCCTCTTTCCAGAGGCCACGGGGACTTCTGACACCTCCTGAGACCTGGCAAGTGTCGGGCTCGCACAGGCCGGCTCGAGGCCCCGTCCGTGGGGACTGGCTGCCACTGGAAAGAAATCCTGGATTTGGGTTTTCTTGTCCTTGGAGGCAGGGAGGGGTGAGGCGAGGGCAACCAGGGAGGTGTTAACGTCTTTCTCCCTTAACGCAGAGGCGGCAGAGAAGCCCCGAGGCTCCCTGGGCAGGGCGCCAGCCAGGGAGGTCTTCTTGAAGGTGAAGCCCCTGCAAAGAGACGAGCCCCGCGTCAGCATCCCGGACGCCTCCCGCTCCCCAGTGAGCTCGCTGCACCCGTAAAGCTCTGTCGCCCGCCGCCACCCCGAGGCCCCGCGGTACTCACGCCGGCCGGTTCCGTGGCGGGGGCGGCTTGCTGAGGGCGCTGCGGGCCGAGTGGAGCTGCAGCTGCTCCCGCAGGTTGTTCTGCGGCACGGCCGCCATGGCGGGGAGGGACAGGGCCACCCCGCCGGCAGGGGGCGCTCTCCGCGCCGCGGGTCCGCGCTCCCCACCGGCCCGCCGCCGCCGCCGCGCGCCCCCTTCGCATTCGGCGCCAAAACGCCGCCGGCCCCGCCCATTGGGTAGACGCGCCGGGAGCGGAAGTGGCGGCACGGCGCTTCCGTTTCCATGGCAAGGGCGGGCTTCCGCCCCGCCCCTCGGCACAAAATGGCGGCGCCGTCAGCTGTGGGGAAAGGCCGTCGGGGCGGAGAGCGGCCGCCGCCAGCCCCCAGGCCCCGCCCCCGGCGCCTTAAAGCTGGTTATGAAAGCAAGTTGCGTGATCCCGGGAAGGTCTTTACCTTCCTTTGCACGGCCTTGTCGCGCGCAGGAGCTGTCTGGAGGACGGTGCCCCCGTCGGGCACCCCCGGGGTCGGATCCTGCTCCGGCATCGGAAAACAAAGACTTAACACCACATCTCCCACGGTGCCGGTAACGCACAGGGCCGCGGAGAGCACACACCATACCGGTGACGACTCGGATTTATTCAGTCAGTGGCCGATTTTAGCATGAAATAACACACAACAAACGTGCCCCCTACTGACGCATGGCCTCCCTTCACCAAGGTGTGTTTATAAACTGTTAGCAATACACTTCGTGCTTTCTTCATTGACTCTTAAAATCATTTCTTCTTTATTTGCATTAAAATACCCTATTTTTTTAATACAAAAAGTACTAAATACATTTAATGAAAATAGAGTAAAAGTACAAATCACAGCACTCATCTTTCTCTAGAGAAAGGAAAAATCACCTTCAAAGAAAATAAAAAAATCCCTAGAAGTTACATCCGTTGATTGGGAAACAGCCACCTGAAAGAACAGGTGAGCTTTGTTGGGGCAGCATCTTAAAATCCGGTAACTGCGTGGCATTTCCACCATCCAAGCAGTGTCCCCTGGCTGCTGACAGCCCCCCAGCAGAGGCACAGGGCCTCAGCTGGGACAGGGCGAGCAACGCACACTGCGAGCATGCCATAGCCAGGAGGAGAAAGCAGGAGTCTGGCGCTCGGCACAGGAGCACACTTGCTTTTGGCTGGGGAGAGGAGGTACGGGTCTTCCTACTGGGAGAAGCTGTGTGCAAGCCAACGAATCTGCCTACAAGGTAACAACTTTCAGCAGACTGGTATTTCATCTTGTTCTCACTTTCTTGATTTTAGCATTCAGAAATTTGTACACAATCACTCATTTCTTTTCCTATGCCCACTTTCCCCAGCCTGCACTCTCCTCTTACACCTGAGGAACCGGGTAAGATGCACAAGCAGCAAGACCACACATATTCTTGCCACGTTCAATAAGGAAGTACCTAAAAAGAGAAAGAAATGTGTTTGAGTGAGTGTTCCCTCCTCCGGCGGAGTCAGCATGACAGATAGTGGCATAACACAACTGCTCTCATTAGTGCAAGCTCCTTTCTCATGCCAGCGCAAGGACCAAATACCTGTGACAGTAGTTAGCCAGGCAATGCTGTTCCCCATCCCCCTTATATCACAAACTAGCAGAGTTAGCACCTGACTCTGAAAAATTTCACTAGCAGCTGGAAATACTTGCAGAGCTGGAGTGAAAACTCACTCCCAGCACAACCCATTCTTCTCTGGCCATGTAACCACGGAAGAGGCACAGTGCTCTCCTGGCACCAGGCGAACCACCAGTATGGCAGCTCTGCACACGCTGGCCAAGCCCCTGGTGACAACGGCAGGGCTACTGATCTACGGGTCTGCTCTAACCAGTCACCCCAGGACTGGTTTGTAGAGCCATGTCTCCTTCACTGCCGAGGCTGGGATGATTGCCCCTGCATCCTCCCAGAGTATGAAACAGCTGCGAAATTTCAGCTTGAGAGCGTAAGGGCGACCTGGGGGCTGATGAAGGTGGGTGGAATCCGACAGACACGACTGTCTTTTTACCAAGTACAGGGAGACCACGGTGGGTCAGGTAGCGTTGGGACCTCCTTACCCATCCATGCCCCACAGCGGGCCCCAGGAGTTCTTCACAATCCAGTAAGGTGTTCCATTTTCTTCTCCATAGCCCACAGCAAGGACAGCATGGTTCACCTTGTCAGGAGTGTGCTCACATCGTGGGCTGCAAAGAAAAGGGAAAATAATGCAGATTAGTTACATGAAAAAACAGCCTGTAATTAATCATGGATTAGCCAGCATTCTCGATTGCACTCCCAACTGCAAAAAGAACTACTGGATACTCTGAACTTCCAGTTGTGGAGAGTAGGGAGGGAAGCCAAGAAAAGAAGATACTGCTCTCTGTTCTCACTCAGAAACTATTACTGGCCATATCTGAAGTCAGGGCAATAGGCTACACGGATCTGAGCACCCGGTGCAGGCTTTTGTTCAGAATTAAGATCAACATTGTCACACAAGAATGAGCTACAATGAAAAAACTGAGCAAAGGAATTTTTCCAGTGAAAACCAGAAGCTCTTAAGTGCATCCCAGTAACAGTTTGTTCTGCCCCAAAGTTCAGGGGCACTGTTCCACATTTTGCACAGGGAACAGCTAGTTCCTCAGTCTAAATACACGTTTCCTTGCATTTCCTCTGAATTTCCAGCTTTTAAATTGCACTTGATGAAAGTTGCCACCTGTGATATAAAACAAGACAACACAAGGTACGAGCTCCCATCTCTAGAGCACCTATTTTTAAACATTTTCAAATTGCAGATAAGTAAAAGATCAAAAATCCCCACAACAGATTTACTTTTCTTCAATCTGTTAATAGTTGGTCTGGGGACCATAGGCTGAAACCACTGGAGCATCAATTATTCCATACACTCTGACTTTAAATCTACCTTAGACTATAAATCTACAAGATAACTTGGTGTGTTCCTCAAACTGGAATCCTATTACAAAGTATCTTGACTGTCTCACCTGCTTTAACTCCTCACATCTGCCTGTTGCTTGCTTTAAACTTTGAGATTACTGTCTTCATTGCAACAGCAAAGCCACTCAAATTCACGGTGCTGCCTACTCTTTCCCTTGCAGCTCCCTGGGGCAGATCACTCATGCTTAGACTCTTAGTTTAATTTTCCCTGCAGTTCTACGTGACTGAGGATTCATTACTCTCAAGTATTTTTCTAGTTCTCTCCAAACATGCACTTTCCCAATTTCTTGCCTAATAGAAACCTATCCTGCTGCAGTTAGCTTCCATAGTCTTTCCAAAATAAAATAATAATCCTTTTAAGTAGCTCTTTGCCTTAGCTATAGAGCTGACCCAATACTCGAGACCTTCTGCTAGGTCACTTCATGTCTCCACCTAATTTTTCATCTCTGCTGCTTTTCTTACACATCCAGCTGCAGAGGCAGGTAAGCACCTGATGGGATTGGCACGAGGTGCTGGGGGACCTGCCTGCCCTGCAGAGGACAGCGATGCAGGGACCCCTGCCTTTGTAACACAATCTGCAAACGTACCAGCTCAGGTGCAGGGCAGCGTGAAGGCAGCTACACCGCTCACCACCACCCCTCTGAGGTCTAGCACTGGAAGAGCCACTTGAGTCCCACAGAAAACTTACTTTGGTTAGGACTTGCCCTAAGTAAACCAGATGTGTTCAGCTACAACACCTGGGCTGACCCTGCCACCATCCACGGTCACACACATCAGCCCTGGAAGAGGCTTCCGCCAGCTCTGCGGCAGGGCTGCAGAAGGATCTCCCGAGCTTCCTGACTTGCTGAGCTTTGTTCCAAACGCAGGCTGGTCTTCAGGTTGGACTGGTTCCTAGCAGTAAATGGGCTGCAAGCACACTGTTCCCTCTTCCCTGTGCTGCGCTCTCATCCCCCAGGGAAATCAGTATATCAAGGCTCAGTTTACTTATGTTTTCTATTTTCTGTTTAAAAGAAAATGCAAGAATGCAGTCCAGTGTCCTGGCGTCCAGTGCCACAAAGCAGGAGAAATGGGGATGCGAGTGATTCCAGCCCTACACCTTCCCCTCACCCTCAACCTCCCAGGTTCAGAAATACTTACTTCGAATAGACTCCTTTTCTGTAGTGCATGAAGTTACCTGTCACCTCGAACGCAAAGCTCACCGGGTTGTGCTTCCCCACAGCTTCTACCATGCCATCCTCATCATACTGCAAGAAGAGGATTCTAGGGTCATTTATCTCCTGATTTTGCTGGAACCAGTCAAGAACCCCGGAGCAGCAGTCAGAGCACAGGGGAAGGCTAACCCTGGCTTTCTGCTTGCAGACAAGGAAACAAGCACTGCTTGCATTGAAAGACAAGAACCAAGACTGTCTTACAGTCTGGAGGTGCACCCACTGTGGAAAGCAGGCACAGACCTAGTGCCTGTATTTTGACTACAGCACTTCATTGGTGCCACCTTCAGAAAAGGGAGTCAGCAGCACACAGGAGAGGAGGAGCGTGCACGCCAGCGGCTCGCTCCTCTCCAAAGAGAAAGCAGGCTGCAGCTTGTGCTGCAGAGCCTGGCACACCTTGGAGCCTCTGAGCACCTTCCAGGGGAGGCTTGGCGCAGCCCTTGAAGTTCGGAAAAGTAACCCTCAGGGCCTTACCTGCGTGATATTGATAACATCCTTGACAAATGCAATAGCTTTCTCCGGCTGGAAC